>NC_133621.1:180627457-180943290 GCF_048593235.1 Sminthopsis crassicaudata
GCTAGGGTACTTTCCTATGCATTTTTTCCATTAATATCCTTGATACTATCGATCTTTTGTTTTTCTAGGTGAATTTTATTATTTTTTAGCACTATAAAATAATTTTGATATAGCATTAAATAAGCAGATTTAGATAGAATTGTCATTTTATTATATTAACTTCCTCTTAGCCCAAGGATTAACTATAAAATTATCTCCTTGCCATTTGATTTTCTTTGTAACCTGGTCTCCTCTTACTTTTTCATTCTTCCTATATCTTACCCTCTTTGCCCCCTATATTTTCTGTAATATAGTGACATTGGCCTCCCTGATGTTTCCTGTGTGATGTTTTTTGTACATGTTCCTTTACATGACACACCATTTACTAAGTCTGGACATTTTATTGACTGTCCTCCATGTTTAAAATTCTCTTCTTGCTCATCTCCAATTCCTGGCCACTCTGGTTTCCTTCAAGTTTTAGCCAAAATCTCGTTTTTTATAAAAAATTTTTTTCTAATACTCTGAAATGGAATATCTTCTTTCCTTCCATTAGACTGTGAGCTCCTTGAGAATAAGAACTATTTTTTAAAAAAGTAATTTATCTTAATACACATTGCTTTATGAATCATGTTTGGAGAGAAAAATCAGAACAAAAGAGAAAAACCATGGGAGAGAAAATTAAAAAAAAAAAAAAAAAGCCAGAAAAAGGAAGTAAACATAGCATATGCTGATTTACATTAATCCCTATAATTCTTTTTCTGGATGCAGATGATGTTTTCTGTACAAAATCTATCAGGATTGCTTTGGATCATTAAACACTGAGAAGAATCAAGTCTTTCATAGTTGATCATTGCACTTTCTTGTTGTTATTGTGTATAATGCACACCTGGTTCTGTTTGTATTTCTCATCATCAGTTCATCAGGCCTTTCTATAATAAGCTCATTCATCATTTTTAATAGAACAAAATATTCTATTATCTTCATATACCACTGATTATTTAGCCATTCCCCACTTGATGGGAATCTACTCATTTTCCTATTCTTTGTTAACACAAAAACAGCTGCTACAGACATTTTTGCACCTGTGGGTGTTCTTCCCTCCTTTATGATTTCCTTGGGATACAGACCCAGTAGTGACACTGCTTGGTGTCCCAGTTTTCCCATATCCTCTCCAATATCTATCTATCTTTCCCTGTCATTTTAGCTAATCTGACAGGTGTGAGGTGGTAACATTTCTCTAATGAGTAGTAATTTTAAAAATTACTATTTTTCTTATCACAATAGATGGCTTTAATTTTGTCATCTGAAAATTTTGTGTTCATATCCTTTAATTGTGTGTTCATATCCTTTGACCACTTATCAGTTGGAGAATGACTTGTGTTCTTATAAATTTGACATAGTTCTTTATACATTTCAGAAACACTGTAAACATTTTCCCCCAGTTTTGTACTTCCCTTTCTAACTTTTTTTCCCCATTGGTTTTGTTTGTGCAAAACCTTTTTTAAATTAATGCAATCAAAATTGTCCATTTTGACTTCCAGGATGTTCTCTAATTTTGCTTTGGTCATAATTTTCTCCCTTCTCCAAAGATCTGATAGGTAACTTATTCCTTATTCTCCTAATTTGTTTATGGTATCATGCTTTATGCCCAAATCATGTACCCATTTTGACCTTATTTTTGTATGGGGTGTGAGATGTAGGTCTATGCTGAGTACCTGACATTTTCTTTTCCAGTTTTCTCAGCAAATTTTGTCAAATCACGAATTATTATTCCAGAAACTGGAGTTTGGATGTTTATCAAATACTAGATTATTGTGTCATGTGTATATAATCTATTCCACTGATCCACCAATCTATTTTTTAGCCAGTACCAAAAGATTTTGATGACTGCTGGTTTATAATATAGTTTTAAGTTTGGTACTGCTAAGCCATCATCCTTTGCATTTTTTTTTCATTAATTCCTTTGATATTCTTAACCTATTGTTCTTCCAGAGGAACTTTGTTATTATTTTTCTACTTCTATAAAATAATGTTTTGGCGATTTGTATGTCACTGAACAAGTAGGCCAATTTAGGCAGAATTGTCATTATTATTATATTGGCTTGCCCTATAGTTATGTGCAAATTGATATTTTTAAATTTGTTTAGATCTGACTTTTTGTGAGAAGAGTTCTGTAATCATGTTCATATAATTCTTAGGTTTGCCTTGGCAGGGAGAGACTAAGTATTTTATTTTGTCTACACAAATATTAAATGGAATTTTTCTTTCTATTTCTTGCTGTTGAGCTTTGTCAATAATGTATAAAAATGATGATGATTTCTGTGGATTTATTTTATATCCTGTAGCTTTGCTAATGATGTTAATTATTTCCAGTAGGTTTTTTGATGATTTTCTAGGATTCTCTTAAGTATATCATCATCTGCAAAATGTGATGGTTTTATTGCTCATTTCCTATTCCAATTCCTTTAATTTCTTTTTTTTTTCTTATTGCTAAAGCCAACATTTCTAGTACAATGTTAATACTGATGATAATGTTCACCAATAAGAACTATTTTTAAAATTCCTTTGTATCTCTCAAGCATTTATTGGCTGGATTGATGATTGACTTGAGATTTGCCTTCCTTGAGAGTAGCATCTTTCTCTTAATTTTCCTTCTCTCTCCATTTCATCCTCTTTCATCCTCTTTTTTCTTTTGTCTTCTTTACTGGATTAATGATGTATCATTTGCCTATCTGGATGTTGCAGAGCAATTTATCTCTGTGGGAAAACTCCTAAGGGGAAGTGTAAGAAAAGTTAACTATAAGAATACTTTCATTTATAAGACCTTTGTTTAGGCTCATTGTTAAGTCTTACTGTACTAAATTCAATGTTGTACAATTACAATATGTCTACTAAATGAAAACTTTAATTTTTTTTCAGCTCCAAGGAGTGACTTGAATTGTTGAGTTCTCCTATTAGACTTTCTTGGTCTGTATTTTACTGTAGGATCTGTTTTTCTCCTTTGTTGTTACTTTTGTAACTTTTTAGTTTGAAATCCAAAGAGGGACTCTTTTCTTTGTTGTTGATTAAAAATTTCACAAATTTTGGAGATTGTGACATATACAATATAACTTATTACAAATTTTCCAAACAATAAGTGGTTTTCTAAGGTTCTTTATCGTAAAGATCATCTAAAATCAGAAAACATGTAATTCTTCTTTTTTTTTTTTTTGCATGAAATGTTTCCCTCTCCATCACTCTTAGTGACTTATCATAATTTAAATGAAATTTCAGAAAAACTTGGTTGTTGTGCCCAGTCTTATTTGGATTTTAAAATGGGTGGGAAAACTAGGTTTGCTTTTCAATTTCACAGGATAAGGGTTGGGTAGGCACAATTCAAGTTCATGATATACCAAGAAAGGCAAAAAACAGTCCATGCTCTCAAGGAGCATAGAGTTTAATGGATGAGACAAATTATGAAAACCATTATGTACAAACAAAATATATACAGGATAAGTTGGAGATAATCAGCAGAGGTAAGGTGCTACTATTATTAAGAGGATTGAGGGGGAGGGAAGGATTATCATAGAAGATGGGATTTTAGCTGAGATTTGAAAAGAAGCCAGAAAACTAAAATGAGGAGAGAAAATATTCCAGGCATAGGGAATAGTCAGGTAAAATATCCTGACTCTAACAAAGGAGTATCACTTTTAAGATATCTAAAAAGCTATTGAGGATAGCTAGGTGAGGACAGCTGGATGAACCAGTGGATACTGTACTGGCCCTAAAGTGAAAAGGATCTCAGTTCAGATCCAGCCTCAGACACTTTATACTTATTGTATGACTGTAGATGAGTCACTTAATCCCAACTCCCTCACCAATAAATAAATAAATAAAGGGTTTAGTTGATAAAGTGAAGGTCCTGAAGTCTTTTTTTAAAGACTCATATTCTTGAGTTCAAATCCGGCTCACTAGCTGTGTGATCATGGGCCACTTATTTAACCTTGTTTGTCTGAGTTCCTCATCTATAAAATGAAGTGGAGAAGCAAGTCACAAACCACTCTAGTATTTTTGCGAAAAAAATGCCAGATAGGATCACAAAGAGTGGGGAACCACTGAAACAATGGAACAAAAATAGTTATTTTGTTGAGTGCAGCTAATCTGTTATTACATTTATATGGTAAAAAATTTACTTTAAAATTACTTGATGGTTGGGGATTGTTTAATAAGATAAGACAATTATATCTCCATTGGATGTACTATTATTCAAAGAAAAATAATTTGTTAAATAGTCGAGGCAAAAATAAACAAATCAATAGCAGAATGTATCATAATATGAGATGCAGCACTGTGTAAAAAAAAATATCATTGGGTAAGGCTGAGGAAAGACCTGAATTCAATTCCAACTTCCAACACTAGTTGTACATCCATGTAGTGTTAGGGTCAACTAAATTGTGACTTCCTATATGGTTTGTAGTTGGTATCTCTTTTTCAATATGATTGTTCCATATAATTTCTTATACCTAGGAAAAAAACTATCCCATTAACAAATTTATAAAATCATAGGATCAAAATGTAAAACTGGAAAGATCCTCAGAGACTATCTAGTCCAACTTTTGTATTTTACAGATGAGAAAAATGAGGTCTAGAAAGGCTAAGTGTCTTGCCCAAAGTCACATAGATAGTAAGCATCAGTAACTTGATCTGTCTAGGGAAAGCTATAAACTCCTCAACAAAGGCCTTTTGTCTCTCCACCAAAGAATATGCCTGAAGGTCATATCCCTTGACAGTGGTCAAGTTAATTAAATATTAAAAAGAATTCCATTTGCATACTTGAGTTCATAATGATTATTTATCTTCCTGCTTATCTATGTATTATTTCTCTCTATTTTGTGTTATAATTCTTAAACTCCTAGTTTTTAAAAATGATGATTCTGTCATCCTCTTTAGCCCATCACTATTGAAGCATCACTTATATATCATTCAGAGTATCTTTTCTGAATTTAAAAAGAAAAATGACCAGAATTATTTGCTGCTGCTTTTAAATTTAGGGTGCTACTAACCCCAATACATTAGTCATTGGGGAGCTGCTATTCTCTCCTTCCCTCATCACAAGCTAATCAGAAGTTGAAGCTATTTCCCAGATAGATGCTAGAGACCCACTCTACTCAACCACTTCTATTTCTAATCAACCTAAGACCTTTGCTGATTTTTAAACAATTACCTTTAAATAAATTTTACTAGGATATATCAAGTTCTGTTTGTGATCTGTTCAACTAGTGTACAAAATAATAGAAATAATATAGATATATGAATATGAAATTCAAACTTGGACAAAAAATTTTGATAAATTGCCCTCTTTAAGTATTTTTACTAATCCCTGCAAATAATACAAATTCACATGAACAACTCATTAACCCTTTTGAGTTTGTTTCCTTGTCTATAAACTAATGAGTGCATTTTCTACTTCCTAAGAATGGTATGATGACCATGAAATAATATGAAATAATGAGTTATTATTATCTGCATATAAAGACTATTACAATCCCTACTGAACCAGTAATCAATTACTTCTTGATTATTCTTTATCCATTTTACACTAACTAAATGGGGGACTACCCAAAATGTCTACACTGGGATTTCATATCTTTTTTAATACATGGGTAAGAAGCAAAAGAAAGTTATAACACTTATTAAACACTTACTTTGTGCTGTGCACTTCACTAAATACTGGAGATATAAATACAAGCAAGACATATAGTCCTTGCTCTCTAAAGCTTTTATTCTATAGTAACTCATTGGTTTCAAAGGGCTCAATTATCATCCTTAGGAAGACTTTATCTACATACATAGCGTGAGTTTCTGTTCTGCATCACCGAATGACTTTTGGGTATCTTTAACTGTTTTATAAACATCTTAAAATTTGTGGTATGCAACCCAACCCTAATAAACCTTATTTTTTCTCATTTTTTTTCCTCTAGAATCAAATACAAATTCTTCTGTTTGTCTTTTAGAACTAATCAAAAGCTAGAACTTTCCTGACTTCAGGGTATTCCAATAATTCATTCTTCACATTTCCTCCCCACTGCCCAGACCACAATCCAGGTAGATCCCATCTCCTTTATTGGAAAGCTATGCTCCTATTTTCCTATTTCTTATTTATTCTGGATTCATTCAGTACTCAGTTCAAATCTCACCTTCTGTGGAAGTCTTCTATTCCTTTTAGTTGCTAATGCTTCCCCTTTGAGAATACATTCCATCTACTCTGTATATATCTTGTATATAGTAATTTCCATGTTTATACACCCCCCTCAGCACATAGAACAGTGCCTGACACATCTTAATATAGCTTAATAAATGCTTGTTGAATGACTAATAGCTCTTTCTAGTACTGCAAGCTTGGGTTGAGTCATATGTAAAACCCAATATGTTTTTCTTCTGTTTCACTAATTACAAAATCTTGCTTAGGAGTGGACAGGGAATTTTCCTTGAAGTTAAAAGAGACCACAAGAAGTTTGCTAGAATTACCACATCTGCTGAAAGAATGTGGATATTGTAGAAATGATTCCTGATGATGTCTTTCTGGGTTTCCATGGCTTTCTGATCTGTTACTATGAATAAGGTAGAAAACAACTTTATACAATTGTTCATTAGACTCTAGAAGGCAAAACATAATAGTCAGGATGATCCTTTTGAAGATTTATCCGGGACAAGTTAAGAAAAACAGTTGAAATGCCGAGCATCCGGTCAAACTTTAACATCCTGATCTCAATTCTGATAAACATATCAAAATGATCACTGTGCTTCCCATCTTTTCAGAAAACATATGTTAAGCAGAATAGGCAAAGTTAAACTCTAAAAGGATCCGTTTGTCCTTTCAGCCCATCTGTTTCCTGCTCCCCACAGAGCACATCTCTTTCCTGGGTTCCCTTTTCAGGTGCGTTTTTACCTTATGTAACACTCTTTTTATTGAGGGTTCATGCTGTGACCCTGTCAGAATTGCTACAGTAGGGGTGACCTCAGTAATGACCATCTACAGCCTGCCAAGCTAACTTGGTCAGTGTTAGCTGATTAAACTTTTAACAACATCCCCTGTGCGATAAAGGGCAAAATGACAACTTTGCCCATCGTCAAGGTGTCTGTATAATAAACTAATTAGTAAACCACACAGTCTGTGGAGCTTTTAATGAGTGCTATCGGCTGGCCTCTGTAATAAAAACCCAGTCTGCCCCCTTTTGGGATTCAATTAAGGCACAGACTGTCATATGCTTGGTCTAGCTGATCAATGAATCCATTCCGACCTTTGTCAGAGCTGTTTGCAAGGTCAGTGGCAGTAGTATAGAAAGGCAGCTTGGTAAAGGAAATATAACCAACAACAGCTGATAGGCACCAGGACCAGTTGTTAATATCCTTGTGTTCATTTGACATGAGCAGAAGTTTCTCTCTCAAAGGTTAGTTGAAAGAGAAGAAAGCAACTCATACATACATACAAAGACACATTTTATATATGCATTGATGTAAATATGTATTGTTTATGTATATATATGGATGTTTTCATAGTTTTCTCTGTTATTAAAATAATTATAACTTTAACATCCATATTTATTCTGTGGCATCTCCTTTTCAACCTGCATAAATTGTTATTAATCATTTGTTTTCCCAAATCAACCTACTGAGTAATTCTGCTCCAAATGTGAAAACAAATGTAACCTTTGTGGAATAAATTTATTTTTATGATGCAAGATTTGGGAGTTCAAAAAAAAATAAATGAAATTGGGTTATAGTTAATTTTTTTAATGGCCACTCTACCCCACCCCAATTCCCATATTGAACCAACTCTAGGATACTTCAGTTAAAATGAATCATCTTAGTGTAATATGGATGGAGATAATGTTTGCTTTTAATTTTTCTGGTACAACTTCTGCAGTTCACATTTCCAACACAGGAGGAGCTGATGTTCATTAGAACCTACTCTTATATATACAGTCATTTTAGACTTCTCAGGTCTATTTTGATGTCAGTTGGGTGGTAAATTAGGAAGATGAAAACTGGAGGAGAGAGAAGGCCAGAGCAGTCATGTGGACAAGAACTACAATGTAAATAGGAAAAAAAAAAAAAAAAAAGAACAAATTTAAAGAGTAGTCACATGCTTAAAAAATGGCTTGGTTTTACAGGATGAAGAAGTTGGGATTGGAAGATCACAGGAAAAAAAGGAAAAAGTCATTTAATATGAACTAACCACAATGTAATAATGGCACTAGACCCAAAGTACAATGTAAAAACCCCTAAGGAGATAGTGTCACTCACCTGTTTCTTTGAAGTTCAAAAAGAATCTCAAGAAGCAGATAGCATTGGTCACTATTGCCTTGCTACTGCTTTAAATTCTGTCCTTCTTCTGATGGTAGAGATTTGGAGAGATTAATAAGGAATCTGGGGTAGCTATTTTAGGAGGAATTATAAAGAATATTAAGTGCTTTTCAGATTTTTTTTCATGATCTGTGGCTTTGAATAGATGACTATAAACAACACATCAAAGAAGGAAGTAGAAAGAATTCTCAATATAATATGGGATCTATGTTTGTTATGAGAAAGATCTAGGGGGGATTGGGGTGAGACTTTTCCTATGAGGAGGCTCATATATGTGTGTATACATACATAACATATGTATATATATTTACTACAAACATACTCAATGAAATAAATGTACATGTATAAGTTATGTGTATAGGTGCATGTGTAAATTATATATATCTATATATATAGCATTATGGCATGCAAACACATGCATTTTTTGTTAAGGTTTTTTTTATTATTTAGTATCTCATTTGAACTTTACAACAAGACTGTGAAGTAGTTAGTATAGTTATTATTCTCATTTCACTTGTGTGAAGCATAAGGTTCAGAGATATAAAATGATTTGCTCATGGTTAGTTATGCAGATAGTGTCAAAGAAATGATGAGAATTCAGCTCTTCTTAACTCCAAGTCCATTACTTTATTCATTATACCATGTGGCCTTTCCACATGGATAGCTAACAGTCTGCTCTTCACGACTAGTGAACATCTCAGGTTCACTTGTTGAGAAATGTGTGAGCACTAGGTCATTCACTTTTGAGCATGGTGTTGATATATTATATAAGCCTATCATATATTTGTAGAGCTACATTTCATATTTGTTTATGGATTATTAATGCATTACTATAGCTATAGATTTACCATCATATTTGCTTATTAGTGGCCTACACTGAAAATTTTACTTTTCTTAGAGTAGAATTTGTCAACAAAATTTTCCAATGCAACTATATTGCAAGTCAGACAAACGGAATTGAATAATTATTTCACAACATTGTATGTCAAAATGTCACTGAGATTTGGATGTTCTGATGTGATGTTGTTGGACTTTGTGTATTGCTTACAGGAATATTAGGCTGAATAATTACTGTGGCTATTCAGGTTTTGGAAAATTTTGCACAAAGAACAGGACTTGACCTGATCCATTAATCCATTAATTAAGAGATCCATTAATTTGGGGATTACTTATTGATGCATGATAATGATGATATTATAAGGATTTGTCCATCTCACTCTGGAACATTTGGTGGAATGTCAAGTATTGCTTAAGGTATGAAAACAGGAAAGAAAATCAGCAGTTCTATTAGATGAGCAATCTAAAACTTTATTAGATTTCAGCAACCCCAAAGTGAGAAGTGGGAGATTCATGGGAAATAATTAATATGCCAATGGCTAACCATTGTCTACATTGTGAGCAAGGTGAAAAACAAAAATCATGGATTGAAGAAAATAAAAATAATACTAAAGGGGTCAGTACCATTATTAGCTCCAGGTAATCTATTGATAACCTCACCCTTAAAATTCAGTAACCAATTGATCATATTTTCAGTAATAAGTGACTCTGAGATTATCTGAAATAAGAGAAGACACATTATTAGTTTACCATGAGGAGAGACAGACCTATATAGTAAAGAAAGTGCTAGAATCAGGATAACCTATCAACAGGAAAGTAATACTTCATTCCTAGCTAACATGTCAGTTGTATGTAGTTTATTCTAGTGATGCACCCTTCAATTTGTTTTTAGCCAATAACAGATTGTTTTGAGGAATACAGTTTAATTATGTACAAGTGCTATATCTCCAAATGTTTACATCTTTGTGTGAAAAGTTTTTGGTAACTATATTCATATAGTAACTGGGTTTTGGCAGTTAGACTCTCGAATATTTTACATGCTTAATTCATTAATCCACTCTTATTCTGTTTTATTAATGAAAGCATTTAAGATATAAATTTCCCTTTAAATACTGCTCTGGCTATATTCTGCAAATTTTAGTATGTTGCTTAATGTTATCATTCTCTTTAATGAAATTACTTGTGGTTTTTATGATTTGTTCTTTGATTCATTCATTCTTTAGGGTTATATTATTTAGTTACCAAACACTTTTTATCCTATGCTTCTTTGGCCTTTTATTAAATATAATTTTATACATTATCATCTGAAAAGAATATATTTAATACTTATACCTTTCCATATCTTTTCATGAGATCTTTGTGACCTCATATTGAATCAATTTTTGTGAAAGTGACAGGCCTCTATATCTTTTCCATAACATTAACTTATTTCTTTGTTTAATTTGTGTTATAAAAAGGTAAGAATGTAGTTCTCCAAAATAGTTTTCTTTACATATTCTCCTGTAACTAATTTAACATTTACTTTAAGAATATGGATCCTATTCCATTTGGCATATATGTTTCACATTGATATTTCATTTTCTATGATAACTTTTAACAAAATGTAGTTTCTGTTCTTATATCTTTTAATCTTTTAATCTTTGAATATTTTTATTTTTCCCAGTTACATATGAAACAAATTTTAAAATTTGTTTTTAAAATGTTGAGTTCCAGATTATCTCCCTTCCTTCCCACCTATATCCCCTTACTGAGGAGGCATATGTGAAATCATGTAAACATTTCCATAAAAGTTATGTTGCAAAAAACCCCATGGATTTCCACTTATTCTTTCCAAAAAAGAATGCCCAAGAAAAATAGTGTATACTTTAGTCTGTATTCAGACACAATCAATTCTTCCTCTGGATATGGATAGCATTTTTCATCAAAATTCCTTCAGAGTAGTCTTGGATAATTATATTGCTGAGAATAGCAAAGTCCTTCATAGATGATATCCTCAACTTTGTTATTGCTATGTATACAGGACATTTCACATTGCTTGAGCTTATGGAGGACTTTTCATTCAATCATAATAACATCACAATTTATTCAATCATTCCCCCCATTGATGAATATCCCCTCATTTTCAGTACTTTCTCCTGAGAAGAGTTGATAAATAGGTGTGTGTGTGTGTGTGTGTGTGTGTACATATATATATATATTTTTTACTTTTTGTTTTTAAAGAATCTCTTTTGTGATTTATGCCTAGTAGCAATATTGCTAGTTCAAGGGATAAGCAAGATTTTGTTGCCCTTGAGTCATAGTTCATGTCTTTTGATTATTTATCAATTGGAAAATAGCTCTTTAAAAAAAAACAAAAAAACAAATTTGACTCAGTTCCCTACAAAATTGAGAAATAAGGACTTCATCAGAGAAATTTGCTTCAAAATTCTTATCATAATCACTATTGCTGACTATATTTCCCTTCTTGTTTATTCCAGTGTATCTCTCCCAGGCCTTCTTCAAATGTGTTTGATTCTGACTAACTCTTCCCCTTCAAAATGCTCTTTATTCTATTACCTTTCCCTTTCACATAACCCCTCCCTTTCCTACTTTCCTGCAAAGATAGATTTCTTTACTTATATTGAATATGAATGAGCTAATTATGCTAAGAGTAAGGTTCACTCACCCTTTCTCCACTCCTTTTCCCCCCAACAGTAAAAGCTTTATCTTGCCTTTTTTATGGTGAATACTATAGATAAGTGGTCCTCAAACTTTTTAAAATAGGGGGCCAGTTCACTGTCTCTCAGACTGTTGGAGGGCCAGACTATAGTAAAAACAAAAACTCACACTCTGTCTCCACCCCTCAGCCCATTTGCCATAACCTGGCCCCATAACATTGTCAGCAGGCTGCATCTGGCCCTTGTGCAGTAGTTTGAGAACCCCTGCTATAGATCATCCCATCTCTCCCTTTCCCTTTCTACTAGTATATTCCCCTTTCACCCCTTGATTTTATACTTTTAGATATTATCCCTTCATATTTAACTCAAACCTGTGGCTTCTGTCTATACATATACCTTCTAACTATCAGAAAGTTCTTAAGATTTAAAAGTATCATCTGCCCATACAGACATGTAAACCAACAAACCTTGTTAAGTCACTTCTGATTTATCTTTCCTGAATTCTTCCTCATGATTCCCCTGAATCTTCCATTTAAAAATCAGATTTTCTATTCAGTCCTGTTTTTTTCATCACAAAAGCTTGAAAGTCCTCTATTTCATTGAATTTCCATCTTTACCCCTAAAATATTATACTAATCTTTGCTGGCTAGATGATTCTTGGTTGCAATCTTAGTTCCACTGCTCTCTAGAATATCATATTCTAAGTTCCCTGATTTTTTTAATGTAGAAGCTGCTAAATCTTGTATTTACTGACTGTTTCTCAATTATACTTCAACTGTTTCTTTCTGATGCTTGATTTGATGATCTTCTCCTTGACTTGAGAGTTCTAAAATTTGGCTATAATATTCTTGGGAATTTTCATCTTGGATTGGTGGATTATTTCAATTTCTATTTTACCCTGTGGTTCTATAATTTCAGGACACTTTCCCTTGATAATTTCTTGAAAGATGAAGTTCATGTCCTTTTTTTCTGATCATGACTTTCAGGTAGTCCTATATTTTAAATGATTTCTTTTGGATCTGTTTTCCAGGTCAATTGTTTTTCCAGTGAGATATTTTGCAATTTCCTATTTTTCATTCTTTTGATTTTATTTTATTGTAGCTTTCATTTGCACAATTCTAATTTTTAAGGAATTATTTTCCTTTGAGAGCTTTTGTACCTCCTTTCCCATTTGCCCCATTTTGCTTTTTAGGGCATTCTTTTTCTTATTAGCTATTCGTATTTCCTTTTTGCATCACTCCCATTTCTCTTCCCAATTTTTGTTCTCCTTAATAGATTTTCAAAATCCCTTTTGAGATCTTTCATGGAATGAGATTAATTTTTATTTTTATTGGAGGTTTTGGATGTGGGAACTTTGATTTTGTTGTTACATTCAGAGTCTGTCTTTGGATCTTCCTTGTCACCATAGTAGCTTTCTATGATTAGAATCTTTTTCTATTGTTTGCTCAATTTCCAAATCTATCACTTGGGTTTTAACTCTTTGTAAAAGTAGGGATCTGCTTCCAGGGTGGATGATGCAATGTCCCAAGTTTCACTTTTTTTTTTTTTTTTTTTTTTTTTTTTTGCTTCTTTGTTCAGAGACCCTTACTGAGAGTCATAACCTCAACCGAGATCTGAGCATGGTCAAAGCAAAAGACTCCTGTCTCAGTGCCAGGAAAGAGGCCCCTGAAATCTCCCTCACCAGCTGTTAGGCCTTCCTAACTGTGGGTTGAAATCTCCAGAAGCCATTGTTATCACTCCTCTGTAGGTTTTGCTGTTGATTACTGCTGCTGCAGCTGTTGATTCAGTGGTTCCTAAAGCCTGATTTTAGTTTGCTGGGGTTCACCTTACATACTAGTGTGCCAAACTTTTTCTACCACCACCACAGATTCAGAGGCCCCATATTCTGCTCCTGGATTTGTGGTGGGGTAGAAAATTATTCTAAGTGCTCTAGAGAGTAATTTGGAACTATGTTAAAAAAGTTATAAAACTAGTAATATCCTTTGAACCAGAATTTTACTACTATCTCTGTACCTAATAATCAAAGAGATTATCTTAAATTGGGGAATGGCTAAACAAAATGTAACATGACTGTGAAAATTACAATTGTTTTATAAGAAATGATAAAAGGGGTGGTTTTGGGAAATATGAGAAGACCTACATGATCTGAATTAAAGTGAAATAAGCAGAATCAGCACATTGCTGTTTATAGCAATAGCAATTGTAATGATCAATGGTATAAGACTTTGTTACTCTGATCAATACAATAAGCCAAGAAAATTCCAAAGGATTCATGATGAAAAAGTTATATCCAACTCAAGAGAGAGAATTGATAAATTCTAATTACATACTGAAGTATAGTTTACTCTTTTTATTTTTCCTGCTTTTGTATGTATGTGTGTGTGTGTGTGTGTGTGTGTGTGTGTGTGAGAGAGAGAGAGAGAGAGACAGAGAGAGAGAGGGGGGGGAGAGAGAGAGAGAGAGAGAGAGAGAGGGAGGGAGGGAGGGAGGGGGAGAGAGAGAGAGAGAGAGAGGGAGGGAGGGAGGGAGGGAGAGAGAGAGAGAGAGGGAGGGAGGGAGGGAGGGAGGGAGGGAGGGAGGGAGAGAGAGAGAGAGAGAGAGAGAGAGAGAGAGAGAGAGAGAGAGAGAGAGAGAGAGAGAGAGAGAGATATGAATGATATGGAAATGAAGAGCAGGTTGGTGGATAGATTGTTGGATAGATTGCTAGATCTGGAGTCAGGAAGAGTCATCTTCTGAGTTAAAATCTGATTCAAACACTTATTAAGTGTATGTTCCTGGGCAAGTTAATCCAGTTTGTATCAGTTTCCTCATCTATAAAATGAATCAGAGAAATCAATGGCAAATTACTTGATATCTTTGCCAAGAAAATCTCATATGGAGTCACAAAGAGTAATGATTGAAAGTATTGAATAGCAACATGGAAATATGTCTTGCATGATTTCACATACATTATCCATATCATATCCCTGCCTTATCAGTGAGTTGGGAAAATCTAAGTGAGAGAAAGGGAATTTAGAAATCAATCATTTAAAAAGAAGAATTTTAAAAACAAACAAAACCAAATAATGAGAAATGTATTAAATATATTTGGATCTACTTCTTAAAATACATTCAGGAATTGTTATATAAAAAATACAAAGCACTCTTGGTAAAAAACAAAAGAAGATATGTAATTAAGATACTATTTAATATTCTTGGTCAGGTTGCCCAGATATGCTTAAAATTATGACAGTAAATACATTAATTTGCAGATGTATTGACATGCTAATTGAATTACCAAAGGTTTACTTTATAGAAGTTGAAAAATAATGAATAAATAATCTGGAGGAGGAAAAAATAATAAAAATTCTTATGGGGAATAATTTTAAAAGTTAAGGTAGCCTCGAATTGTTGCTGTCACACATACACAGATGCACACACTCACACTCACAGAGTACCTTCATAGATATATTACAATCATTAAAAATATAGGAGTCATTAAACTGTCTATATCTAAAAATGTATATTTAAATATCTTGTAAATGCAAGTATTTGCTTTATTTAATTTTCCAATTTCTACTTCTACTAAAATATCTTACAATGATTTTTAAAAGTCTAATTTTGTCTGAACATTAGAATCTTTAGTAAAATTTTAATATCTTAATTCAACTTTAGAAAATAAATTTAGGCCTAATGTAATTGCTATCATTGAGATTGTTTGTTTGTTTCTTTGGGGGTGGGGAATAATGTATCTTGAGCATCATTTTCCAAGTCCAAAATAAATAAAAGTTCTCCCAAGTGCACTTAACATTCTTACAGTCATTTAGCCCATAGAAATGGAAAATTCCTGCTTCTTTGATTATATCTTTAGGGTCATATTGTTACAACAAATTATGTTCTATCTAATTATGAGTTAATTATTATTTTCAGGATAGGAGACAACTTATATTCTTCACCTCATATTTGTTTTCTAGTGCTGATTCTTTGGAATTCATTCTTTAACACACCAATTATTTATTTATTTTCAGGTACATTCATCACTCATATACCTAAGTAAACCTGTAACACAGATCCATACTATACTATCTATGTTAATAAGGCTATTGCACATTTCTTTTATAATCTCTGTTTTCTTGTTCCTTCTTGTTTATAAATAAAAAATATTGTCTATTTTCCATTTCCTTCAAGATTCTTCATTAACTTATGTTGTTAAATCTCTCCTGCTGTGCTTCTTGAAGCCATACAAAAGAGGATGCTCTAGGATTAGGTAAGATTAGATGTACCCACTGTTGGGGATTCCTCTTTTGTGAATGTACATCTATTCTGCATTTGTGTATATACTCATTAATTGATCAAATGCGGGAGTGATAGATCAAGAATAGGAAAAGCCAATGTATATCTGATATGTTTGTCAGATTTTTCACTTACTCATCCTCCATATCCTCATCCTCAGGTTTTACTTGTTGGCACACTAGTCTCTTTGGTTTGACCTTTTGATTTAGGACTCAGTGAAATATAGCAAGTTCAGGGAAAAAGGTAAGTTTTCATCAGACTCAGTAATTGCAGGTAAATTCCAACTGGTTATAGCCATACTATCCATATCACTTTAAATGCATTAGAAGGCCATATAGATATAAGCAGAACAAGATCATAGAAGATTGTTTACTCTGTGAGAAGATTTTGGACAATGTCATAGAAGATTTTGAACAATCCTTGTACTTTTATGCAGTGGAATTAAGGACAATAATTACTAAGAAAAAGGGTGGAATTTGCTTTTCAGAACCTTCTTATTCAATATGACCAGGTTGATGGCTAGAAGTGACATCTGGTGGATAAATTACACATGTACATTTTAGAAGATTTTACCAATATGCAATATGAATTAATTTAAAGTTTGAAAAACTACTTAAAGAATGTGCAGGAAAATGATGTGTCTTTCTCAGTAGGTATCAGGTTTTCAGAATTAATAAAAAGTCAGACTTTTTGATATTACTTTTAACTGCTCATGTGTTAGGTTTCTTACAGTATGGATTTTTAATGAATTGCTTTATTTGGGGTCAGAATAGATCTGGAAAAGATCCTTTTAAATTTTAATTAGTGATTGGAGCAAGATTTGTCAGTAGGAAGGTCATACAAGAAGAAGTCTTTTAATACTTCAATTTAAAGGATGACATTTGGTATTTTTCAGTCAGAATTAGATGATTAGATATAAAATTTGTACCTGACATTAGATGGTAGGAGTAGAGGTTGAGAAAGGAAATGGACAGAGAAGCAGTGAGTAGAGAGAAAGAACAAAAATATTTTTCATTTTTACTTTTGATATTTCAGAATATGACTGAATTCTGCTGAGTCCACCACATTTAAAAACAATGATATGCTAATTTTAAGCATCAGCATGCTGAATCTTTCTTTGTATGTCCATGTAGTTAAAAACAAAAATCAAGTCTTAGAATTGTTACATTTGTGTTAAAGATTTCAGTATATATCAAGGGTGGTCATAGAGAAGAATTACAAAATTTCAAAGTTAGAAGGAAATCTCAGAAGCCATCCACTCCAAACTATACCAGAGATGTAATCTTTACCTAAAACATTTGAAAAAAATCACCAATCACTTGTTGCTTGAAGACTTTTTGTGAGAGAAAGTCACATAATCCAAGGAAGCTCATTACTTCATTTTTTCATTAAAATCAGAGATGTATATAATTTCAGTAATTAAAGTTTGAACTAATTTTTAAAAAGAGGAAAATAACTTTGTTTATTAATAGATAGGATAGGTAAGGTCAAAATTCCAAGAAAGAAAGGAAATGTGAGTTAGGGAAATTAGTTGTTAGTAGATTTTGTTTTTAAAGTATATACCTTTAAATTATTTTAACTAGAAATAAGAGGCTAAAAGATGCATTAAAGGGGAATTAGATGATAATGATGGCAACCTTACAGTTTAAAGCAGACCTCTACTTACTAATGCTTTCCATATATAATGATTTCCTGCCTGGTTAAAATGCCATAATTAAATACCTAATTTGCATAATTAAATTCTGTAATATTTCATTGTTTTAATCAATAAGCATTTCTTAAGCACTTAGTGTATTAAACAATAGACATTTATGAGGTACCTAGTATATGGCAGAAAGTATTCTAGATAATGGACAAATACAATGAATGAACAATGCTTATATCGAATAATTGCTTATATACTTAGTTATAAAAGATAAGTAGAAAGAAAATAAATACAAATAAACTTAAAGTACTTAAAAAGAAAGTAACATGAGAAGATTAGAGTAGCATTTGAGGACCTTAGTTAGGTCTTCATTTAGAGATTGGTCCTTGAGCTATGTTTTTTTTTTTTTTAATTTAGAATTTTTTTTCCACAGTATATATGCATGAGTAATTTTTTATAATATCCCTTGTATTCATTTTTCCAAATTATCCTCCCCCTCCCTGTACTCCCTCCCCTTGATGACAGGCAATCCCATACATTTTACATATGTTACAATATAACCTAGATACAATATATGTGTGTAAATACCATTTTCTTGTTGCATATTAAGTATTAGATTCCGAAGGTATAAGTAACCTGGGTAGATAGACAGTAGTGCTAACAATTTACATTCACTTCCCAGTGTTCCTTCTCTGGGTGTAGTTATTTCTGTCCATCATTGATCAACTGGAAGTGAGTTGGATCTTCTTTATGTTGAAGATATCCACTTCCATCAGAATACTTCTTCATACAACATTGAAGTGTACAGAGATCTTCTGGTTCTATTCATTTCACTCAGCATCAGTTGATGTAAGTCTTGAGCTATGTTTTGCAGGAACTGGGGAAGTATAGGAGGAGGATAGATTTTTGATAAGGGATAGTTATTGAAAAGATGGAGGTGGAAGATGAGGTATTATAAATAAAAAAACAGAGACAAAGTTTTTTTTTTCTGGATTTCCAACTGAATCAGGGTGAATCATGTTCAACATGATTAGAAAGATATAGTGATGAAAATATGATGGGAATTAAAAGATTATCAGAAGAGTTTGGGGGGAATTTGGTCTCAAACTTTAAGAAATAACTATGAACATGCCCCATACTGTGTTCACCTTTAATTATAGCATAGCAAATAGAGAAGTCACTCTCTGGGAAAGGAAGAAGGAAGAATGCTAGAAATATTTGTAAACACTATGCTTATATCAAAAAGACATTAATAAAAACTTTAGATCATATATTTGGGTAAAGATGACAAAATATGGAAATAAAATGTTGGAGGGATTGTCAAAAGAGAGACACAGCATTGTTGGTGTATTAACAACTTTGTGCAACTGTTTTGGAAAGTAATTTTAAATAATATAGATAAAGTATATAAAATATCCATATTTATACCTCAGGAAGTTCAATGAAAGAAAGAAAACCCCCATATTTTCTTTATATGTGTGTGTGTGTGTGTGTGTGTGTGTGTGTGTTGCAGCAATTTTTGTGATTATTGAAAAGAAAACAGATCCTAGCAAGGGGATGGTTAAATAAATTGTGGTGCATGAATAAAATGTCATTGTACTGTAAGAAATGTTGATTGCAGAGAAGCATGTAAAGATCTATATGAATGGATGCAGAGTGAAGTAAATGGATCCAAGAAACAAAATATATAATGATTGCAAAAATGCAAAGGTAAAGAACAACTAGGCTCATATAAAAATATAAACCAATAAAAACAATGTTGCAAAATTATAAACAACAAGCTTGAATTGAAGAAAGGATATGAGATGATACTCTCAGCTCTGTTTGTTAGAAATAAGTCCACAATTGAAAGCCATTGTACATAATTTTAGACTTTTTTTTGGCAAATTAGTCAGTTACCACGTTTTTCATTCCATTCATCTTTTTTATCATCAAAATACTATATATTATATGAAATGATTCTCTAGAAAGAGAATAAGCAGAAGTACGAGGGGAAATTATAATGATATTTAAAAAGACATTTAAAATACAGTTATGAGAAAAGCTAAAAAAACAAGCTTATGCCAGTTCAAGGACTTTACCAAATGATATGTAAATAAGATATGAAAGGGATGGGGCAGAACTTGTAGGAACAAATTAACATTAGTATGTTAGAAGCAAAAATAATTGCAAATATAATACTGACTCAAAAGAGGAAGGTAGGGCAAATCAACAAAATAGAATTTGGGAAAACACAAGCTTAATATTCATCTTCTAATGCAAATTCACTAAAATGAAAGCTAGTGAGATGATGAATAAAAAATCAATCTGATTTCTGAAAAAAAATCAAAATAAAGACAAAATAGAAATGGGTGATTGGGACAAAATTTTCCATGTTTCAAGTAAATAAAAAAGTGTAAGTTTTAGAAAATGTTATATAAATGAAAAAATTAAAATGTCTTAAAAGATAAACAAACCATTTCTTCTGAAAGGTACACAGTGAACAGTACCATTGTTTGCATAAAATTTAATATAAAATTAATATATAACTTAATTTGAAAATAAACATAAAAACATTATAAAATTATAGGCAATTTTATTATTCCCCATTTAGAACTGGATAAACCAAACAGAAATTTTAAAAAGGAAAATGTGAAATTGAACAAACTATTGAAGAATTTAAACCTGAGTGATTCATGATATATTTAGAATGGTGACATTAAAAGTATATTTTTTCTCAGTAAACATAGTAAAACCTGCTAGGGCACAGTGGAATTCTATGTAAAAATTTGAAAAACACAAATTCAAAACATACCCTTTTTAGAACATAGCACATAAAAACAGTAATTAGTACAGAAAATATAAACAAAAGGTACAGAACTAAATGAGGGCATGATAATTTTATCCTTAATAATTCCTAGCTCACATAATACATTTTTGAAAATGGTAATATTAAGAATATGTATCCAGATTATTAGGATAAATATAAAAGCTATATTCTGAGAAAAAAAAAAACTATTGTATTTTAAAAGAATACATTAGCAAAATAGAAATGGGATTAATGAACTGATTTATAAATTGAATTTTAAAACCTAGAAAATCAATAACAAAAAAAAAAAACACAAATAAATGCAAAAGGGAAAACTTTAAAAATTAGAGAAGAAATATTCAAAATGCAAAACATAGATTAATGAAGAATAAACAAAACTAAAAATAGGTCAGAAACAGTTTAATGTTATACAAAACCAACCCCAAGGCTAGAATTCTCAGTACTCAGACTAGGGTAAGAAATGACCAGACTTTGTCGAGAAATAGATAACTTTTATGTCCCCATTGAAATTTTGTAGGATAGACTGAGTTGTCCATGTGATTCTGAATGAACAAAGTAATCTTGAAGAAAATGGAGCCAAGATGGCAGAGTAATGTCAGGATGTCAGAATTGATCATCATGTAGTATTGTTGTTGAAGTATATAATGATCTCCTGGTCCTGCTCATTTCACTCAACATCAGTTCATGTAAGTCTCTTCAGGCCTTTCTGAAATCATCCTGTTGGTCTTTTCTTATAGAACAATAATATTCCATAATATTCATATACCACAATTTATTCAGCCATTCTCCAATTAATGGGCATCCACTAAGTTTCCAGTTTCTGGCCACTACAAAGAGGGCTGCCACAAACATTCTTGCATATACAGGTCCCTTTCCCTTCTTTAAAATGGGATATAAGCCCAGTAGTAATGCTGCTGGATCAAAGGGAATGCACAGTTTGATCATTCTCTGAGTATAGTCCCAAGTTGCTCTCCAGAATGACTGGATGTATTCACAATTCCACCAACAATGTATCAGTGTCCCAATTTTCCCACATCCCCTCCAACATTCTGCTTTATCTTTCTGTGTCATTCTAGCCAATCTGACAGGTGTGTAGTGGTATCTCAGAGTTGTCTTATTTTGCATTTCTCTGATTAATAATGACTTGGAACATCTTTTCATATGGCTAGAAATAGTTTCAATTTCTTCATGACCATTTATCAATTGGAGAATGGCTTGATTTCTTATAAATTAGAGTCAATTCTCTATATATTTTGGAAATGAGGCCTTTATCAGAACCTTTGACTGTAAAAATGTTTTCCCAGTTTATTACTTCCCTTCTAATCTTGTCTGCATTAGTTCTGTTTGTACAAAAACTTTTTTAACTTGCTCTGGTGGTCCTCCAGGTTATTTTCGGCTGGTAAGTCCTTGTACCTTTAATCTTTGTGAATTTCACCAGTCAAGCACTATTTTTGAGGCTGAATTCAAAGATGGGTAGTGAGGGCATGAGAGGAGCTTAAAGAGTCACGTGTGCCTTCTCCACCATCTTGGCTCCACCCATCGGCCCTAATATATTTTCCAAAGTCATAGCATGGAAGAATTAACATATGAACAAAGAAAATAAATCATAAAAAGCTATTATGCTCAAGACAAAAAAAAAAAAAAAAAAAAAAACAGAAGGAGATAATGACCCTAAAATATCTACAAGTAAGTCCTCAAACAAAAATAAACAAACATTGAAAATGTTATCTACAATTTTTTAAAAAGATGATATGAGTAGTTTTTAAAGTTTTAATAAATGAAATTAAGGCACTAAACTAAAATCAGTTGGAAAAGAAATGAATTATTAAAGAATTGGAAAAGGAATTAAAGGTCAGTACAAGATGTACAAAACATAACTTTGTTTAAGCAACAATTTCCCTGAGAATTAGAATGTATCAAATCAGAATCAGTGACTCCCTAGACATCAAAAATATTAAAATAAAATCAGAAGACCAAAAATTAGATGAAAATGTCATATTGATCATTTCTATAGAACAATAATATTCTATAACATTCTCCAATTGATGGGCATCCAATCACTTTCCAGTTTCTTGCCACTACAAAAAAGGCTGCCACAAACATTTTTATACATGTGGGTCCCTTTCCCTCCTTTAAAATCTTTTTGTGATATAAGCACAGTAGAATCACTGCTGGATCAAAGAATAAGCACAGTTTGATAGCCCTTGGACATAGTTCCAAATTGCTCTCCAGAATGATTGAATCAGTTCATAACTTCATAAAAACCAAAATAAGGAGTTATTTCTTCAGTGAATCCTAAATTCAGTGAATCATTTGGAAAAATTCTTTTTTAAGGTGTTTTTTCTTCATTATACTGTATTCCTTCTTTTTAAAGTTATTAATTCTGTTGTAATAATTTTTTTCACATCAGTCTTACCTTTTTCAACTTCCTCCACTTTCCTTTTGGAACTTTTCCAGGAAATATTTTTGGGAGTGCCTATATGGCCAATTGACATTTCCTCCTGCTTTGATTGTAGCTGCTTTGACATTTCTATTTTCTTCTAATTTTGTGTGTTGGTCCTCCTATTGTCAGTAAATGTTTGGTTTATATGCTTATTTATATACCTCTATATTGGAGTCACATAAAAACTTTTTGGTGAAAAGGGATTGAGAACTGAAAAAAATTTAAAAAGCCCTGCTCTGTAGTACTTTCTATGGCCAATTTTGTTTGTTTGTTTGTTTGTTTGTTAGTTATTTGTTTATTTTAATGTTGGGTTCTATCCCTTGTGTACATAGGGCAGAATTTTAGGTTCAGTCTTTTCTTGATACTATTTTTAGAGCTAATCTGAGTGTTTTTGGTTCTTCCAAGATGGTATGATCTAAGGAGAGATGGGATTACTCCTTTCCCATTATGTGCTCTTGTCTTTACCCAAAAAGGGACTTCATTCTTGTAGCTCGCCTAGCACGCCTCCTGTCCTGTGACTTGTAGCCACAACTGCTAGTGCTCCAATTTATCTTGGAATTGAAACCAGTTCCTTCTTCTTTGTGATCAATCACAAGTACTATTTTCTGTACTGGAATTGTGACCAGGGTTCCTCCTTCTATGTAGCTATAACTGCTATCACTTTTTTTGACTTTGGAGCTACCATCTCTAATTCTATCTGAGCAACGCAATGTGATCTTTAACCCAACACCAGCAAAAGATCTCTTGAAATCTCCTTCTGAACATTTATTCTTCCCTTCCCATCACATGTACAATCCATTGGCTGAGATCTCCTGAAACTGCTGATACTGTCAATGTAGTCATACTGAAGGCTTGGTCTGTGCTGCTTCTACTGTACTCCCCAGCTCACCATCACCTCAGTAAGACTGACGTCTCCTGAAATTTCTTACATTGCTTTGGGCTAGAAAATTGTTTAATCAAAATTTGTTTTGGTTCTTTTCCTCTAGAATCCAATTTGAGGTATTATTTTAGTGTTGTTTGGAGGAAAATTTGGGATCTTAAAAGATTCAGAGTCTATAATAGAAATATACTATTAAAAAAGGTTTGAGAAAACGGTCTCACATAAATAAAGTTTACAAGTAGAAGTCCATAAAAAGTACAGAAATGCTTTATATTTGAATCTTAATCTTCTTAGAACTGATCAAAGTAGGAAAGATTATATATATATACATATATATATATACATATATATATATATATATATATATATATATATATATATATATATATATATATATATATATATATATATATATATATAGTTGGATGAAGTAAAACATTTCACTGAATAGAGAAATAGAGGAGAAACAAGAGAGGAATTAATCTTAAAGTAAACTAATGACATATAAAATTATTTCTAGCACCTTTTGATGAGGGAATAAATTTGAGTCTGAGGGCATATGTACCAATTGCAGGAATGGATGAACAATTTATTGAGGCAATTGAATGAATCACACTAATTCTATCTTGTCACTCAATTCTAGTTTTAGCTCAGTTTCCTTTCTATTCAGTCATGTATCTCATCCAATTTCTGTGAGTGAGAATACTTTAATTATGGAAATTGTGAGAAAATTTTATTGCTTTATTTAAACCTAAGATGGACTACTTCTTCCTGCTATTTAGAGATTCTTAAATAAGGATCCAGGTCATGCTGATCAGAAACTCAGTTTGTCCAAAGATTGGTGCTAGGAGCTTTCTCATAATTAGACAATTCAGGACAACCATCAGTCTTATTTGAAAACTAACTTTATATTGGTCAATTATGAATTGTTTCTATTTGTAGTTGATTGAATTCAGATACTTGGTTGGGGGGTGGGGAATCTTTTTTTCTGATTTCAGGAAACTTCCTCACCTCCATCATCCCCAATTTAGAAAGTCTTTATATATTGTCATCATATTAATGGAGAAAATCTTATGATAAAATATTAAAATACAATTGCAATTTATGGTAAAATATTAACTATCAGAAATAAATGGGCATACCTTAATATTGTAAACAGTATCTACAAAACAAAAAGCTTCTTAACACATGTCAGAAAAACCCATTTTTTCTTAACAATGAATGGCTAGTGCTTAGACTTTGAATA
The DNA here is from genome assembly GCF_048593235.1 of Sminthopsis crassicaudata. NCBI lineage: Eukaryota > Metazoa > Chordata > Mammalia > Dasyuromorphia > Dasyuridae > Sminthopsis > Sminthopsis crassicaudata. The sequence continues at coordinate 180,652,572 of NC_133621.1, forward strand.
GAGAGTTCAAGTGGACATCCACTGAGAGGTAGAATTGGTAGAGTCCATTCATATGATTCAACCCAATAGCCTCCTTTCAGATCCATCCTGCCCATATTCTCCTAATTTCTCATCTACTGTAACTCAAGACACACTTTATCATGATTATGTCTCTATTATTCTTTGTGTGATACCATTTTTTAATTGATTGGAGATGGTTGCAATCTCTGTTGAGCTATCAAGTAGCAATATTCATAGCATGTTAGAATGAAAAGAATGAGCTTTTACTCTCAAATGAGGTTATTCAAAAAGTGCTGAAATTTCCTAAAGAACATTCAGTTTACTTTCATTGCATTCAACTCTATACCTAGTTCAGATATACATAATGACCTCATAAGTTTAGCCAGTAGGAGTAAAATTTTCTGGTAAGGGGCAAGGTATTGGGCTCTCAGGTTGTGACACTTTCTTTCTATGTGTAAATTTATATGAAGTGGAACTGATGTTGATGCCTAGAGGTTTAAAGGCAAAGTGAGTAATTCAATCAAATTGACCACATACATACCCCCAAAAAAGAAGGGCTAAAAGAAAGTAAGGTGTTTGCTCTGTCTTCAGGTAGGAGCTTAATAGTTGAACATTTTTTCATGCTGAACAATCAATTCTCACTATTCTCACAATTCTCACAATATATAGGAAACTCATATAATGGTAATAGCTATTGTTCTGCTGGTTAGCAAAGTGGATTTTTTTCACACAACTTTAATATCTTCCTCTCCTTTGGATACTTTATATATTGATCCCTCAAAACCCTTGCAATTACCATATCTCTGGTACCAATCTTCTTTAAGTACAGATAGGGGATTTGATTTTTGATAAACTTCCAGTCCCTAAAGTCCTATATTTTATTAACGTTACCCAGACCTCAAAATAAGCTAAAAATAAAAATATTTTCAAAGTCCACCTACAAACTACACAGCAACTACATAACTGCAACTACAAAATACACTTTATAGCTATATGTAAAGAGAAATAATTGGAAGGATATTAATTAGCCATGGTAGGACTGTGAAAATATAACAATAATATTATCTAAATTAATATATTAACTAATGCTCTACCAATTTACAATAGAAAATATTCCAGAACTAGGCAGAATGATTTTTAAAAATCACCTGAAGAAAAAATGTTAAAAAAAACCTCAAGAAAAATAGTAAAAAATAGAGGGAGGAGGATGAAAATGCCCTATTATCACTAGAACTGAAACTATGAAGAAGTAATTGTCAAAAATATTTGGTATTTATTGAAATATAGAAAAGTTATTTAATAGAACATTAATTAGATGAGTTGTAAAAGCAATTTAACAGAGTAGCACAATGCTCCATAAACCCAAACTACTAAGTATGGTAGTAAGAAGTCATTATTGAACAAAAATTTCTAGTAAAACTGAAAAGTAACATGGCAGAAATTGCATTTAAGAAACAATCAAATATCATATGCCACAATAAATGCTAAAATATTTTATAATACAACTATAAATAGTCATATTTTATATTAATATAAATGTATGAAATATATTTTAAGTTTGTATACTAAGAGATTAGAGAAAAGTATCAAAAAAATTTCACGTCTATGAATAGGGGAAGAATAATTGACCAAGGGACAGAGATTATCATAAGGACAAAATGAACAATTTTTATTCTATACAATTCAAAACTTTTTATACAAGATAAATCAATGCAATTAGAATAAGACAGGAAACTATAAAAAGGATGTTATTGCAAATTTCTCTGATAAAAGTCTAAGATACACAATTAATAGGCAGCTGTTACAATTATCTAAAAACAACAGTCATTCCTCAGTTTATATATATATATATATATATATATATATATATATATATATATATATATATATATATATATATATATACACATATATATATACACACAGCCAACAAGCATATTTATGTATGTGTGTGTATGTTATGGGTCAGAACTCTGAACTTGAAACAAAGGATTAAGACAAGGTGCTAAGTCAATGAAATTGATAGACAATGAATATTTAGCATGGTATTTAACAGTTCTCTAGTTCACTACATGTACTTAGTAGTTATTATAGTTCTACAAGATTCACAGCTTTGATAAGAGACCATATAAGCCGGACAAACTCAGCCAGAATCAGAACTTGGGAAGACAGAGACCCTGGAGGAGCTTAAGCTCTCAGAACCAAGGAGACAGATAAGCTTCTAAGAAAGCTAACTGGGCTGCAGGAAAGGAGACAAGACTTAGAAAGAGGCAATAAAGGATTTAGACTTTAACACCTGGCTGCATTTGGGGTGATTACTGAACTGAAACGAAGGCTGCTCCCAGAAGCCCCCCAAGAAACCTGATCCCAGAGAACATTACATTTTAGAGAAGAATATTACATGTGCATATATGTTTATTGGTACAAGTATATAATGCAGATATGTGCACAATACATATTTATGTACAATAACATATATATATATATACATATATATACACATCTATATGTGTACACAGATGTACACATATAGGTATATGCATATACATGTATACATATAATACATGTATGTGCAACCTTGGATGTAAATGCATGCACACACATATATACACATATATATATATGTATCTGTGCATTTGTACATACATATATTGTATATATGTATATGTACATATACATTGCTAAATCATTGTAAAAGAATGAATAATTTATTTATTGATCCCTCAAAACCTTCACAAGTATGATATCTCTAGCATTTAAATACAAATAGGAGATTTAATATTTGACAAGTTGAAAGCCTCTAAAGCCCTATGTTTCATTAGCATTACATAGACCTCAAATTAGATTTTAAAATGTAAATAATGTCAAAGCCTACCTACAAAAATACACACAGAAAATAATAAGAGAAATGATGAAAGAAAAGACAACAAAAAACAAAAGCCTGAAGTTTCACTTAATACCCATCAAGTTGGCAAAAATGAGGAAAGAAGGAAAGAATTTCAATTGTTGTAGGGAATATAAAAATAAAACCATATTAATATCTTCTTGATGAAGTTCTAAACTTATCCAATCATCTTAAAATGCATTTTGGGATTACATCCTAGAAGTCACTATCCAGTGACATTATCACTAGTAATATAACACAGAAAGATAAAGAAATGTTTAGACCAGATTTTTTGGGGGGAGTATTATAAAGATCTGGAGGAAAAATTGAATTGTGGTATATTAATGTAATGTGATTTTATATATTATAATAAATTAAAAGATAACAAATTCATAAAAACCTGTGAAGATTTAAGTATGAAATCAAGTTGCAGAGAAAAGTGAGCAGAATCAGAACAAGTTGCATGATGACTGTAATTATGTAAAAAAAAAAAAAAACATATATGTAAAATTTCAAAACTCAACTAAATATAAAGATCAATCATGATTTTAGAAGGTATGTCTTTGCAGCTCTTGCCAGAAAAGTGATGAACTTGAAGTACAGAAAGAGACCTACAGAAAGAGCAAAATCTGATTTCTATTGCTTTACTGCACATTTTTTAAACAAGAGTTATATTCCTTTTAGGGGTTGGAGGAATACGTGAATATTTATGGAGTTAAAAATAATAAGAAAAGAGCTTTAATTAAACATTTAAAATAAAGAACATGTGAGTCCTTTTCCCTCCTTTAAGATCTCCTTGGAATATAAGTCCAATAATAACATTGCTGGGTCAAAGAATATGCACAGTTTGATAACTTTCTGAGTGTAGTTCCAAACTGTTCTCTGAATGGTTGGATCCATTCACAAACAATGTATCAAAGGATCCCATATCCCTTCCAACATTTGTCATTATCTTTTCCTGTCATTTTAGCCAATCTGATAGGTATGTAGTAGTATCTCAGAGTTGTCTTAATTTGCATTTCTCTGATCAATAGTGATTTGGGGCACCTACAATTAGTTTCAATTCCTTCATCGAAAAACTGAAAATTGTTTGTTCATTAACTATTTATCAATTGGAGAATGACTTGATTTCTTATAAATTTGAGTTAATTCTCTATATATTTGAGGCCTTTATCAGAACCTTTGAATGTAAAATTGTTTTCCCACTTTATTGCTTCCCTTCTAATTATGAGTTTTGTTTGTACAAAAACTTTTTAAACTTAATATAATCAAAATTATCTATTTTGTGATCAATAATGATCTCTAGTTCGTCTTTGGTCACAAATTCTTTCCTCTTCCACAGGTCTGAGAGGTCCTATGTTCTTCTAATTTGTTTATAATATCATTTTTTTATGTCTAGATCATGAAGCCATTTCGAACTTTATCTTGGTATATGGTGTCATATGTGGGTCAACGTCTAATTTCTGCCACATAGTTTCCAATTTTCCCAGCAGTTTTTGGTCAAACAGTGAGTTCTTATCCCAAAAGCTGGGGTCTTTGGGTTTGTCAAATACTAGATTGTTATAGTTATTGACTATTTTGTCCTGTGAATCTAACCTATTCCAGGAGTAGAATTTATTAGCAAAAAAGCAGGGGCAGTAATCATTGATCTTGGACAAAATTAAAGTTAATTTTGCTCATATAATTCCTGACTTTCCTTTGGTAGATATATTCCCAAATATTTTGTACTATCGACAGTTATTTTGAATGGAATTTCTCTTTGGATCTCTTGCTCTTGGATTGTATTGGTAATGTATAAAAATGCTGAGGATTTATGTGGATTTATTTTGTATCCTGCAAATTTGCTAAAGTTCTGAATTATTTCTAATAGCTTTTTAGCAGAGTCTTTGGGGTTCTTTAAGTATACCATCATGTCATCTGCAAAGAGTGATGGTTTGATTTCCTCATTTCCTACTCTAATTCCTTGAATGTCTTTCTTGGCTCTTATTGCCGAGGCTAGCGTTTCTAGTACAATAATGAACAGTAATGGTGATAGTGGGCAACCTTGTTTCACTTCTGATGTTACAGGGAAAGGTTCAAGTTTATCACCATTACATATGATGTTTACTGAAGGTTTTAAATATATGCTCCTGATTATTTTAAGGAATAGTCTTTTTATTCCTATACTCTTAAGCGTTTTTAGTAGGAATGGATGTTGGATTTTATCAAATGCTTTTTCTGCATCTATTGAGATGATCATATGTTTTTATTAATTTGATTATTAATATGGTCAATTATACTAATAGTTTTCCTAATATTAAACCAGCCCTACATTCCTACTTGATCAGAGTGTATTATCCTGGGGATGATTTTCTGAAGTCTTTTTGCTAATATCTTATTTAAGATTTTGGCAACAATATTCATTAAGGAGATTGTTCTATAGTTTTCTTTCTCAGTTTTCAATCTAGGTTTAGGTATCAGTACCATGTCTGTGTCATAAAAGGAATTTGGTAGGACTCCTTCAATCTCTATTTTTTCAAATAGTTTATATAGCTATGAAGTTAGTTGTTCTTTAAATGTTTGGTAGAAGTCATATGTAAATCCATCTGGTCCTGGGGATTTTTTCTTAGGGAGTTGGTTGATAGCTTGTTCTATTTCTTTTTCTGAAATGGGACTATTTAGACTACTTACTTCTTCCTCTGTTAATTTGGGCAAGGTATATTTTTGAAGGTATTCTTTCATTTCATTTAAGTTATCGAATTTATTGGCATAAAGTTGAGCAAAGTAGCTGCTAACTATTGTTCTAATTTCCTCTTCATTAATGGTGAGTTCTCCCTTTTCATTTTCAAGACTAACAATTTGCTTTTTCTCTTTCCTTTTTTTAATCAGATTTACTAAGGGTTTGTCTATTTTGTTGTTTTTTTCATAGAACCAACGCTTAGTTTTATTAATTAATTCAATAGTTTTTTTATTTTCAATTTTATTAATCTCACCTTTTATTTTTAGAATTTCAAGTTTCATGTTTGTTTGGGTTTTTTTAATTTGTTTCTTTTCTAGCAATATTAGTTGTAAGCCCAATTCGTTGACCCTCTCTTTCTCTATTTTACGCAAGTAGGCCTCTAGAGATTTAAAACTTCCCCTTATTACTGCTTTGGTTGTATCCCACACATTCTGGTATGATGTCTCATTACTGTCATTTTCTTGGGTGAAGTTATTAATTATGTCTATGATTTGCTGTTTTACCCAATCATTCTTTAGTATAAGATTATTTAGTTTCCAATTATTTTTGGGTCTATTTTCCCCTGGCTTTTTATTAAATGCAATTTTACTTGCATTGTGGTCTGAAAAGGATGCATTTACTATTTCTGCCTTACTGCATTTGATTTTGAGGTTTTTATGTCCTAGTATATGATCAATTTTTGCATAGGTTCCATGAATTGCTAAGAAGAAAGTATACTCCTTTCTGTCAAAAGTATACTCCTTTCGCCAAAGATCTATCATATCAAACTTTTCTAGTATTCTATTTACTTCTTTGACTTCTTTCTTATTTATTTTGTGGTTTGATTTATTTAATTCTGAGAGTGCAAGATTGAGACCTCCCAGTATTATACTTTTGCTGTCTGTTTCTTTTTGCAGCTTTCTTAATTTCTCTTTTAAGAATTTAGATGCTGTACCACTTGGTGGATATATGTTTAATATTGATAATGCTTCATTATCTATGCTACCCTTTAGCAGGATATAATGCCCTTCCTTATCTCTTTTAATTAGATCAATTTTTGTTTTGGCTTGATCTGAGATGAGGATGGCTACTCCTGCTTTTTTGGCTTCACCTGAAGCATAGTAGATTCTGCTCTACCCTTTTACTTTTAGTTTGAATGTATCACCCTGTTTCAGGTGTGTTTCCTGTAAACAACATATAGTAGGATTCTGACTTTTAATCCAGTCTGCTACCTGCTTCCTCTTTATGAGGGAGTTTACCCCATTCACCTTTATGGTTAGAATGACTAATTCTATATTGCTTGCCATCCTGTTAACCCCTGCTTATGCTTTTCTCCTTTCCTTCCCTCTTGCCCCCCTACCTAGTTTTAAACTTGTGAACACCACTTGCTTTTCACAGCCCTCCCTTTTTAGTATCCCTCCCCTAAAGTTCCTCTTCGTTTTTTACCCATTTTTCTCACAATTTCTGTATTGCCTTCCCCTTAGCTTACTCCTTCCCTCTCACTTTTCAATGAAGTGGAAGAAGTTTCACCATAAATCGAACATGTCTATTGATATACACTATGTTCGTCTCCCTCCTTTCTTTCTCTCAGATATGATAGGTTACCTTTGCCTCTTCATGAGATGTAGTACCACCACTTTACCCTTTTTTATGATATAATTTCCTTTCCACCTCTAGTTTCTAAGACAAATTATACATGTGTTCTTTACATGTCTTTATGGCAGAAATATAGTTCTCAAGATTTCTTTTTACCTTTTTAGAAATCTCTTGAGTTCTGTATTTGAAGATCAAACATTTTATGTAGGTCTGGTTTTTTCATCAAGAATAGATGGAATTCATTTATTTCGTTAAATATCCATCTTCCCTGGAAAAGTATGCTCATTTTTGCTGGGTAAGTTATTCTTGGCTGCATGTCAAGTTCCTTACCCTTTCAGAATATTATTTTCCAGGCCCTTCATTCTTTTAATATGGATGCTGCTAGATCCTGGGTTATCCTTATTGTGGCTCCTCCATATCTGAATTGCATTTTTCAAGCAGCTTCCAGTATTTTTTTCCTTCATCTGATGGTTCTTGAACTTGGCCAATATATTTCTTGGCGTTTTGATTTTAGGGTCCCTTTCAGTAGGTGATCGATGAATTTTTTCAATGTCTATTTTACCCTCTGTTTCCAAAACGTCTAGGAAGTTCTCTTTGATAATTTCCTGGAAAATAGTGTCCAGGCTCTTTTTTTCCTCACATTTTTCAGGGAGTCCAATTATTCTCACATTGTCTCTCCTGGATCTGTTTTCCAGGTCTGTTGTCTTTCCAATAAGGTACTTGACATTCTTTTGAATTGTTTCATTTTTCTGGTTTTGCTTGACTACTTCTTGGTTTCTCCTTGAGTCATTCATTTCTAATTGTTCGAGCCTAATTTTCAGTGATGCATTTTCTTCACTCACTTTTTTTATATCTTTTTGTAATTGTCCAATTGAGTTTTTAAGTGAGTTTTTTTCTTCTATGGAATTTTTTCGATTTCATCCATTTTAGTTTTTAGAGAGCTGTTTTCTTTTTCCAGCTCACTAATCCTGTTTTCCTTGGAGTTGTTTACCTTTTCCAATTCACTAATTTTATTTCTCAATGATTTAATCTCTTTATCCACTCTGGATAACTTCTCCAGGCTCTCTTGCCAAGCTTCCCTTTCCTTTTCCCATTTCTCTTCTAACTCTCTTGTGAGAGCCTTTTTGATTTCCTCTATGAGATTTTTTTATATTGAGGAGCAGCTCATATCCCCCTTAGGGGATTCCTCTGAAGACAATCTGCTTTTAGTGTCCTCAGTATTTGAAGTCTGCTCTCTCTCCATACAGAAGCTGTCAATGGTTAGAGCCCTTTTGAATTTTTTGTTCATTTTGTTAGAGCAGAATCAAAGAATACAAATTGACAAGAAAAACAATTGGTCTGTTTCTGGGGGGGATGGGGATGGATGGTGTTATGGAGTTTCCTCTATCGACTGAGGGAGACAGCAGCGAGGCACTAACAGGACAGAGATGGCTGTGCTGCCTCTGTGCTCTGAGGCTCTAAGAATGCACTGAGTCACTCCGGGTGGGGGTGGGGGTGGCCGGGTCCTAAAAGACGCTAGCTTTTTGGGGTTTTATTCTTCACCTCCAGTGTTTACACTTTCTCTGCTATTCCTGCTTTGCTGCCAAGATGGAATATCCACTCTGGGGTAAAAGTCTTTTTGCAGAAACGGAAGGGATTGTACCCCTCCCCCTTCCAGTCTGCAGTGTGAGCTGCCTGTCTCGCTCTGGCTGCCTGCCCTCAGTCTGTGCCCAGTCTGTTCGACCCTCCCCCAAGCAAACACAGACCTTCACTGGAGAATTTCAAGGGTGTCTTCTGTTGGTGATTATTTGTGGGTTTCTTTTACGGTCAAGCATTAACTCCGAGGCTTGTCATGAAGTAAGTCCTGGGAGAAAACGCAGAGCTCAAGCAGCTGTCTGCCTCCACGCTGCCATCTTGGCCAGAAGTTGGTCTACATCATCTTATGTTAACTGTTATTACAGAATTTGCCTTATGAAACTTTATTACCTAGTGATAGGAAATCTCTAGCAAGGACATGCTTAGAACCTGGACAAGACTTGTTGTGGCTTTCTGAATATAATGAGTTCTGTAGGATACAAGCCCAAAGAAATAAGCAAATTGGAGTTAATACACCAATCACCTGTGACCAACTAACAGGTATGTAGGTTCTTATGCAGACACTTCAGCACAGATTGGTTACCCCGTAACAGCATAAGAACAAATTGCTTCGGCTGCTATCAAAGCATGGAATTTTCTCCCAAGTAAACAGGACAGAGGAGAAGCCTTCACCAAAATAGAGCAAGGTCCAAATGAATCCTTTGCTGATTTTGTGGGATGTTTGTGGACAGCTGTCACACAAATTATTGGCGAAAATGCAACAACAGAAATTATAAGCAACTTGCTAAAGAGAATGCTAATGAGGTTTGTAAAAGAATTATACTAGGACTACACAAGGATGCTCCTTTAGAGGAGATCATAAGATGTTGTGCCACAGTGGGCACAAATACCTTTTATAGCCAAGCTATGATGCAGACTTGCCAAGATCTGAACATGGGAAGACAGGGTCCCTTTTGGCAAGGGACTTCCAGAGAAACTTTTCAGAGCTTTCAGTGTGGTATATAATAGGGCATTTGAAAGCTCAATGTTAACACAGAGACAGAGTGAGAAAATAGGGTGGGAGAACAAGACTCAAAATCCCTTTTCCAAAATGCAACAGAGGCTTCCATTGGGCATCAGAATGTACACTAATTCAGGGAAACAATGTGAGGGGCCCAGCCCCAGGGCCAAAGGCAAAAAATACTTGGGGCATGATGGCAGCAGACGCTACACCCAAAGAGTCTTTAAAAGTTCAGTACTCAGACATGACCAATCAGCCAAGAAGTAATCTGATGGGATAAAGGGATTACAATTGAGGAGAATAGAGTTGTATGCAGCTGGGACTACTGAGATACCCCCTGGAGAGGTGAAATCTGTTCCTCTCCAGCCTATAGATCCCTTACCTCCAGGCACAGTAGGCTTGACCATATCATCTCCTGAGAGTGGTTACAAAACAGTGTTCATCCATATACTGATGTGGAAAACTGTGGAATGTGTAGATAATATCCCAGTCACTAATACAGGTAGACAATGTGTGACTTATCAACAAGGAGAAGTAGTAGCATCAGATTTATTGATACAGATTCCTAATAAGCAAAATGGTGATAGTTGCTCAGATTCTGAATCCAAGCAACAGATTCCAGGAAGATTCCAATGAATGCTTCCAGTATTAAACATTGTCCATTGCAACCATTATATGACATTTTAAGGGGAGACAGTGCTTTGATCTCACCACACTGGATAAGAAAAGAAGCTCAAGATTCTTTGAGAGAAGTTGAACTAGTTTTATCCAATGTAATTGAAAGAGTCACTCAAAAAACCCTTAGAAATAGCAGTTTTTGCTACACAAGAAGCACCTACAGTAAGTAGTCCGTCATCAAGGAAACAGTGTGATAGAGTGGGTGAACCTCCCAGCACAACCAGAACAAAGCCTTACTCCTTACCCAGTGCTTGTGGCTAGACTTTTAATAAAAACCATTAAGCAAGAGTACAATTATCTGGGATAAGACCTGACAAGATATACACTTTTTTTTTTTATCAATGCACAGATTAATGTAGCTGTGAAACTATCCCAGAATGGCAAATTTTATTAGCCATGGTTCCAAATTTTACACATAGGTCTTCATTAAAGATAACCCAGCTATTACATTATTTATTATTTATTTATTTATTATTACATTATTATTAGCCATGGCTCCAAATTTTACACATAGGTCTTCATTAAAGATAACCCAGCTATTACATAATTGATAATGGATTCTTGAAGAAAAGTTTTCTAAGGTTCCTCTTAAAGGATCAATTATCTCTACAGATGCAACCAAACATAATATTTGTGCTGTATACTCTCATGACTTAACTATAAAGAGAATAATCAGAACTCCTTTTCAGTCCACTCAGCAGAATGAATTGTATACAATCATTCTAGCTCTTACTTATTATCTGGGAGACATAAATATAATATCTGATTTGGCCTATTCAGTAGGTGTGGTACAAAGAACTGCCATAGCCCAAATAAAATTTGTAGCCTCCAATATATATCAGCTCTTTAAGGAACTTTAAGAGCAGGTGAGAAAGCATCCACGTAAAATTTATATCTTGCATGTCTACTCTCATAGTGGACTTCCAGGTCCTAATTTTGATGGAAATTCAAAGGCAGATAGCCTTCTAACCATGTTGGCCAATACTCTTTTATTTCAAGAAGCTCAAGAATCTCATTCTAAATATCATCATGCTGTTTGAGCTTTACATTTGCAATTTGGGATAACAAGAGAAGAAGCTAGGAGCATAGTAAAATTCTGTACAGCTTGGCTTCCTTTCTACACTCCTTTGCTCCCTCCAGGGAAGAATCCTCATGGTTTGAGACCCAGTAAAATTTGGGAAATGGATGTGACCCATTATAAATCTTTTGGTCATCTGTCTTTTATCCATGTTGTAGTAGACACCTTTTCAGTATTCACTTTTGCAATACCAGCAGCAAAAGAGACAGCCCGAATAGTCACTGAATTCCTTATACAAGCAGTTGCAATTAGGGGTGCACTGTGAGCAATAAAAACAGAAAATGGACCTTCATCTACTTCTAAACATTTTGCACACGTTTGTGCACAGTATAAGATTTTACACACTACTGGCATACTCTTTAATCCTCAAGGACAGGCAATAGTAGAGAGGAGAAAGAGAGACATCAAGACACTCTTTCAAAAACAAAAGGGGGAGCCACAGATAACCCTAGAGAACTTCTAAATTTAGCTTTATATTATTAACATCTTGATTTTTGACAAAGATGCACTGGCTCCGGCAGATAGGTTTTATAATCCACTGGAAAGGCAGTGTCCAGTGCGAGCAGCTCCACTATTCTTAGATAATCTCCATGTGATGTGGAGAGACCTAGAAAGTGGTAAATGCAAGGGACCAGTTAGGTTAACTTCTTGGGGGAGAGGGTTTGCTTGTATCTCTACAGATGGAGAAGGAATCAGATGGGTGCCAATGAGCTGTATTTGCCTTGTCCATCAGAGAGAGATGGAGCAGACCCTTGAAAGGAAGGAGAAGACCCAAAAAACATGGGGTGGTTCCATTGCTGACTGTACCCACCACTGAAAGAGCCTAGCAGTTATGGCGTTTGACTCATGGACATAAAAATTCTTAATGAGACTGATGCAGGAGTTCAAAACCCTCAGGAATCATTGGACTCCCTGAGACATGAAAAGACTGTTGCAGGACTTCAAAATCTGCAAGAATCATTGGATTCCCTGACACATGATGAGACTGTTGGAGGACTTGAAAATTCTCAGGAATCAATGGATTCCCTAACACATAAAAAAACTGTTGCAGGACTTCAAAATCTGCATGATAGGATTGTTGTAGGACTTGAAAACCTTCAGGAATCACTGGATTCTTTGAGACATGATAAGACTATTTTAGGACTACTAAACCCTCAGGAATCATTGGATTCTCTGAGACATGATAAAACTGTTGTAGGCCTTCAAAACCCTTAGGAATCATTGGATTTTCTGAGATATGATAAAACTGTTGCAAAACTTCAAAATCTGCAGGAATCATTGGATTCCTGAACACATAAAAAGACTGTTGCAGGACTTCAAAAATTTGCAGGGATCACTGGATTCCCTGACACATGAAGTAATGGACAATTGAATGGTTTTGGACTATCTCTTGGCTGCTGAAGGAGGTGTATGTGTGATTGTTGTTTACATACCCTCGTTCTAGGTCTTTTGGAAATCTTTTACAACACCATGTTGATTTATATTGTTTGTTATATCGCTACTTGCATGTATAATTCATGTTTGTTACACCACATTGAGCCTGCACTGGCTGTGGGGGAGTCACTAATAGCTTGTGCTCTATTGCTATGTACTTGTGCAATACCTCCCATGCTCATGGGTTTGTGCAAACCTGTTTCTATTATGACCCTTTAGCCCAGAAACTTGCTACAATACCTGGCTTGACTCCCCACTTCCCTTTGGTGTTTTTCATCTCCCTTCCTGAGAATTCAGGGATGGTGTGATCATTTCCTTTTTGGTGTTTTCACCCCCTTTCCTGAGAGGTTGGGGAGGGCATGATCATCTCCTTTTTAGGGTTCTCACCTCCCTGATAAGTCAGGGAGGGCATGACCACCTGTTTTCTAAAATAAAAGAAAGAGGGAGATGTAGAGGGTTGAAACTCTAAAAAGGTGTATTTGAATCAGACAGCAGAGAACTTAAGGCTAATTACCTATTCTATATGAGATAATGTTTCTATATACACATATTTAGATGAGATGGTAATGTGATGACTCTCCTCTCCATTGGTGCGTGCTGAATGTTTGGTGGTGAGGTAATCATAGGCAAGAATTGGAAGCCTGAGAGAGAAAGGTCAGGGTCACTTGGCTCCAGGGTGAGGAGGAAAGAGGCTGGAAAATATGGACTCCAGAATGCAGGATACATCTTTGGTAAGCCACATGGCAGCTTGCCTGCCTCCTTCACTTTTCCCTCTAACTACTTAGAACTTTGATTGATTCTGAGGCCCTCCAGAGAGCTAGCCCATGCACTACCAGCATTGTATGGGTCAATACCTAGGGTCTGCCATACTAATTTCCAATTTTCCCACCAATTTTTATCAAATAGCGAGTTCTTATCCCCAAAGCTGGGATCTTTGGGCTTATCAAACATTAGATTACTATAGTCATTGAATATTGTGTCTTGTCAACTTAACCTATTCCACTGATGGACTAATCTATTCCTTAGCCAGTACCAAATGATTTTCATAATCACTGCTTTATAATATAGTTTTAAGTCTATTACTGTAAGGCCACCTTCATTTGCATGTTTTTTCATTAATTCCCTTGAAATTCTTGATTTTTTGAAGAACTAAGATTTTTGAAAGATATATAGAAATTGGCAAGAAAAACAGGCAATTGAACATGCATTCAAAAGACCATCAGCTCTTCTTAAGACTAATTTAAATATTTGGAAGACATTCATATGCAAGAGTGATTAGACTTTTATTTGAGTCCTAAGGGCAGATTAAAGAAGTGAATCTGGATTCCAAGTAGGTGAGTTTTTCTAACAATAAAAACTGTCTAAAAGTGGAATGGTTAGTTTCGTGAGGACTCTTTATATTAGATGGCTTACTAGAATAGGAGGCTACATGCTTCCTTGAAGGGCATGTTATTTAGATTATTTGTCTTAGACTAGATAGTCTCTGAGGTCTTTCCATTTTTCATATTTATGCGTTTATGAATTTTAACAATTTTAGATTTATCTCCTCACTTATTTGTGATTTTCTCAAAGCAATTTTGCATAGCCCAATAAAAGTATATGGGAAGCTGAACTGGGTGTGGGGGAAGGGTGGTCAATGCAAATCAGACTCAGAGGCATAGTAAAGCATGGATATAACAATGGGTGTTATAGAATTAACTGAATGGTATTGATCTACTGACCAAAGGGAGACTAAATAGGAGATGACAATGTAATCACAGTCTAATAAAATGTACTCAATAAAAAATTGGTAGCCTTTAGTGTATCCTTCTTGAATTGCATCTTATGAATCTGAAAGATTAACAGAATGAGTAAGTTTTCCAGGCAAATGTCCTAGTTTGTTTTTCTGTGTTTGAATGCAGAACGAACAATTTGGTTCAGAGTGAATCAGATGATTCTCTCCTGCTGTCATCTAAAGCAATAAAGAAAGCAAACAGTCCACTTTCTTTAAAACCCTTTCTTTTCTTTTTTTTCTTTTTCTTCTTTTGTCTCAGGTTACTCACATTTTCTGTATAATGTGTTGGCAAGAGTACAAAAAGGCCTTTATCATATCTATCAGTAATTGATATTAAAATGTTTTCAGACTGACCCCTTCCTCTTAACTTTCTGCTTGGAAAGCGGGATGCTGCATCTTTTGTAAGTAACTTCAAGGCAAAATATTCTAAAGCATTCAAATATAAGCTTTTATCCAGTTAATCAACAAGCATTACCAGCATTCATCAATGTTCAGAGCTTAATTCCAGGATTACTTATCCCTAAAAAAAGGCAAATATAAAAATCAGAAGCATAGACCCAAACAATAGAACTTTTATGCCATGATAATTAGAAAAGGAACCTATTACTCAGGTTTATAATTAGTGATGAACATATTAAATGACCTCTAACATTTAACTTAAGCCCTGGATTTCTAGAAAATCAGCAAGGTTATGAATGCCATATTAGTAATCTTTAATCTTTATTACTAGTGTGAACAGAATTTTAATGATTTTTCAATAGACAGTGGTCACTAACATATCCCTATTAAAACAAAAAAAAAACCCTCATAAAATATTAAATGGATTAAGACTTCAAATGTACCATCATCAAAAGTATTATCTAATTATGGAGTTCAGTGAACAGGCCAAGTGAAATGGTTGGTAATATTAGTTACTTGCCACATGGGAATGCCTAGGATTTATGCACAAATAGATTCTGCTTCTGTTGCAACATAGTAATTAAGAATTTGTCAGGGAAATTTGACCCTCTAGGGTAGAAATTACTTTGTAAAATAGGGATGGCAGAGCACTAGTCTCCTTGCTGCACATAATTTAACTTGATTATTTATACATCAAAGGGAGTCTGCAGTGGCTGCAGTATAATATTTAAGTAAAGGGATATTAAAGAAAGAAGCATCTAGTGAAATCTTTTTTCCCAAATCTCCGTGAGAAAATAGAGGAAATTTTCATAAAGCATTTCATTTTGCATATAAATTGGGGTCTAGATTGTGCCTGTGAATTTGCTGCTGTCAAATTTAATTTTTCTTTAATTCTTCAGGCCCAGATGTGAAAAGCTCTGTGTGCAGGCTGCAATTTTCAATGCTTACAGGTAGCACCCAGATCAATAATGTGTCTTTATGAGAAATTACCATTAATGTTATTGTGTATGCATTTTGCTTTATAGGATAATAAGGTAATATGAAATGCCAATTCATTCATTAGAATAGAGCTAAGTGCTTAAATGAAATAGTGACAGGTCTGAAAAAAGATGTACTTACGAGGAGAAAGTCAGAATGGATTTTTAATGACCTAATACCAAAGGTTTTAACCATCTATTTTCACTTTTTACAAACAATTTAAACTTTTAAATATGTTTAAATATTTAAAATGCAATAAAATTTTTGCTTACTGAGACTTTTCAGAAATATCTGACTTTAGGTTATTGTTCTAGAAGCCTAGTACTAGGGGATAAATTAAATAAAGTTTACATTATGATAGTCTTAAAGAAGTAATTGTAAATTCACTGGAATACATTGGGCTATGAATAACAAGGTCAGATGAAATTTTAATTTGCAAAGGGTGGGGTCATATATTAGACCCCTACCTATTAAAATACACTGTTTCATGAATAGTTTATGGGGAAAAATAAAACAAAATATCTTCCATATTGAAAAAAAAAAGACCAACTAAGTGGTTAATAAACAGTCTAAAAGTTGCTTTTCATCCAAATACTGGTAGTTAATTTCAAGAAAAAAAAAACTTTCTAAATGTAAGAGGTTTACTTTGGGTACTGAAAAACCACATATCCCTAGCCTTTATGAAATACAAAATATTTTTACCTTAATGGAGTACCTATTCTACCTTCCAATTATCTGACTTGACAGTCACAATTAATTATGTAGCCAGTGATCTATATGAACATACTATATACAAGATGAAAAATCATGTGGTAACTTCAGTAAAAAACATTTGTTTGTCAAGGTATAAACAAAAAATTTTAGATATAGATAGCATATATATTATATAGGCATGTATACATATATGTAATTGTGAACTAAACTGTTTTAGGATTAATATATTCTAATTATACTTGTTCTAATTATACTGTTAGAAAGGCAACACTTTGATGAAGAATAGTAGAATGAAACAAGTCTTAGGATAAAATAGTCATAGCATTAGAGATATTAATAAACTTAAGGGACAATTGGGCCAATCCTTTCATTTTACAAATTCTCATACCTTTATCTTCTGGTGTTTGACTAAAGGAATAGAAATTTTGATCACTGGAACCTTGCAAGATATCTTGGAATTCACAGGTTAGATTTCTTTCTTAAGGACCATGCCTTAAACCAAAAGTATTTGGGCTCTCATTGATTAGTCAGCAATAGGTCCCAGCCAAGGCCCACTTGGTCACTATATTGGCTCAAAATGAAACACACACACACACACACACACACACACACACACACACACACACACACACCTACTGATTGGACATTGTCTCAGTCAAATTGAGACTTGTTGTAGACTAGCTTCAAAAGGCCGTCTCCCACTGCATCAGTGGGATCTACATCTGGCCACTGGACATAGATGGCTCTGGAGGGGAAAGTGAAACAGGTGACCTTGCACAGCCCTCCTTTACTTATATCCAATTCACTTTCATGTTATAGTATCATCTTCTTCATGTCATAGCTTCTTGGAGAAGGAAGGATAAACAACAATATCAACTGTAGCTAATGGAAAGTGAAAAACTGACTCTCTTTAAGGGGATGCTTTGGAAGAAGTTTTTTTGCTCTGACCTTTAGTCCTCCAATCAGAAAGACAGAGAAAGATGAGAGTACTAATGAGTAATAAGCACTAAAATGAAAGCAATCTCTGTAGTGATGAGTTTCCAGGTAATAATGAGCTTATGAGTTGATTGGGGGGAGGAGAGGAAGATGGACACAATGATGTAGAGTCAAAACAAAGCAGTGCAGCTGGTGGCAAATGTAGTTTCAACTTTGAAAGCTTTTCAATAATTAAATAATGTCTCAGACACCACCCAGAGCTCAAGCTCAAAGAATATCTGAATTTTATTCATTTCTAGTTTTCTCCTTTAAATAGTCTGTTCTCATGAAGGAAACAACCCAATAATAAACAGTTAAACATAGAATAGATGCATTAAAAGGCATGAAAAGATCAGAAAAGAAACTTTCATCTGAACCTATTTCTCAAGGAAACTATTATTCCTAATATTTTATTGAATCTCATGTTAAAAAATCTTCTCAACTCTCTACAATACATTCAATGATTAAACTCATTGATTCAGAACATAGATTTCAGTTTGGGGAGGGGGGAGAAAGGAAGGGGGAAAAGAATAAGCATTTATTATGTGTCAGGCACTGTGCTAAGAACTTTATAAATTTATCTCATTTGATTCCCACAACCATGTGAGGTAAGTGCTATTATAATCCACCTTGAATAGTTAAGGAAATTGGGGCAGACAGAAGTTAAATGACTTGCTTTTGATCTGAGGTTGAATTTGAATTCAAGTCTTCCTGATTACCTTCCCAATTCTCTTTCTATTGAACTAGTAGCTGCCTCTAGGCTACTGGTAAGTCTCCAACTTGCAAACATGGCATTGGGAAAAATCAGAGTTTGTATCTCATTACTGCTAAGCTTCCCCTGCTTCCCATCCCAGAATTTGCTTACTCCCTCTATTCCAGCTTCTACTGCCTTTATTCTCATTCCTGGATTTACTCCATTGCTCTCTATTAACCTGACACTTGAAGTGTCTCGTTCAGTCCAAGAATTGCTCAACACACACTTGGAAGCCAATCATGCAAACAAAACAAAACTAGGCAAAACAGCAACATAACACATATACATACAACCCAACATATATCAAGTATTTACTATTTGCCAGAATAAAAGTTTCCAGCAGTTAAAAAAGATGTACCAAATCTGGACTTGTGATGCAGATGCAAAGAGGAGGGAAAATAAAATAGCTCCACAGTATATGGAAAGTAATGTCACAAAGAGGAACATGTAGTAGTACAGAGAATAGAGTACTGGGCCTGGAGTCAGAAAGATTTACCTTAGGGAGTTTAAATCTTGCCTCAATTATTTACTATCTGTGAGACACTGACTAAGTCACTTAATCTTGTTTTCCTCAGTTTCCTCATCCTCAAAATGAATTGGAGAAGGAAATGGGAAACCACTCCAGTAACTTTGCTTAGAAAGCTCCAAATAGTGTCACAAAGAGTCAGACATGATTAAAATGATTGAACAACAATGATCACTCAGAAAAATCTTGAATAGTGATATGGACCAGAAAAGCCTTTGTGTACCTTTGTAACTTAAGATATGAAGGAAGCATAAAGGCCTAGAGACAGAGGCAAGGAAGGAAAGTACAAATTTTCTAGATTATGGGGCACCGTGTTCCTAATTCAAAAAATAACAAATTTATTTTTGAATTAGGAACACAGTGCCCCATAATCTAGAAAATCTGTATTAAATTTTTTTTTTGGCCTTCCCTTAGCATCAAAGAAAAAGTCTGATTTTTTTTTCTTTCTCTTTTATGGAGTGTTTACAAGTATTGTAAAAATTTGGTTAAGTATTTGGTCATAAGCTCTGTATTATCTGCTAGCATTTGTATGTCATCTGCTGTTTCTGTAAAAATTTCCTCCAGATTCCCATCTAATTTCTAATGTGAACCATAATATTTAGAAATTGCAATGGGGGAAGTCATGATGTGGAAGGGAATACTATATTCTAGGAATAAGTGATAGCCAATGAGAATGCCCAACTTCCATGTAATGACCATGTCATCTAGAAGCCCTTCTTTTGCAACCTAAGTACACACAGTTCCTTTTCATATCTTTTTGACATTAAGTGAAATAGCAGTCTAAATGATTTATGTCTCAACTTATCAATTTCTTCAAAATAATGTTCTTCTAAATTGATCAACCCCTCCCCACATTAAAAAGGAACAACTTTTAATGAGCTAAAACTTTTTAATGAGCTAAAAACTAAGTAGTGCCTTTAGATATTTTACAGAACGTACCCCATTTATCAAATATTTCTAACCATAATTTTTAAAAGATGAGAATGCATTAAAAAATAACAAAAGGAACTGTCTTCCCTTATTTTTTCTATGAAGAAGGAGAAAATTTGAGTCAAATAAGCTATACTTAATAAGCCATTACTTAATTTTATAGTGATGCTAAAAACTATTCATTTATCATTTTACTTAATGTGAAATCAATCAGAAGATCAAAGATTAAAAATTACAATAAACCTCAGAAGCTATCCAGTCTAAATTCTTCACTCTCCAAGTGAGATAGCTGAGGTATATGGAGATTGAAGGACTTGCCTGGAATCACACACTTAATATTTGAATTGAAACTAAGTGTTCTTGATTCCAAGTCAATTTTTCTAACTACTAGATCACACTCTCTCTCTTTAGAAAAGTGACTTTAAACTAAAAGGAATAGGTCTGTTAGATTTGAATGAATTTATTATTATCTTGAAGATCCTGCACTCATTGTAGGCTTATTCTAAACATAAGCTTCCCCTATTACAATGTGACTGGTTCAATACCTTGTTTATCAAAAATTCTCTCAAATTATAAAGCAATCTTTCTATACATCTTATGAAAAACTCGGTTGATATCAAACGTTCTGTATGTTGCTTTCCTTTCATTGTCGCTAAGAAGGCTGTTATTATGCCATAAATAATTGGCATTGATAAATGGCCAAAGAATATAAACAGGCAATTTTCAGATGAAATTAAGCTCTATTAAAAGTTATATCATCCACTCTGTCTTCTGCAATGTTTTGGATGTCTGGGTTTGAGAAAAGAACTAAATAGAAGAGAAAGGAGAAAAGAGGAGAAAAACAGGTAAAAAGAATGAGGTCATATTAAAGGAGAAAGTTGAGAATAATATTAATAATAATTTATATTTACATAGTGTGTAACATTTTTCTCAAATCTCCCAAGCAACCCTATCATGCAGTTAGTAATCATAATTTCCAATTCATAGATTAGGATACTGGAATTTAGAAAGAACAAGTGATTTCCTTCAAATTATACAGGATTTATTTTGAGACAGAACTCAGTCTTAAGTGCTGATTTCAAATCCAGGGTTTCTCACAGCATATATCTTAGACTAGGACTTCTTAAAAGTTTTCCTCTCATGATTCCTGAAAAATTTTTACATGACCCTGAATTTAGAGTTATATAAAATAAGTATACAAATGAAACATTTATAAATAATAAATCCATGATACCCACATTCAAGTTATGTGACCCCAAATGGGGTCATGACACCCAGCATAAATTTTATTTTATACTATTTTAGGCTCCATATATATATTATAGAGTAGTAAGAGATGTGGCATAACTGACAAAGCAACAAAAATAAAAGGACAATCAGAATTATAACAAAAAAACAGAAGATGAATCAGAATAAGAATCAAATTTCATTTACAATTATAGTTGATGTAATCAGAGGAAATAGAGCACAGATATCAAAAAATGCTACCGTTTGTTTCTTATCCTTTGGCATATAGGAACATTTATTTCCTTTATCTTATCTAGGTACAGTAGACTTTACAGAACATCACGGTAGGAAATTGGAATGCCAAAACTCATCTTCCCCACCTCACTTTCCCCCTTTTTCTTCAAACACAGTGATCCAACTCTTAATAGACTGATGTCTACTCATTTTTAAGTTTAAAAATAGAAAGTAGAGTGGAAAAAACAAATCAGAACAAAGTAAAACAAACAGATAACAAAACCAACACTTATCTAGTGTCTTCAGAATAAAATGCAAAAGAGATAGCTTCTGGTTCATTTTTGAGGTGGTCTCTTTGATACTTCACAGCCAATACCAGCTTTCCTAAGACTTTCAACAACAGGGGAAGGGGATTTCTTTCCTAGCTCCCTTACCTGGGGCAATTATGGTAGCTATATATAAATGCAGAAAGGACAAATGTGCGTGGGCTATGCTGCATTTGGAAACCAACTTAATAGAATGAAAGCTATGTAAAAACTGTATTTTGTTTGAAGCCATTATCCATAAGGATTGTGATAATACAATTCCCAGCTATTAGGGGTAGGGAATTTGTATAATTCCTGTTTTTGCTAAATCTTACTACTAAGACTAGCTAACATTCAAATGAATAGTAATATTTAAAAAGGATTTTATAACTACCTTATTTTATCCTCACAACTTTGGAGTTAAGTGGTTTTGGGCCCGTTTATCATTTCTTATTGTACAATAATATTGTATTATATTCATATGCCACTGCTTGTTCAGCCATTCTCCAACTAATGGGCAACCCCTCAATTTTCAATATCTTGCCATCTTGAAAAGGGTTGCTATTATTTTTGTACATGTAAGTTATTTCTCCCTTTCCATGACCTTTTTGTGATACAGATCTAGTAGAAGTATTGCTGATCAAAGGGTATGCTCAGTTTGGTTACCATTTGGCCATAGTTCCAAAGTGCTCTCCAAAATGGTTGAATCACTTCACAACTCCAAGAACAATCCATTGATGCCCCATTTCCCTAATCCTTTCCAACATTTATCACTTTCCTTTTTTCTGTCATATTATCATCTGACAGGGGTAATGTGGGGTACTTCAGAGTTATTTCCACAAAAAGTGTAATCTTTCCTTCAATTAGAAATCAGATTACCTAATCTTATACCCTAGTTTATATCCTATGAACTGTTTGCTTTTAATGCATAAGAATCTTTTTTCATCTGCATTCAAAATCTGAGCCAAGTTGAGAAAGCCTGGCCTTGATTTTTTATTCATTGGTATCTATTGTTTAATAAAGTGACATTCTCAAAAACTCAAACCTTTGTTTCTGCAGTTATTTTACTCTACCCACCACAATTTAGTTTCTGTCAAGTGATTATGTATATCACATGTATGTCTTATTAATTTATCATATTTTTAGATTTAGATTTTCTACCTCCTACTTTATCTTCTCACCTTTCACTGAGTGAGAAAAAATTCCCACTCAATTACAAACATGTATTTTCAAGAAAAACAATTTTTTTTCATTGGCCATGACTAAAACTTTTATAAATCTACACTTCAAATCTCAAACTATTTTGTCAGGAGATGGGCAGCATGTAAATATCACAATTATTTATTTTGTCTATCCCAGTTCCCAAATTTTTCAAAGAGTTTTGTCTCTACAGTATTTTTATAATTGCAAAAACGGTCACTTTTTTCTTATTTCATTCTGGTTTTTACAAAACTTTTCCTTTCATTTCTCAATAGCATAATGCTATTAAAAGATATCGACAATAGTATAATTTATTTAGATATCCACCAGTTGATAGGTATCCCTCAATTTTATTCTTCGCATCACAAAATAACTACCATATCTATTGTTGAGGTATATTTCTTGTGAATAGCCTTTTGGAATAATTATTTCAGGAATAGGATAAATCCCTCTTGTTTCAATTGTATTAATGTTGTTACTGCAATACTAGTACCTACAGTTTTTCGTTGTAAGGTTTTCTTTTTTCCCCCTGTATTTTGAAATTCTGGAAAGTGTATTTGAGTATTTCATAAATTGTAGTCTTTATGTTTTGTAATTTGTTATGTTCTTTTGGGGCACATAACCTTAAATTGCACCTAAATATCTTATATTGATCCTAGATCAATGCATATTTTAGGAATCACATAGTCTTTTAACATCATTGCTGTTTTATTTTTTAAAAAATTATTAAAGATTGCCTTTCACTTATGTGTATTTGCATTCCTTATTATTTTCTCTTTTGTGTCTTTGATGAGATTTGTCACATAGATTAAAGTTTTTCTATTCTATTTTTTCTTCAATTATGGAGATAGATTTTGCTTCAACCATTCTTATTTTACTCTTGAACTATTTAGAAATCTCTTATAGTAAGTCCATACTTTTTGGATCCCAGTGGGTCCTCTCCTTCATTAGGTAATGATTCTTTTTTCTTTTCTTGCACTATTTATTCACATATAAACATGCACATTTTTAATATTTATAAACATATTTATATAATATTTATTCAGATATATCTATTAGATGATGTAGTTCTCATATTCCTTTCTATTATTTATATCTTCCCAATTGCCTTTTCTGCTTATACTCAATGTCTTTTTTTTTTCCTGAGATCTCTGATAATTTTAGCTTTTTCTTCAAATATTCTCCTATCACTTACTTTCTTATTTTTATTTTTTTTCTTTTGGTGGTTGTTTTTGTGTTGACTAGACATTAAAATATTTCCAGCTTCCTACTAGGTTGGAAAGTCACTTTTTAATCTATCTAATTCCCAAGTGGTTTCATGAGGGTGGGGTGGGGAAATTGCCTTTACTTTCATGCTAATCTCCTTACTTCAGATTAGGTAGAACCTTACATGTAATTTGATACTTTGCTTCATTTCTTTTTGTTCTTTATTTCTGTAATCCAGTGCTATAATATCCCAACACATTGCCATGTTGCTTTGCCCATCCCCATTAGAGCACCTTTCCAGCTGCATTAGGAATGACAGACTTGAGGTATGCTACAAAACTGAGAGTTTGTTTATTGTCATCCTATTAGAGCTAAGGTCTAGTGGAGGATGGGATGCTGAATGAATTCATTAAAAATTAGCAATTGGCCTTTTATGATCTCCATCATATTGGATTGTTTTCTTTTTGCCAGACTGTGGAGAAAGATATTTTTTTCTTTTGTTATTTTGTAGGTGTTTTCAGATTGGAGAAAACATCTAGGATTTTATCCTCTTGGATATATGACTTAGAAGAAACAATGATTTTTGTCTTTCTTTGTATCCCCAAGATTTAGCAAAATGTTTAGCACATAGTGTTTAGTAAATGTTTATTGATTGAATATAATTAAGTATAAATTTAAAATTTTGACAGAAATAAAGACTTGAAGATTTCGAAGGATATTTATTGTTCATTTTTCAGCCTTGTCAAACATGTTGAAAATAGTAAATTAATTTAC
The DNA here is from genome assembly GCF_048593235.1 of Sminthopsis crassicaudata. Taxonomy (NCBI): domain Eukaryota; kingdom Metazoa; phylum Chordata; class Mammalia; order Dasyuromorphia; family Dasyuridae; genus Sminthopsis; species Sminthopsis crassicaudata. The sequence continues at coordinate 180,677,511 of NC_133621.1, forward strand.
TTTTACTATTCTAATTTAGAAAACTAGATAAGATAATAACAGGATTCATCTGGAATGACTGAAGAGTGAAATGATCTTGGTGGGAGGCTAATGTTTCCTTTTATTAAAAGTATTTGAGTAAAAACTAGATGACCATTTATCAAGTATTTTTTAAAAGGTCTCCATCAAATAAACACTGGCCTAGGAAACTTCTACGTATAAATGTATAATTACTATGATTATGTGACACCTGAGATTGTATGAAAATCTTCATTTATACCAACATTACACAGATCCATTAGCCTAAACACATTTCATCAATAGAAATTCTAAGAAATCATTTACTCTATAAGGGTAACATATTTTGAAGATGCAGTTACTCCATGTTATGATATGATGAAAAAAATTCTAAGTTTGGTATTAATGAATCTGGGAGCAAATTCCATTTTCCAACTTACTACCTGTATGTCATTAAGTGATTTGCTTAATATCATTGGGTCTCAGCTTTATTTTTTTTTTGAGTAATAAGGAAAATGAATTTCACATGACCTTTAAGGTCTCATTAAACTAAATCCTTTGACATAGTCCCTTGACAGAACTTCATTCTGACAAGTACACAACATTCCATGGGATGGGCTGGTTTCTTTGCAGCTTGAGCATCAGGAAGGCTGTGTGTGACTCAAAATGCTAGAGTTGCAAGTATTTTTTTTCATTCCATATTTACACTGAAAGATAATGTTTTTGTAACTAGTTTCATCATGTCAAATACTAAGAACAATGATCATTAAATGAGTAATACCTGTAGGTTAAGCCTTGAGCATAAAACAGGAGGAGTATGGCTAAGTGAAACATTATCAGAAAATGAATGAGAGTGAATCATAATTAATTAGTACAAATTACTTATAGCTATTGATAAAACAGTAGAAAACATTTTTTATTGACAAGTCAAGAAAATCATATTTGTATCTAAGGATCTGAATTAATTTGAATGCTTTTCCCAGTTTTATTCTGGAGAGAACATATTAATATATATAGTGCATAAAATTATTTAGCAATTTCTAAGTAGAAGCAATTAATTTTTCTGGTCTTCCTGTTTAATGGAATTCAGACATACGATTTTAGTCATATTAGTATAGGAATAATATATTCACTTTGGATATGTATCATCTATTAAAAATATTGGAAATATTTATAGGATTAAATTAAATTGTAAATTATAAGGGTAAAATGATATTTTGCTTCCTTTGAGAAAGATATACTTTTTCATATGTAATTCATCATACTATTTTAAAAATATGATTAAGACTTCAAAACATAAGCAACTTTTAAGATTTCACATCTTGTGAGCATGGGCAATTTTCTGCATAGAGCATAACACCTTTTGTGATAAGAGCATGCTATACTGGGGATGGTCCTGTGTCAATATCCTTCATGTCATACAATTAATTCCAGAGTTCTTAAGAGAGACCTTGACCACCTTATGAGTGCTTGCCCTGTATGAGTTCTATATAAAAAATCTTTTTGACAAGCCTATATTGGACATTTGAATAATGTGGTCAGCCCAACAGAGTTGTGTTTTCTGCAGTAAAATGCTTGGCACTTTAGTTCAAGAAAGAACCCAGTGTCTGATATTTTATCCTGCCAGATTGTAATGTTCTTGAATTATGAGGGACTGTCTGCTCAATTATAATCCTTCTCTGGAAGAAGATCTGTAAAATCTTTTCCTCTGTGCGCAGGTTTCTTGGGAGCTCTGAATCTCCTCCAGCTCTTGTCCTTTCTCAAATCAGACTGGTCTCCTTTCAGCCTGCCTGGCATCAAAACTCTATCCCAGAGTCAATTCTCTCAGACCCAATGCTGCCCTTCTTTTATCCTCCCAGAGAATGGGCAGGCAAGGACTCAACGGGGCGTGGAGAAATACTTCCACCAATGAACTTGCTCCTCTTAGAATTCCTAAGGTATAAATTCCCTTTAAAGGCCCGAACCAAAGGTCTGAGCCAGAGAGCTGTCAAGTCAACCTGAGTTCTCACCTGGTAATCCTAACACCAGATGATCTTCAGAATCTTTTTTAAAGAAATTCAAATGAAAGCGATTCAGTTTCTTGGCAGGATGGTGTATTGACCAGATTTCACAGGCATACAACAATGAGATCAGCACAACAGTTCTGTAGACCTTCAGTCTGGTCGTCAGTCTAATAACTTTTCTCTCTCACTTTCCTTCAGAGCCTCTCAAATACTGAGCTTGCTGACAAAGCATGTATCAGCCTACCAATGTGTACATCCTAGGACAGTATATTGCCAAGTGAATTTATCCACAGAATTCAAAATTTTCCATTTACTGTAACCAATGGTTCTGCATGTGGATGAGGTGATGCTGGCTGATGAAATATCTGTTTTCTTGGTGTTAATTGTTAGGTAAAAATTAGCACAGTCAGCAGAGAATCAATCCATACTTTGTTGCATCTCACTTTTGGAGGATGCATTGAGTGCACAATCAGATTATATGGCAAGAGAAGGTTATTCACCAAGAATTCAAAGATGCCTCCATTGTTCATTTCTTTAAAGGTAAAGGGAATAGATTTTCCTGTAACAATTACGTGGAAGAGGGGTGTCTCTCTCTTAGCCATTGCTGGAAGGATTTTTGCCAGAGTCCTCCTTAATAGGCTGATCCTACCGGTGGAAGAAGGTTATCTATCTGAGATGTGTGTGGCTTCAGTGTGGGCTGAGGAACTGTCAGAATGGTGTTTACTGTATGAAAACTCTAGGAGAAATGCTAATAGCAGAATAGAGGTCTGTATACAATGATTGAGATCTGATCAAAGTCTTTGATACTGTCAATTGTGAGGGCTTATGGAATGTTCATCAGTATAGTATATCAGTTTCTTGATGGCATACTTGTCCAGGTTCTGAAGAAAGGACAATGCTCTCAAGCATTGACAGTCACCAATAGAGTAAAACATAGCTTTGTACTGGCTTCCATGCTTTTTAGCATGATGTTTTCAGCCATGTTGTCAAATGCCTTCAATGAAGATAAAGATGGAATCAAAGTCAGTTACCACACTGATGGTATATTCTTAAATTTGAAAAGGCTATGAATGAAAATTAAAGTGGAAGGAGTGGTAGTTCTACATCATAATTATTAGATTTCCTAATAGGTCAGATGAAATGACAGGTTAGACATGGAAAAGAATTTTTGGAGTTTTGAACTGTTCTCTGTAGGATATTTGGAACTATTATCCAAAGTGTTTACAAAACTATGGATTCTCTTATACTTAGCAATACCACAGGTAAATATATATATATATATATATATATATATATATATATATATATATATATATATATATATATATATATATATCCAGAAAAAGAGGGAAAAAAGCAAAAAGCAAAAGGGCCTATATTTACAAAAATATTTATAGAAGTTCTTTTCTGGGAACAGGTCATTGAAAATTGAGAGGATGACTATCAATTGGAGGATGGCTAAACAAATTATGGTATCTGATAATGATGGAATACTATTGTGTTATAAGAAATGATGAGCTGATGTAACATAAAATGTACTATCTACAAAAGTTACAGCAAGGTTATAAGATGATCAGCTCTAAATGACTCAGGTATTTTCAGTAATACAATGATCCTAGGCAGCTCTGAAGGACTTATGATGAAAAAAGCTATTTATCTCCAGAGAAAGAACTGATAGTGTCAAATTGAAGCATACTTACGACAAACTTTATTTTTCTTGAGGATTTTTTTGGGAGCTATGTTATCTTTTACAACACGCCTAATATGGAAAGAAAACATGACTAACATGGAAATATTTTGCATTATATGTGTATAACCTATAATGAATTATTTGCCTTCTCAATGAGAGGGGTGGAAGGGAAGAAGAAAGGGAATCTGGAATTCAAAGTTTTCAAAATGAATGTAAAAATTGTTTTTACCTATAACTGGGGAAAACAAAAATGCTAAATAAATTTTAAAAAGATAAACATAAAAGATAAATCATAAGGGATTCAATTAGATTAAACTTATTTATATTCCTACAGAGAAAGTGATACTTATATACCTAGGAAGTATATCATCAGGATGGAGACAAGATGGTGAAAAGGTGTCAGGAAGTTTCCTGAGCTTTCCCTATTTTCCTTCAGAAGCAATGTTAAATCAAACAAACTTGTTTCTTGAGTGACAGAACCAATAAAAAGATGGAGTGAAACAATTTTTTAGTTTAAGATATTGTAGAAGGGTTTCAGGAAAGATCTGTCTCACTTGGGTAAATGGGGAGTACAGCTAAGCCCAGGAATAATCCAGGTAGATAACCAACTAAGACCTCTCAGTCTTGACTCAGCAGGCCAATGGCACAGCAGGGCAGTGTTGAGGCCTCCAGTCCAAGAACAGAAGGCAAATTACCATTTTTGGAATCTGATACAAAAGTGAGATAAGACCAGCCAACTCCAATAGAGTGAATAAGCTACCAGTAGTTCAGCTCCCAGTGCGGAAAACCAATGATCAGACTGTTCCCTAGCTTGGGATAGTTCTCTCTCTGCCCAAAGACCGGAGCTCAGTTTTGAAAATCATAAAGTAAGCCTAAAAATGAGTAAGAAACAGAAAAGAATCCTAACCATAGAAATCAATTATGACAACAGTGAAGAACAGTACACAAACTTTTTTAGAAGAGAATAGCAATGACAAAATTTATATATTTGAAACCTACAAGGGAAGTATGGATTGGTCTCATACTCAAAACATCCTCTTGGAAGTGTTTAAAAAGGATTTTAAACATCAAGTAAGGGAGGTAGAAGAAAAATTGAGAAAAGAAATGAGAGATATGTAAGACAGTTATGAAAACAGCTTTTAAAAGAAACAATCTGGAAGCACAAAAATTGACTGAAGAAAACAACTCTATAAAATAATAGAATGGCCAAGTGAAAATAAAAACCTACTGAAGAAAACAAGTCTTTTAAAAGTAGAATTGGACTAATGAAAAGGAATAAAAAATGAAAATAATTCCTTAAAAACTGAAACTGGGGAAGTGAAATGACTCTTTGAAACATCAAGACTTAGTCAACCAAAATCAAAATAATGAGAAAATAGAACAAAAAGTAAAATACCTCATTAGAAAAATAATTGACTTAAAATAAATCCAAGAGAAAGACTGTAAGGATTATTGGACTGCTTGAAAGCCATGATGAAAAAGGGATCCTGGACAGCATTTTTCAAGAAATTATTAAGAAAAAAACTACCCTGGGTGGAGCCAAGATGGTGGAGAAGGCACACATTACTTTCTAAGCTCTTCTCATACCCTTATGAATAATTATTAAATTCAGCCTCAAAAATAGCACTTGACTGGTAAAAATCATGAAGACTAGAAGTACAACTCACCAGCCAAAGATAATCTGGAAGTTCATCAGAAAAGGTTTGTCCTGAAGGGCTGGAGCAGATCAACGCAAACAGGGAGGTGGGAGAGGCTAACAAACTGAGTAGACCAGGGGAGGGGATGGCCTCTGTGGTTAGAAAAATTACAGAGATGACTCTGGTATAGGCTGATTCCTCTGCCTTGGTTGCAAAACAGCAGACCAGCAGAGACATTAAAGCCAAAGGCAGTGGGTACTCTAAAAATATGCCAGAAACAGGACCTGGCTAAACCCACTCAAAACCAGAAGTGAATCAGCACAGACCTTGTGCAGCCCCATTCTGCAGTAAGAGGCTTTTCCTGGGGCAGTTACAAATCTGCTTGGCAGGGGGATACAGCCTCTAATCTGCACAGTGTGGGGCTCAGCCTGGGGCAATAGAACTTCAGCAGTGCAACTGTGCTTCCTTGGGCAGAGACACTTCTGGTTGGCCTGGGGCTATTCACTGGTCAGCAGCTAATACCCACAGCCCCACTGTGAGCTTTGGCTTGGGGAAGTAACACTTTCACTACTCAACCACTAGCCTCAGGGCAGTCACTAATCCACACATCAGGGTTCTTCACTGGGCACTTCTGTAGCTTGGCCTGTGCTAATCAATTCCATATACTGCACTCCCAGAGCACTCCCATACCTCAGCTCTCTTTGCAGCCCACTGACACCTATCCTTGCTTTGCAGAGGAAGCTGGTAACCTCCTTGCCCTGTAGACCCTACAGGCTTTAAAAAATGAGTTAAAAATCAAAAGAATAGCTTCTATACAGAAAGAGAGCAGGTTTTCAACCCCAAGGAGACTAATAGCAAAACCCTCCAGACAATACCCCAAATAATGCTCTCCTAGAAGAGACTATTAAAAACCTCAAAAGAGAGTTAGAAGAAAAATGGGGAAAGGAAAGAGAAGCTATGCAAGAGAGGTGAATTGGAGAAGGAAAAGAATTCCGAGGAAGTACAGGAAAACAGAATTTTTGAATTGGAAAAGGTAAAGAAATCACAGGAAAGTAGGATTTGTGAATTGGTAAAAATAAAGAATTCCCAAGAAACTAGGATCTGTGAATTGGAAAAAGAAAATAACTCACCAAAAAAAAAAAAAAAAAAAATTAAAAAAGTAGTGAAATGGAAAGAAATTCCATAGAGCAAAACAACTCATTTAAAAACTCAATTGGACATATATAAAAAGAAGTTTTAAAAAAAGCTAATGAAGAAAATAACTCATTAAAAATCAGAATTGAACAAATAGAAATGAATGATTCATTGAGACATCAAGAAGCAGTCAAGCAAAACAAAAAAAAATGAAAAATTAGGGAAAAAACATTAAATATCTAATTGGAAAAAAAATGGCAGACCTGGAAAATAGATCTAGGAGAGACAATCTGAGGATTATTGGACTTCCCAAAAATTAACATGAAAATAAGAGCCTAGATACTATTTTACAGTAAATCATCAAAGAGAATTGCCCAGATGTAATAGAATCAGAAAGTAATATAGGCATTGAAAGAATTCATCGAACACCTTCTAAAAAAGACGCTAAAATAAAAACTCCAAGGAATATTTCAGAACTATCAGATGAAGGAAAAAATACTACAAGCAAACAGAAAAAAACAATTCAAATACCAAGGTGCCACAATAAGGATCACTCAAGATCTCCCTGCCTGGATGCATTAAAGGATTGAAGGGTCTACAATCTGATATTCTGAAGGGCAAAAGAACTTGGAATGCAGCCAAGAATAAACTACCCAGCTAAGCTGAGTATTTTCTTGAGTGGAAGAAGATGACATTTAATGAAACAGATGAATTCCAATTGTTTCAAGGAAAAAAACAGATCTAAACAAAAAATTTGATCTCCAACCACAGGACTCAAGAGAAGCAGAAAAAGGTAAAAGGAACTCTTGAGAACTGTATTTCTGTTGTGGACATACATAAAGACTACATGTATAATTTGATTTTACTGATATAATATAAAAAAGAAAAGAAGAAAAGGAAAGGGGATAGTGTCAGAAAAAGGGAAAGGGGGGGATAAAAAGCGTGAAACTAAATCCCATGAAGAGGCAAAGAAAACATCATATCTGAGGGAATTTAGAGAGGGGGAGGAACATTGTGTGAATCTTACTCTCATCAGAGTTGTCTCAAAGAGAAAATAATTGACATATTTGTTTTACAGAGAATTTTCTCTCACCTCATTAAAAAGGGGGAGAGGAAAAGGAAAAGAGTAATAAGGGAAGAGTACAAGAAAGGGAAAGAGATTCAAAGGGGGGCAGGGAGGAATCCTAAAGAGGATGAGCAGCATGACACAAGTGGTGGGGCCCATAAGTTCAATATTGGGAAAGAGGGTTACGGAGGAAAGAAAAAGAAAAGGATAATCTGGGAATAATAAGATGGCAGGAAATACAGAATTAATTATTTTAACCATAAATGTGAATGGGATGAACTCTCCCATTAAGCGGAGGTGGATAGCAGACTGGATCAAAAGTCAGAACCCTACAATATGTTGTTTACAGGAAACACATTTAAAGCAGGGAGATACATACAGATTAAAGGTAAAAGGCTGTAGCTGAATCAATTATGCTTCAGGTGAAGTCAAAAAAGCAGGGATAGCTATCCTTATCTCAGATCAAGCAAAAACAAAAATTGACCTAATTAAAAGGAAGGAAACTATATCTTGCTAAAGGGTAGCATACACAATGAAGCAATATCAATACTAAACATATATGCACCAAGTGGTATAGCATCTAACTTCCTAAAGGAGAAGTTAAGAGAGTTGCAAGAATAAATAGACAACAAAACTATAATAGTGGGAGATCTCAACCTTGCACTCTTAGAATTAGATAAAACAAACCACAAAACAAATAAGAAAGAAATTAAAGAGGTAAATAGAATATTAGAAAAATTAGGTATGATAGATCTTTGGAGAAAACTGAACAGTGACAGAAAGGAGTATACTTTCTTCTCAGTTCATGAAACCTATACAAAATATATTAGGACATAAAGACCTCAAAATTAAATGTAGGAAGGTAGAAACAGTAAATGCTTTCTGTTAAGATCACTATGATAAAAACTACATTCACCAAAAAGTTAGGGGTAAATGGACCAAAAAGTAATTGGAAACTAAATCTTAAAGAATGATGGGGTGAAAAAGCAAATTATAGGCACAATAATTTCCCTCAAGATAATGACAATGATGAGACATCATACCAAAATTTGTGGGATGCAGCCTAAGGGTAATAAGGGGAAATTTTATATCTTTAGAAGCTTACTTGAATAAAATAGAGAAAGAGAAGATCAATGAATTGGGCTTGCAACTTAAAAAGCTAGAAAAAGACCAAATTAAAAATCCCCAATGAAATACTAAATTTGAAATTCTAAAATTAAAAAGAGAAATTAATACAATTGAAAGTAAAAAAAATTGAATTAATAAATAAAACTAAGAGTTGGTTTTATGAAAAAACCAATAAAATAGATAAACTTTTGGTAAATCTGATTAGAAAAAGGAAAGAGGAAAATCAAATTATTAGTCTTAATAATGAAAAGGGAGAACTTTCCACCAACAAAGAGGAAATTAGAGAAATAATAAGGAGTTATTTTGCCCAACGTTATGCCAATAAATTTGATAACCTAAGGGAAATGGATGACTACTTCCAAAAATATTGGCTTTCCAGATTAACAGAGGAGGAAGTAAATTGTTTAAATAGTCCTATCTCAGAAAAAGAAATAAAACAAGCTATTAATCAGCTCCCTAAGAAAAAAATCCCCATGACCAGATGGATTTACATGTGAATTCTACCAAATATTTAAAGAACAATTAGCCCAATGCTGTATAAACTATTTGAAAAAATGGGAATGAAGGAGTCCTATCAAATTCCTTTTATGACACAGACATGGTAGGTTGAAAACAGAGAAAGAAAATTATAGATTAATCTATCTAGTGAATATTGATATTAAAATCTTAAATAAGATATTAGCAAAAAGACTACAGAAAATCATCCCCAGGATAATACACCATGATCAAGTAGGATTTATACCAGGAATACAGGGCTGGTTCAATATTAGGAAAACTATCAGTATAATTGCCCATATTAATAACCAAATTAACCAAAAACATATGATCATCTCAATAGATGCAGAAAAAGCATTTGATAAAAGCCAACATCCATTCCAATTAAAATCACTTGAGAGTATAGGAATAAATGGACTTTTCCTTAAAATAATCAGTAGCTTCTATTTAAAACCATCAGTAAGCATCATATGTAATGGGAATAAACTGCAACCATTCCCAATAAGATCAGGAGTGAAACAAGGTTGCCCACTATCCCATTACTATTCAATATTGTATTAGAAATGCTAGCTTCACCAATAAGAGTTGAGAAAGAGATTAAAGGAATTAGAGAGGGTAATGAGGAAATCAAACTATCACTCTTTGCAGATGATATGATGGTATACTTAGGGAATCCAAGAGATTCTACCAAAAAAGCTATTAGAAATAATCCACACCTTCAGCAAAGTTGTAGGATACAAAATAAACTTACATAAGTCATCAGCATTCTTATATATCACTAACAAAATCCAATAGTTAAAGTTACAAAGAAATTCCATTTAAAGTAACTACCGATACTATAAAATATTTAGAAATCTATGTGCCGATGGAAAATCAGAAACTATATGGGCAAAACTACAAAACACTTTCCAAATAAATTAAGTCTGATCTAATCAACTGGAAAAATATTAAATGCTCTTGGATAGGGAAAGCAAATATAGTAAAAATGATAATACTACTTAAACTAATCTATCTATTTAGCACTATACTAATCAGACTCCCAAAAAACTATTTTAATGACATAGAAAAAATAACAATAAAGTTAATATGAACAAACAAAAGGTCAAGAATTTCAAGGGAATTAATGAAAAACAAATCAAATGAAGGTGGCTTAGCTATATCAGATCTAAAATTATATTTTAAAGTACTGGTTATCAAAAATCTTTGGTATTGGTTGAGAAATAGACTAGTTGATCAGTGGAATAGGTTAGGTTCAAAGGACAAAATAATAGATAACTTTAATAATCTAGTGTTTGACAGACCCAAAGATCCCAGCTTTTAAGATAAGAACTCACTGTTTGACAAAAATTGCTGGGAAAATTGGAAATTAGTATGGCAGAAACTAGGCATTGACCGACACCTAACACCATACACCAAGATAAGGTCAAAATGGGTTCATAACCTAGGCATAAAAAATGAGACTATAAATAAATTAGAGGAACATTGGATAGTTTACCTCTGAGACCTGTGGAAGAGGAATGAATTTATACCAAAGGAGAAATAGAGATCATTATTGATCACAAAATAGAAACTTTTGATTATGTCAAATTGAAAAGTTTTCAATACAAACAAAACTAAAGGGAAGCAATAAACTGGGAAAACATTTTTTTACAGCCAAAGGTTCTGATAAAGGCCTCATTTCCAAAATATATAGGGACTCTAATTTATAAGAAATCAAGCCATTCTCTACTTGATAAATTGATAAATATCAAAGGATATGAACAGACAATTTTCATATGAAGAAAGTGAAACTATTTCTAGTCATATGAAAAGATGCTCCACGCCATTATTAATCAGAGAAATGCAAATTAAGACAATTCTGAGATACCACTACACACCTGTCAGATTGGCTCGAATGACAGGGAAAGATAATGCTCAATGTTGGAGGGGATGTGGGAAAACAGGGACACTGATACATTGTTGGTGGTGTAATTGTGAATACATCCAGCCATTCTGGAGAATTATTTGGAACTATGCTCAAAAATTATCAAACTGTGCATGCCCTTTGATCCATCAGTGTTACTACTGGGCTTATATACCAAAGAGATCTTAAAGAAGGGAAAGAGACCTGTATGTGTAAGAATGTTTGTGGCAACCCTCTTTGTAGTGGCTAGAAACTGGAAGATGAGTTCATGCCCATCAATTGGAGAATGGCTGGATAAATTGTGGTATATGAATATTATGGAATATTATTTTTCTGTAAGAAATGACCAACAGGATGATTTCAGAAAGGCCTGGAGAGACTTACATGAACTGATGCTGAATGAAATGAGCAAGACCAGGAGATCATTTTATACTTCAACAATAATACTATATGATGATCAATTCTAATGGATGTGGCCATCTTCAACAATGAGATAAACCATATCAGTTCCAATAGAGCAGTAATGAATTGAACCAGCTACACACAGTGAAAGAACTTTGGGAGATGACTATGAACCATTACATAGAATTCCTAATCCCTCTATTTTTGTCTACCTGCATTTTTTATTTCCTTCACAGGCTAATTGTACACTATTTCAAATTCTGATTCTTTTTGTACAGCAAAATAAGTGTTTGGAAATGTATACATAGATTGTATTTAATTTATACTTTGTCATATTTAACATGTATTGATCAACCTGCTATCTGGGGGAGAGGTTGGGAAGGAGGAGCGGAAAAATTGGAACAAAAATTTTGGCAATTGTCAATGCTGTAAAATTACCTATGCATATATCTGGTAAATAAAAAGCTATAATAAAAAAAAAAAAAAAGAAAAAAGAAAAAGAAAAAAAAAAACTACCCTCATATCCTGGAATTAAAGAATAAGATAGTCATTAAAAGAATATATGATCCCCTCCTGAAAAAATATTCCAAAATGCAATTTCTAAGGAATGTTATTACCAGATTCAAAAATTATGAAGTCAAGGAGAAACTACTGCAAGCAACTAGAGATAAACAATTAAAAAAAAACACACAAAAAACTAAGCAACTATAGTCAGAATTATGCAGGCTTTAGCAGCTTCTATATTAAAAGATTAGAGGACTTGGAATATGATGATGTAGAAGGCAAAAAACTTGGATTACAACAAAAAATTAACTACCCAATTAAATTGAGTATAATATTTCAGGGGAAAACTATACCTGAGAAGGATCTCAGTCTCTCTGTCTGTCTGTCTCCATCTCTTTCTCTATGTCTCTCTGTCTTTCTGTCTCAGTCTCTGTCTCAGTCTCTGTCTCAGTCTGTCTCTCTGTCTCTGTCCCTCTCTCTCTCTCTCTCTTTCTCTCTTCCTCTCTCAGAATAAGAAAAATCTAATGAGAAAATAAATAAGAAAGAATTTAAGGAGTTGAATAGAATGGTAGAAAAGTTAAATAAGATAGACTTTTAAGGAGAATTGAGGAAAACTGAATTGCAGTGAAAAGAAATATACCTTTTCTCAGTACATTACATAAACAGAAAAAATGATCATATAGTAGAGTATAACTTACAATAAAATGCAGAAAGACAAGTATTAAATGCATTTTTCCAGATCATGACAAAATAAAAATTCTGTAATAAAGGACCATGGAAAGACAGAATAAAAAATAATTTGAAAATAATCTAATCCTAAATAATGAATGGGTCAAACAACAACTTATAGAAACAAATCTATAATTTCATCACAGAGAATGATAATGATGAGAAAACCTACCAAAATGTATGGGATATAACCAAAGCAGTTCTTAGGGTGAAATTTTTATATCACTAAATGTTTACATGAATAAAATTAAAAAAAGAACAGATCAATGAATTGGGTATGCAACAACAACAAAAAAAAACTGAATAAAGAACAAATTAAAAATACCCACTTAAATACCAATTTAGAAATTTTGAAAATCAAAGGAGAGATTAGTAAAATTGATAATAAGAAGACTATTGAATTAATAAATAAATCTAAGAGTTGATTTTATGAAATTTTATGAAAAAAGACAAAATAACATTTTGATTAATTTTGTTAATAAAAAGAAAAGCAAATTACCATTATCAAAAATGAAAAGGGTGAATTCGCCACCAAGCAAGAAGAGATTAAAACAATAGGAGCTATTTTTATTTTGCCCAAATGTATGTCATAAATCTGACAATCTAGGTTAAAAGGATCAATATTTATGAAAATATAAATTGCTCAGATTAAGAGAAGGAATAAAATAATTAAATAAACCCATTTTTGAAAAAAAATAAATTAAAGAAGCTATCAATGAATTTCATAATAAAATATCTCCAGGGCCAAATGGATTTATAAATGAATCCTATCAAACATTTAAAGAACTATTGATTCCAATTCTATATGAAATATTTGTAATAATAGACAAAGAAAGACTGAACAAATTTCTTTTGAAACACTAATATGGTGCTTAAACCCAAACCAGGAAGACACAAAGCAGAGAAAAGAAATTAAAGACCAATTTTTCTATGAATAGTGATATAAAAATATTAAATAAAATATTCGTAAAGAAATTATAGTAACGTATTGTCAGAATCATACACTATGATCATATGGAGTACAGAGCAATATCAAGCAAACTATTAGCATAATTGAACTTATTTAAACAATATTATCAGAAGTCATATATTGCATCAACATATGTAGAAATAGTTTTTGACAAAACACAACACCAATTCCTATTTAAAAACACTAGTGAGCTTAAGAATAAATGAAATTTCCTTAAAATGATAAGTAATACATCTAAAATCTCAAGTAAAAATTATAGGCAATGATAAGCGAGAAGCATTCCTAATAAGAACAGAGATGAAATAAGGATGCCCATTATCACCACTATTATTCAAGTAGATAATGAGGAAACTCTTTGTAGATGATATGATGGTATATTTAGAAAATCTTAGAGAATAAACTAAACGTACTGGAAACAATGAACAATTTTAGCAAAATTGTAGAATATTAAATAAACACATAAGTCATTAGCATTTCTTTGCATTACCCACAAAGCTTAACAGTAAGAGACAAGAAAATAAATTTCATTTAAAATAACCATAGATCATATAAAATATTTGGGAGTCTACCTGCCAGAAAAAAATTTAAGATTTATATAAACAGAATCACAAAACACTTTTTAACACTAATGAAGTTACATCTAAACAAATGGGACAAATACCAATTGCTTATTGATAAGCCAAGCTAATGTAAAAAATGACTATTTTGCCTCAATTATTTTATTTATTCAGTGCAATACTAATCAAACTACCAAGAAATAGTTTATAAAGCTAGAAGAAATAATAACAAAATTCATCTGAAAGAACAAAAGTGCAAGAATATCTAGGAAAGTAATATAAAAATTGCAGAGGAAAGTGATCTCATTATAACAGGTTTAAAGTTATATCATGCATCAATTATCAAAGAACTTATGAAATACAAAATGGAAAATTTTGATTATGTCAAATTAAACATTTTTGCACAAATCAAACTAATGAAATCAAGAATTAAAAAAAATCTTGAGAATGGGAAACAATATTTATAGATGGTGTTTCTAAATTCTTAAAATATATATTTTATTATATAGAAAACTGAGTCAAATTTATAGGAATATAAGTCATTCCCTGATTAACAAATGGTCAAATAGATGAACAGATAGTTCAGATGAAGAAATTAAAGTGAAAAAAAAAATAACCTCTAGATCACTATTGATTAGAGAAATGCAAATTAAAACAACTCTCAGGTACCACCTCACATTTATGAATTTGGGTAATATGAAGGTGGGGATGCAGGAAAACTGGGACACTAATGTACTGTTGATGGATTTGTGAACTGATCTAGTCATTCAGGAGAGCAGTTTGGAACTATGACCAAAGGGCTATGAAACTGTGCATGTCCTTTAATCCAGCAATAACACTGCTAGGTCTGTATGCCAAAGACATCATGTAACAGGGGAAAGAACCTGGATATACCAAACTGTTTATAGCAGGTCTTTTTGTATTGGCAAAAATTTGGAAATTAGGGGGAAACCCATCAATTGTTGAATGATTGAACAAGTTGTGACATATGAATTAATGGAATATTATTGTCCTATAAGAAATTTTGAGCGGGTGGAACTTCAGAAAAATCTGGAAAATTTTACATGGACTTCCACTGAAAGAAGTGAGCAGAACCAGTAGAACATTGTACAGTAACAGTAACATTGTGTAATGATCAATTATGATAGATTTAACTTTTCTCTCAATGCAATGACTGAAGACATTTGCAAAGACCTGTGATGGAAAATGCCTTTCATATACAGAGAAAGAATGAAGGAGTCTGAGTGCAAATTGAAACATGATTTTCTTTCTTTTAAAAAAAAAAAAAAATTCCCTCATGGTTTTTCTTTTTTGTTCTGATTGTTCATTCATAACATGACTAATATGGAAATATGTTTAAAATGATTAAATATGTGCAGACTATATCATATTGCTTGCTGTTTGAGAAAGTCAGAAAGGGTGAGAGGGAGAGAAAAAAATGGAGAACTCAAAATCATACATAAATGAATGTTGAAACTATCTTGACTTGTAATTAGAAGAAAATAAAAATATTATTAAGTACAAAAAAAGAACTCTATCATTATTAGTTTAATCAGAAGGAGTGTACATAAATAGAAGACACAAGTATGAATTGACTAAAAGGTGATGACATCTAAAAATAAAATTAAGAGTTATAAAAGAGGGATACACTGGGAAAAGGAGGAAAGGAAATGTAGAATGAGGTAAATTATCTCACACAAAATAGGTATAATATGTGGGAACATATGGGAATGTATAATAAGATAGGTTGTGGTGGTCAACACGAACTTTATTATCATCAAAATTGACTCAAATTAAGAATAACATTGATATTATGTGGATGGAAATCTATCTTACCTTATACAGAAGCAAAATGAGAGGTGTCAAAAAAGTTGTTTGTAGAAGGAAGAGTTTATAAAAGGGAGAGCAAAATAAACATCTGAGATATAATAGGGTAAAAAAAAAAAGAGTCAGAAAGACAAAGAAGGAAAATAAGAATACACAGTTAATAATCATATGTTTATTGATCAATGATGGACAGAATCACCTATACCCAGAGAAGGAATACTGGGAAATGGGGGCAAACTGTTTGCATTTTTGTTTTTCTTCCCAGGTTATTTTTACCTTCTGAACCCAATTCTTCCTGTGCAACAAGAAATTCAGTTTTGCACACATATATTGTATCTAGGATATACAATAACATATTTAACATGATTAAGACTGCCTGCCATCTAGAGGAAGGGATGGAGAAAAGGAAGGGAAAAATCAGAACAGAAGTGAGTGCAAGGGATAATGTTGTAAAAAATTACCCAAGCATATGCACTGTCAAAAAACAAAGTTATATTATAAAATAAAAAAAAAAAATCCTATGTTTGATATGATCGAATGGAATTAAAGCAGAGAATGGATTAAAAAGCAGAATCCAACAATATATCTTTTAAAAGAAAAAAAATCTTGTAACAAATCTATACATAGAGATAAAATAAAGTATTGAAGCAAAATCTGTTAAGCTTCACCTGATGTATATAAAAAAAAAAAAAAAAACCAGGAGTAGTAAACAGGATTTCAGATAAAGCAAAAGCAAAATACACTAATTTAAAGAGAAAGGCAAAGAAATTACATTTTACTCAAAAGTACCATAAACAGTGAATTAATCAGTACTAAACATATATAAACAAAATGTATAGCATGAAAATTTTTAAAAGAAATATTAAATAAATTAAACAGGAAATATAAAAATATGCTGTTAGAAATAGAAAATTCTAACCACAAAAAATAAGCAACAGAGAAATTAAGGAGATGAACAAAACATTATAAAAAAAAAAAGATTTAATAGGTCTCTGGAAATAATTGAATAGTAATATATGAGGGTCTTTTTTTCCTCAGTGATATATGTCAGCCACATAAAAACTGACATATTATTATCACATAAAAACCTCACAACCTAATATAACAGAATTTTTTATAAGCAGAAATATTAAATACGTATTTTTCAGATCATAATACAATTTACTTACATTTAGTAAGAGTCATGGAAACATTAAAAAAATGGAAACTAAATAAGCTAATGTTAAAGAATAAGAAGGAAAAAAATCACAAAGGCAATAAATAATTGCATTAGACAGAATCACAACAATGAAATAGCATCATAATATATGGGGAAGAACATTTCTCTCTCTAAACACTTTTATTAATAAAATAGGGAAGAAAGCAGATGAAAGGATTGGGCAAGCAGCTAAAAACAAACTAGATAAAGAACAAATGAAAAATCTTAGTTAAATACCAACTTAAAAATCTGAAAATGAAAGGAGAGATTAATATAAGTTGAAGAAAACCATTGAAGTAATAAATAAAACTAGGAGCTGGTTTTATTAAAAAAAACACACATACCTCCATCACAAAATAGGTACAAAGGAAAGAAAAATAACAAACAAATTAGTAGTATCAAAAATAAAAAAGACCTGGAAAAACAGGTACAATTTATTCAAGTACAATTGTTGACATATAATTCCTAAGTGGACCCAGGAAAGTAATTTAACTTCAAAATGCTTATGTCAATTTCAAATAGAAATGGAAACCACTAACCCATATATTAAGATCTCTGCAGGCTGTATAATGATTTAATTTTTAAAAATGTAATATTATGTTTTATTTTATCATATTTGATAGGTTGGTTAAATATTTCTTGATTACATTTTAAGTTCAGATTGTATTTGAGAATATTGAACATTTAATTTTGACCTTTCTGCTCTAGACAACACTCTAAAGACTATTAAGCAGGAGAGAAGGTGCCAGTCTTCTTTGATAAGGGAATTTTTTCATTCAATTGTTTCATCTATCAAATGAAATCACAGGTCTTTGTCTTATCTAATATTAATCCTAAAAGAATTGATGACAAAACACATCTTTTTCCTCCTAGGAGAGAGCTGTTTAGGAATGGACAAAGAGAGACAATGGTAATGGTGGTAAGGCGATAAATGTGAAATGTGGCATAAAAATATCCATTGATAGTTTTGCATCCATTGAACTAGTTGGCTTAAATGCCTTTTCTTTGATTTAAGTAAATCCAATTGCTTAAAAAAAGAGGAATCATTTTATTGAAACATATTATACATGGGAAAATACCAAAGTTATGAAAATAGCTTGGAGGTGATTAAAATATTAAAAATAATATTTTTATTTTTTTATGTTAATAGTATTTTATTTTTACAAATACATACAAAGATAATTTTCAACATTTACCATTGCAAAGCTTTGTGTTCCAAATTTCTTCCTCTCATCCTCTCTACCGCCTTCCCACAATAGCAGTTGTGCTATGATATAGATTAAATGTGTGCAATTCTTCTAAACATATTTCCAAATTCATCATGCTGTGCCAAAAAAAAATACATATTCAATCAAAAAGGAAAAAAACACAAGAAAGGATAAAAATAAACAAGCAAAGAAACAACAACAAAAAGGTGAAAATACTATGCTGAAATATACTTTTTAGACAAGAAAAAATATTTAAAAATTTAAAGCCATTCAGTGTTTGCATAGCGGTAATGAAATTCATTATGTGTGCAAGCCATAAAATAATGTTTAATTAATTTTTCCCTCAAATATTAGTTTGATTTTTTTAGAATTAGAATAAATATTGATTTCAATTTCTGACCAATTTTTAAAGTCTCAAAAATTGGTCCACTACAGATAAAAATTAGTATTTTAGCTAAATATTTAAACCGATTTTTATAATGTTCTAAGCAAAAAGGAACATGGAGCAATGATCTATGTATGTATGTTTATATACATATATATGTGTGTATATATATATATATATATATATATATATATATATATATATTTATATTGCATGTGAATTTCCACCAATAACTAAGAAACTTTTAAACATGAATTAATCCCCTCCCCTCATTTAGGTCAATTAAATATAAACCTCTGCAACTGATGCTATATAACAAAAAATAAAATAATGAAATATCAAAGAGATCCTAAAGAAAATATTACTTAACTGCATTAAATAATCTTAATAGGTTATCTTTCATTTTTCAAGCAAGTCTTTGTGTTACATGATTCATTTTGCCATTCTGATAGACTTCAGTGGTAAGAAATCAGGTCTTGAATAGAGATATCCATTCACAACCTATGACATAGCCCATGGTGAATCCAATCCAAAATGTCTTGTGAAGTTTCCACTGTTTTTTTGTTTGTTTGTCTGTTTGTTTGTTTGCTTTGTTTTGTTTTGTTTTTTGTTTAAATTAAAGATTTTTATTTTTCAAAACATATGTGTGGACAATTTTTCAACATTAACTCTTGGAAAACCTTGTGTTCCAATTTTCCCTCCTTCCCCCACGCCCTCCCCTAGATGGCAAATAGTCCAATATATGTTAAATATGATAGAAACATGTGTTAAATCCAATATATGCATACATATTTGTTAGGTTCTTACTAAGTGCTAATGAGATAATGAGATATTAGGTATACAATTATTAAATCCAATATATGCATGCATATTTATACAATTATCAAATTATCAATTATCAAATCAAACCATTTTAGCTAAATATCTAAACCAATAGAGAGAGAGAGAGAGAGAGAGAGAGAGAGAGAGAGAGAGAGAGAGAGAGAGAGAAGTAAAATATAATGCAAGCAAACAACAACAAAGAGAGTGAAAATGTTATGTTGTGAATCACACTCAGTTCCCACAGTCCTCTCTCTGGGTGTAGATGGCTCACTTCATCACTAAACAATTAGAATTGGTTTGAATCATCTCATTGTTGAAGAGAGCCATGTCCATCAGAATTTATCATTGTATAATTTTCTTCTTGCCATGTACAATGATTTACTGGTTCTACTCATTTCAGTTAGGGTCAGTTCCTGTAAGAATCTCCAGACCTCTCTGAAATCATCCTGCTAGTTGTTTCTTATAGCACAATAATACTCCATAACATTCACATACCATAATTTATTCAGCCATTCTCCAATTGATAGGCATCCACTCAGTTTCCAGTTTTTGGCTACTACAAAGAGGGCTGCCACAAACATTTTGCACATACATGTCCCTTTCCCTCCTTTAAGATCTCTTTGGGATATAATACCAGTAGAAACTCTTCTGGGTCAAAGGGTATGCACAGTTGGATAACTTTTTGAGCATAGTTCCAAATTGCTCTCCAGAATAATTGGATCTGTTCACAGTTCCACCAAGAATGTATCAGTGTCCCAGTTTTCCCACATCCCCTCCAACATTCATCATTATCTTTTCCTGTCATTTTAGCCAGAGGTGTATAGTGGTATCTCAAAGCTGTCTTAATTTGCATTTCTCTGATCAATAGTGATTTGGAACACCTTTTCATGTGACTACAAATAGTTTCAATTTCTTCATCTGAATATTGTCTGTTCATATCCTTTGACCATTTATCAATTAGAGAATGGCTTGAACTATTATGAATTTGAGTCAATTCTCTATATATTTTAGAAATGAGGCCTTTATCAGATCCTTTGGATGTAAAAATGTTTTCCCAGTTTGTTGCTTCTCTTCTATTAGTTTTGTTTGTACAAAAGCTTTTTAACTTGATATAATCAAAATTATTTGTTTTGTGATTAATAATGATCTCTAGTTCTTCTGTGGTCACAAATTCCTTCCTCCTTCACAGATCTGAGAGGTAAACTATCTTATGTTCTAATTTGTTTACAATATCACTCTTTATGTCTAGGTTATGAACCCATTTCGACCTTATCTTGGTATATTGTGTTAGGTATGGGACAATGAAGCTTCCACTTTGAAGTATGAACAACTTGTAACAAGAAATAATTTTTATATGGTTTCATGTTGAGACAGTAGGAGTCATAAATGTGTGCTTCTACTAACATTAGTCTGACACATAATGTTAACCTTAACCAGATGAAACAGATTGAAATAATTTTGCCCATTTCTAGTTATCTCCCCATTGAATGGACTTCTTCTCATCCCTATGAATGCCTTGCTTTCTTTGTTTTTAATTCTATGGTTTTCAGAATGAGTATTACTCTAAGGAAATGTGCAGAATTTGTAGCACTTAAAGAGAACACTTCAATTATGTTTAGAGCTATTGAAACAGTTGAAGATGTTGGGAAGTTAAGTATTTCAAGGATAATTCAGTTCTACAATTGAACAGGAATAGTAGCACGAAAGAAAAGTGCGGTAAAAAATGAAAAACAATGTCAGGAACTGAAATCATTTCCATGAAACAATGTAATAAATCTTCACAAAAGACCAAAATCAGTAAGAGGAACCAAACAGATGGAGTGTTATTACTGATTTCTCAACAGTGGGGCATATACTTTGTTAAAAACAAACAAAAGCTTTTTATTTATTTTTATATTTAATTTGTTTTTTCCAACTAACTGGAATTAACTTTATTTTCTTCCATCTTCACTGAATAACAAAAAAAAAAATGCAATTAGCTGAAGAAAATCTGAGTTAAACATGTACAAAACTGGGTATCTCATTTTTCATGTTTTGTCTACTATGTTTCTTTCACATGGTTCTTATTTTACATTATTTTTCTTATTCTACAATAATTTTCCATGATTTTCATATGGCATAATTTTATATTGCAATTTCTTAATGGGGAGAAAGAGTTCATAATTGTAGGATTTTTGATACTACTTTTCTTGTTTGGTCATAAACTATTCTCTAATCTAGGTACCTAAAAAGGTTTTTATTCTTTTTTTTTTTTTTTTTTTTTTTTTTTTTTTAATTTCATTTATAATGTCACCTTTCATATCTAAGTTTTGTAGCTATTTGGAATTTATCTTTGTATATGGTATAGAATGTTTATCTACTTTACCCTTCAGGTTTTTATTGAAATCCTTGTGTAAGTTGTGTAAGTATCTTATATATTTATATTTATTGAACACTATGATACCAAGTTAATTTTCATCTGTATGTTTTGTACCTATTCTATTCCTCTGAACAACTGTTGTTTTGTTTTTACCTAGTCCCCAGTAATTTTTGATGATTATTGCTTTGTAGAGTAATTTGAAATCTGGTTGTAGTCAGTTCCATACTTTTCCACTTTTTTCCATTGTCTCTCTTGAAATAACATTTTTATTTCTCTTAAGGAATTTCAACAAAATTTATCCTAACTTTGTAAAATAATCTATTAGTAGATTGATATGATACTGATTAAGTAAATTAATCTATGTTAAAGTATATTAAATCCAATATATTTATACGTATTTATACAATTATCTTGCTGCATAAGAAAAATTGGATTTAGAAAGAAGGTAAAAATCCGAGAAGGAAAATAAAAATGCAAGGAGACAATAACAGAAAGAGTAGAAATACTATGTTGTGGTTCACACTCATTTCCCATAGTTCTTTCACTGGGTGTAGATGACTCTCTTCATTATTGAATAATTGCAACTTATTTGGATCATCTCATTGCTGAAGAGAGTGATGTCCATCAGAACTTATCCTCATATAGTATTGTTGTTGAAGTGTATAATGATCTCCTGGTTCTGCTCATTTCACTTGGCATCACTTCATGTAGGTCTCTCCGGGCCTCTCTGAAATCATCTTGCTGGTCATTTCTTACAGAACAATAATATGCCATAACATTTGTATATCACAATTTACTCAGACATTTTCCAGTTGATGGGCATCCATTCAATTTCCAGTTTCTAATCACTTCAAAAAAAACATTTTTCTACACATGGGTCCCTTCCCCTTCTTAGATGTCTTTGGGATATAAGCCCAGTAGTAACACTGCTAGATCAAAGGGTATATACAATTTGATAATCTTTTGAGCATAGTTGGATGCATTCACAATTCCACCAACAATGTACAGGTGTCCCAATTTGCCCTCCAGCATTCGTCATTATCTTTTCCTGTCATCTTAAACCAATCTGAGAGGTGTATAGTGGTATCTTAGAGTTGCCTTAATTTGCATTTCTCTGATCAGTTTTTCCAATATTTAGATGCTATGTTATTAAGTGCCTTTAAATTGAGTATTTATATTGATTTATTGTCTATGGTGTCTTTAATTATATCTCTTTTTTTTGATAATGTCAATATATACTGTAGCCTTATGAGAGAAGTAAACTCTTTTCTTTAAAAGTCTTCATTTTAATGTCTCTTGAAGGACATTAGTGTTAATGACATTGAATTAACTCTTCTTTATCTTGATCAGACTCCACCCAAGGTAAAGAAGTGCAAGATGTTTTCTTTAAACCTAGGTGGAGACTGATCTTTTTATCTAGATAGTCTAAGACAGTAGATAGTCTGGTTTCCCTGGGAATAATCTGATAGAGACTTATTTTCTCTTCCAAGGGTAACGTGATGGTAGATATCAGTCTCTCATTGGAAGGGTATATAAACTATGCATTGACTTCCATGGTTATCTTTGGATTAAGAAAAACAGACAAAGGACTATATTTTTATTAATAATATATTAGTTTATTAGGGAAATGATTCAATTCCCAGAAACTGAATCTCAAGCCTTTTTTGATCATTAAACTTATAAATTATGTTTGTTAATTCATTTTTTAAACTCCAGCTGAAGTACAACTGGTTTTATTCCAAAGCCTCATTTTGACTTGACCTGAATCAACAACTGTTGTTTATCCATGCGTCTATGTTATATATTTATAGAGTTGATATTTTTTAAACGTCCAAGTGAGATTTTTTTCATTTATTACTTTTGAACTTTATCTTATTATATTAATGTTCCTTATTGTCAAGTTAGGTTTGCATTTTGTTACTTACTTCTTGCAAATTTATCTCATCTATCATCTATGCAATTATTCAATTCATTAAAAAAAAGGCTTAAGTATATAACACTGGAGTACTCCACTGGTGACCTCCTATCTACAGACATTAAGTCTTTAATTACTACTCTTTGAACCAAGACATTCAATTTCCTTATGCACATACTTATGAATCTATCTGAAATGATAACATGATATAATTTAATCAATATCAATAATTTAATAAATCTTCTCTACAATAACAATATGAAATATTTCCTTCAAAAATGTTGTTATATCTAGGCAAATTATAACCACATAATTGTTCTTTCTCACTGGTTTAATATTCCTTTTAAAAAGGACATAAGATTATTCCTGTATGACTTGTTCTTGATGAAGATATTAGTTCTTTGTAATTACTGCTTCCTTTCCTAGATGTGCACCAATTCCTCTTTAACTCTCCTTTCAAGAATTTTTGATGAAATCAAAGAAAATTCATTGGTTTATAGTTTTTACTTTTTTTCCTCTTCCCTGTTTTGAGAATTTCATTAAGTGGTCTCTATTAAATTCCAATTTAAAAAAATCACTTCTATTTCTCCCTTTTATGATCCTTATACAAATACTCTCTATTCTTTATGTCAACTTCTCTCATGAGAAGCTGAAATTTTGAGCATTTGTATATTGACATGTTAGGGTCTAAATTTTACTACTGTATATTTTCTTTGGTTTTTACCTCCTGTAAATATCCAGGTGTCTCAGCTACTATTGTTTGTCAATTTTTTCCTTATGGTATCTAGCTTCAGGAAATGCACAAGCAAATCTTTTCCCTATCTTAAGCCACTAAAATTTTCTCTTTCTATTTTCCACTTCGTGTCTTTTTCTATCTCTGCTCTCTTTTTTCCTTTCTTATAATCTTTCTTAGGTTTAATTATCATTTCAATGTTGATAACTTCAAGATCTATACACATAGCCTCTAAATCTATATCTATATCTATATCTATATCTATATCTATATCTATATCTATATCTATATATCCTCATTCTTTTCCCTAAACTTCAAACCCATATTGTGTATTTCCTAGTGATCATTTAAAATTATATCCTAGAGACATATTAAACTAATCATGTTTAAAATGGAACTTTTCTTTCCTCCAAAACACTTCAATTTTTCAAATTTCCTTTCATTTGTAGATGTTAACACCATTCTTCAGGTGCCACATGTTTGTAATTTTGATCTTTTTCTTGATTCTTTGCTTTTCCTCATTTGGCATATCATTCAATACTTCCCTCCCCCCCCCCCTGTTTCTTCCTCCATACTATATCTTATTCCTTTTCTAAACTTATGGAACTACTACTTTATTTCAAGACCTCATCAACTCTTTACTAGATTATGTCAATATCTTACTAATTTTTCTCCTCACCCCTTCTTTCCTCCATTTAATGCATTCTCTACACTGTTGCCAAAGTGATTTTCTTAAGCTCAGATTTTATCATATCACTTTTTAGTTGATCTACTTCAGAGGCTTCTTATTGTATTACAAGTCAATATATTTTTCTCTGTTTAATTTTTAAATTTCTTCATAACCTGATTCTATTTATTTTTCCAGTCTCATTCTGGACATTATTCTCCTTCCCATACTGTGTGATAGGGTCAAAGTTATTTTCGCTTTTTTGTCTTCATAGCTGACACTTTATGTATCACCATTATGTCTTTGAACAAGCTATCTCCCTCATAACAGGAATATATTTCCTCTTTACTTCCAAGGCAGAGAATTTCCTTTAAGAAGCATTTCAATCACCACTTTCCTGATCAACACTGGATCTCTTCACCTACAGTGCTCTTCCTGTTAAATTATGTCATATTTAATTATTTTGTATTCTTTTAATATTTTCTCTCAGCATATTTCTATATTAGTTTCTTGTTGTCTTTGCCATTAGATTGTAAGCTCATTGGTAGGAGATAGTTTTTTTCCTCCCATCCTGCCTTCCTTCTTCCTTCTTCCCTTTCTCCCTCCCTCCCTTCTTCCTTTATTTTTTCCTCTTTCCCTTTCTCCTTCTTTTCTTCCCTCCCTTTCTTACTTTCTTCCTCCCTCCCTCCTTCCACTCATTCTTTCTTTCATACCTCCCTCCCTTCCCTTTCCACACTCCCTTCCTCTCTTCCTTTCTTCTTTCCTTTCTTCCTTCAACCCTCTCACTCTCTATCCCCATTCTCTCTTTCTGACTCTGAATCTTTCTATTTCATGTCCTGAAACTAGCATAGTGCTATTATTAAACTAGCATAGTTCATTAATAGGCCATTAATGAACATTAGTTAGTAAATTCTATAATTCCCTCAAGGTTCTTTTTTCTTGTTTTGTTTTGTTTTTCCTTTTTTCTTATTCTAAGGTTTTTTGTTTGTTTGTTTGTTTTATCTTGATTCTAACTTTTTCTTTCCTCCTATGAAGCTATGACTCAGCTCTTTTGAAATATAGCCCCCAAAGATATTGAGGACATGTGAATGATGCACTTAGGCTGAGGTGAATATTTTAAGGTACTTTTATCTACCAACAAATACAAATTAGACTATAATTGATCTTTTAGGATGGGATGTACTCTTTATCACTTATTTTCTATTAATGTTATAACTTTGGTAGCTTAGGAGAATGGAATGAATGCTTGCTTCTATCCTAAATGTCAACCATTTGAGTGCTTTGACTTTTATTTTTTATTTGCTTTGGTCAGTGTCATTTTCTATGGGTTTTGCTGGTTGGGGGAAAGGGGATTTGGTGATCTGTAGTTCTTGGTTATTAATATTTGACTTTGTTAGTGCTATCTGTTTACTATATGACTTGTCAGGGGAAAAAGCAGGTATTAGATCACAGTTCCTAAGATGCATGGCGAGTGTGATCACACATTGTATCTTCAATCTCTATGGATTGCTGCTCTTTTCAGGTTGCTGTTTGTGCCCTAAAGGACTTCTGATATTTTGTAAATTTTACTTTGTTAATATATCTATGTGTTTTCATTGAGCACTCATAGTTCTTGGAATATTTATCTCCCCTCTTAATAAACATCTAAGTGGTTCAGAACCATAATCCATTTACCAGAAGGACAACTTCTGAAACCATGGGGTCAATTTTCCCTCCATATTTTCCTCAAAGGTTAGGAACATGCTTATTATACCTGGGGCTGAATACTAAAAAGATCACTGAAGTGATATCTCAGTGACATGTGTTAATCTCAGTTTCTTTACCAGTTTTGTGACCTTGGGCAATTGCTTAAATTTCCTATTCCTTATATGTAAAATATTTGGGAAATAGTATGTCTGTGTTCTCTTTAAACTCTGAAATTCAATGATTTTACCTCAAGTTTACCTATCTTTAATAACCTTAAAATTCTATTACTACTTTTGGGATACTATGTGTTTAAATACATGTATGTAATACATATGTATCTGTTCTTATATATATGACTATTTTATGCGTGTGTCTCTGTATATGTGTGGTTGGCTTCTAGGCAGCTGAAAGAGTGCTATTAGTTTCAAAGGCTAGGATCATCCTTTGCCAAATAGATTCACTGGGAACATGAATTTCTAAGCCAGAAACATGAAACTGATAATTAAGATTACACACATATACATATTTCCATTTTGCTTTATAGTGATTCCATTGAAGAGGAAAGCTTTCTGGGCATTTAAAAAAAAAAAAAAAAAAAAAAGGAGTTATATGGAATTAGGCTTTCTTTTTTACCTATGCATAGTTATTGCCTTTCATTTTCTTTCCGTGTACCAATTAGAAAATTATTAATTTTTAAAACAAATAAATGTCTGTAAAGCTTGGGCCTGGTACCAAGATGATCTGAATTCAAATGAAGCTCAGACACTTTTCAATTCAATAATGATATTTCGTTTACCTATTATGTGCCAACTAATGTGCTGGAGATGCAAATAAGAAAAAAAAAAAGATAGTCCCTGTCCTTAAGGAGATTGTAATTTAATGGGTTAAACAATTTACAAAAGGAAGCTAAAAAGTGAGGGAGGAGTGTACACTAAGTGGTACCCACCTCTGGGGTGTGATGTTTTATGGATTAAAAAAAACAAATATAACTGCTTAACAGTCAAGTTCTGATTTGAGAGTTCTATAAAGGGAGAGATTGGGAGGAGTTTATTATTCTACCCCCACATTTATGGAAGAAAGAAGCAACTGAGAATAGAAAAGATATTTATTGAGTATTGAAAACTAAGCTAATCAGTCTGATGCTGATATTTCAGATGATCAGCTCATCCTGTATGGAGCATGATGATATATAAAGTGGAAACCAATCAGTGCTGCTTCTGTAGTCACCATTTCTCTCTCTGTGGAGGGAGGCAGAAACTGCCAGAAGCAGCCAGGTCAATAGTAATTTATGTTAGTAAATCTTACAAATATGAATCTCAGATTATCAGATACACTCTCATTGAAGCCATGCTGGCTTTTAGTGATCATGACTTTTTTTCCTTTAGATACATATTAATTATCTCTTTAGGAATATTTTAAAATTTGGATATACATGTATATTTGAGTATACATTTATTCATGAATCATGTTGGTAGAGATACATCAGAACAAAAGGAAAAAAACATGAGAGAGAAAAAAAATGGGGAAAAAAGTGAACTTAGTGAGTGTTGATTTATATTCAATCTTCATAGTTCTCTTTCTGGGTGCAGATAATGTTTTCTATCATAAAGTTTACTGGGACTGTCTTGGATCATTGAATCACTAAGAAGAAACAAGTCTTTTATAGTTGATATTATGAAATCTTTTGTTATTATTATTTTATAAATTATTTATTTATTTAAACACATATTGCTTTATGAATCATGTTAAGAGGGAAAAATCAGAATAAAATGGAAAAACCATGGGAGAGATTTAAAAAAAACAAAAACAAAAACATAAAACAGAAGTGAACATAGTATATGCTGATTTATATTCAGTCTCCTTAGTTCTTTTTTACTGGATGCAGATGGCATTTTCTGTCCAAAGTCTTTTGGGATTGTTTTGGATCACTGAACCACTGAGAAGAATTAAGTCTTTCATAGTTGATCATTGCACATTCTTGCTGTTACTGTGTACAATTTATTCCTGTTTCTGCTTGTTTCCCTCAGCATCAGTGCATGTAAATCTTTCCAGGTCTTTTGAAAATCTGTTTGTTCATCATTTTTGATAGATCAGTAATATTCTATTACTTTTATTTACCACAATTTATTCAGTCATTCTCCAATTGATGGGCATCTATTCATTTTCCAATTTATTGCCACCATAAAAAGAGCTACTACAAACATTTTTGCACATGTGCGCCTTTCCCTTCCTTTATAATTTCCTTGGGGGTACAGATCCTAGAATGGTGCTGCTGGGATATGCCCTTTGGGTATAGTTCCAGATTGCTTTCCAGAATGGATGGATCATTTCACAACTCCACCAACAATGCATTAGTGTCCCAGTTTTCTTATTTTCTCTCCAACATTTATCATTATCTTTTCCTGTCATCTTAGCCAATATGAAAGGTATGAGGTGGTATCTCAGAGTTGTTTTAATTTGCATTTCTCTAATCAATAGTGATTTAAAGCTTTTTTTTTTTTTTTTTTCCATATGACTATAGATGACTTTAATTCCATCCTTGGAAAATTGTTCATATCCTTTGATCATTTATCAATTGATAAATACAATGGCTTGTATTCTTATAAATTTGACACAGTTCTTTATCCATTTTAGAAATGAGGCCTTTATCTGGAAAACTGGCTGTAAAATTTTTTTCCCAAGCTGATCACTTCTCTTTTAATATTGTTTTTGTTAGTTTTATTTGTGTAAACATTTTTTAATTTAATGTAACCAAAGTTGTCCATTTTGCCTTTCATAATGTTTTCTAGTTCTTTGTTGGTCATAAATTCCTCCCTTCTCCAAAGATCTCTGATAGCTAAATTATTTTATGCTCTCCTAATTTGTTTATGTCATTGCTTTTTATTTCCAAATCATTTATCCATTTTGATGTTATTTTTATGTGGATGATTGCTGCTTTATAATAGTTTTAGATCTGGTACTGCTATGCCATCATCCTTTGTATTTTTTTTTAATTAATTCCCTTCATATTCTTGAGCTTTTGCTCTTCCAGATAAATTTTTATTATTATTTTTCTTAGCTCCATAAAATAATTTTTAGTAATTTGATTGGTATGGCATTAAATAAATAAACCAATTCAGATAAAATTGTCATTTTTATTATAGAGTAGCTTGGCCTACCCATGAGAAATTCATATTTTCCCAGTTGTTTAGATCTGAGTTTATTTGTGTGAGAAGTATTTTTAAATTGTGTTCATATAGTTCCTGGTTTTGTCTTGGCAGGTAGATGCCCAAATATTTTATTTTGTCTACAGTTATTTTAAATGGAATTTCTCTTTCTATCCCTTGCTGCTGGACTTTGTTAGTAATACGTAGAAATACCGATGATTCGTGTGAGTTTACTTCATATAATTTGACTTTGCTAAAGCTGTTAATTTTTTCAAGTAGGTTTTTAGATGATTTTCTTTTAGTAATAATTCTTGAAATTTTTGCAAAGATCGCTTCCTTTTGATCCGAGCTGTAGCAAAGACTGTGCAGGCTTCAACGAGTTCTCCAGCTTTCGGTCCTCTTTCCCCAGCTTTCTTGCTCTATCTCCAACACCTCTGCCCTCTGTAACCATGACAGAACAGGCCATCTCCTTCACCAAGGACTTCTTGGCTGGTGGCATCGCCGCTGCTATCTCCAAGACTGCCGTGGCCCCAATGGAAAGAGTCAAGCTATTATTACAGGTGCAGCATGCAAGTAAACAAATTGCTGCTGATAAGCAGTACAAGGGCATAATGGATTGTATAGTCCGAATTCCAAAGGAAC
Organism: Sminthopsis crassicaudata; assembly: GCF_048593235.1. Taxonomy (NCBI): domain Eukaryota; kingdom Metazoa; phylum Chordata; class Mammalia; order Dasyuromorphia; family Dasyuridae; genus Sminthopsis; species Sminthopsis crassicaudata. The sequence goes on from NC_133621.1 coordinate 180,708,314, forward strand.
AAGGAATGCTTTCCTTCTGGCGGGGTAACTTAGCAAATGTCATCAGATATTTCCCCACTCAGGCCCTTAACTTTGCCTTTAAGGATAAGTATAAGCAAGTGTTTTTGGGAGGAGTGGATAAGCACACACAATTCTGGAGGTATTTTGCTGGCAATCTTGCCTCTGGTGGTGCCACTGGAGCCACTTCTCTCTGCTTTGTCTATCCCTTGAATTTTGGGAGAACCCGATTGGCAGCTGATGTTGGGAAGTCTGGCACTGAAAGAGAATTCAAAGGCCTGGGAGACTGCCTTGTGAAAATCACCAAGTCTGATGGAATTTGTGGCTTGTATCAAGGTTTCAATGTCTCAGTGCAGGGTATCATCTATAGAGCAGCCTATTTTGGAATCTATGATACAGCAAAAGGTATGCTCTCAGATCCCAAGAACACTCACATTGTGGTAAGTTGGATGATTGCACAAACAGTGACTGCTATGGCAGGTGTGGTCTCCTACCCCTTTGATACAGTAAGACGGCAAATGATGATGCAATCTGGATGCAAAGGAGCTGATATCATATATACTGGGACAATTGACTGCTGGAGGAAGAGTGCTAAAGATGAGGGTGGCAAAGCTTTCTTCAAGGGTGCCTGGTCTAATGTTCTGAGAGGAATGGGTGGAGCTTTCGTGCTTGTCCTGTATGATGAATTGAAGAAAGTTATCTAAGTACATCCTAACTAAAAATAGAACCAGTGAATATAGATCATGTAGAATACTTAACCATACTTAGCATTTTGGACCATTGACCTTCAAGAAATTCCTGTTGTCTTTTTATCCAGGCCAGATCATGTTAGAGGAGCCAGGAACAGCTCTTAGAAAAAGGGACTCATTTATTGTGATCCATTATTCACACAATGGACCTGATGATTCAGTATATTGATTCTATTGGTTTTTGGGAAAATTAACAGTTACTGTGGGTCCAAAGAGGCAGATCAAATTAGACCATCTAATTTAAATACTCTTTTTGTAGGACCATAAATTTGTGTTTAAGTATTTATTTAAAAAATAATGTCTCCCATTTGTACTTAAGCACTATATATACTATTTTGCACAGCTGACTATTTGGCAGTTATGATGATCTGTGTTGGGCATTCTGATGTAAAAAAATAAATACACAGAAGACTCTTAAAAAAAAAAAAGAAATTTTTGCAAAAATCAAGCTCTCTGGTCTATAGCTTGATTACTATAATTTCTGAAAAAAATAAATTTGCTTTTATTTATCACAATTTATTCAGTCATTCTCCAATTGACAAGTACCTATTCATTTTAAAATAAATTTTAAAAGTAGGATATTTTACCTTTTTAAATTTTGTGATACTTTTCTTATTTTTCATATTCTTTTTTAGTATTATTGACAGCATTTCAGGAACCATATCCACTATTTCTTTTAGCACCTAAGAAGGCAGTACATACAAGCCATATGATGACTTTTACTTTTCAGGAACAACAAATATCCTGTTATGATATTTTTTGGCAGAGGTATGTATTCACTTTTATTCATATATGTAAATAACATCCATGGTGAGATATATAATATGATGAAATATGAAATGTAATTTTACTAGTTTGTAATCATATAGTTGAGTAGTATCTGATATAAAATTTGAACTTTGGTCTGATTACCAAATCAGACCAAAGAACTATTTTAAGAGCTATTTATTAAGAGCTATTTTTTCAATACACAGCAATGCTTTTAATTAGTGGCTATGAGAATCACATATTCTCATCAATTTTACTATTCTCAGTCAACAATCATTTATAAATGACTGGATATATAAAAATCAAAGCAAAACAGTTTTTATCCTTGAAAAGTTTGTGATTGAGTTTGAGGAGAAATCAAGTATGTCTACAGGTATACATATATGAAAGAGATATAAGATTTTTGTTGTTGCTTTTTTTGTTGTTTTTGTGGGGTGGAATCTATTACTAACTAGGGAGATTAAGAAAGGACACTAATGAGTTTAAGATGTAGAGGGAAGGAGACAATGGATATTAGGAAGAAGGCAGGCCAGTCAAAAGTCGAGAAGATGGGAAATGGAATAAAGAAGGAACAATAAAGAAAGTATTTTCTAACCTGATAAAGGGGAATAATATATAATGTATAATAAGATAATAAGGTTGTAAATAAATTAAATGTTAGACAGAGGGGTTTATATTCAATCCTATGCATAATAGGGAACCATTAGTCTTTATTGCTTGAGGAAGTTTCAGTCATATCTATTTGTAGAATAGAAACTTTATAAACTATGTAAAAATGGATTAAAGAGAAACTTAAAGAAAGCATAATTAGGAAGTTACTGCCATAATCAGGGTTAGAGGTACTAAAAACCTTAATTAGATTAGTGATTACCTGTGAAAAGGGGATATTTCTGACAGAAAAGTGAGAGTTAAGAATTGAAGATAATGACAAAGTTGCACACCTGAATGATGAAAACATTGCTATTCCTTCAATTGTACTAAGACCATGTAGAAGAGAGAAAATTAGAGTTTCTTCATTAGATATATTGAGTTTAAGATGCTTATAAGACAGTAATTTTGGAAATGTCCAATAGACAATTGATGTTACACTGCTTAGGAAAGAAACTAGGGCTGGATATAGAAAAATCAGACAGTTATAAGACCTTTTCAATCCATTATGTCACCAAATGAAAGAGAAGAAAGCTTTGGAGAAAACTTTGGTTAAAATCAAAACAGAGGTCACAATATCAATAATGATCTAACAAAAGACACTGAGAAGACAAGTAGAAACAAACAAACAAAAAAGAGGAATGTCACAGAAACCAAGAGAAGAATGAGAATCCAGAGAGAGAAGATACATATTTGCTCATGTTGCAGAGACTGTTCACAAGGATGAAAAATGGGGGGCGGGGGAAGCCACCTGATTTAGCATTGAATAGATTATTTGTAACTTTGAAAAAACTACAACTCAATTTCCTAAATGGGAATAATATGCAAAAAGATGATGTCAGAATGCAAGAGGTTGAGAAGTAAATAGGATGTGAGGAAACAAAACCATTAGCAAAACTTTTGGAAAATGGCAGTTTAAGGAAGGACCAACATAAGATGATTACCTGAGGGGATGGTAGGGAAATATATGTTATTTTAAAGAAAGCAGAATTCCAGCCATGTTTTTGGCAATGTAAAAGAAGCCAATAGGTAAAGAGAGACTGCAGTTTATAATGGTGATCAAAAAAACTCTTTAATGCTGGATTTTTTTGAAAAAGGTTAGCTTATATAAGGAAATTCTAGAACCAAATGAGCCTAACAATTTATATTTTTTTTTCTTCTTTCCTAATTTAAGGAATATGTTCTCTGGCTTCATTATGCTTTTATCTAAAGTGCCTGAACAACTAACACAAGTGTTAGATCACATAGAAGGGAACCTTTAATGTATCTGTATGTTTATAGAGCTAGTAAGTTGTGGTTCCCTATATACTTTGCTGAAAAATGACAAGGATTACTTTTTTAGTCCTATCTGTATCTACAATATGGTAAAAGGATATTTCTGGGAAAATAAATCAATTACACAGAAAGTTCTTCCCTCTACTGTTTTTCCTTTAATAGTCTTTTAAATAGTTTATAGTTTTAGTCCATTAATAAACATTCCAAACCATGGAACATGAAGTAGCTTTGTTGGGCAGCCACTGGATGGCAGCAGAAATAAGACAGCTATGCTTTTCAGCAAGTCTCTTGTCACCTGGCAAATTTTTGCTTTTCATTGCTTTATTTATTTGTTTACTTTTTTTCTGTATATAAAGAACAAAGCAGAAAACATGAATCATCTAAGAAAATCATGGGAAAAAATCTGGAGGAGTATTCCTTGTTTTCTTGAGCACATGCCTAACAGCATATGCCTGTATACTTGCAATGTAAGCACTGATCCCTCTCATTAGAGAAGGGAAAAGAAAAAAATACTCTCAGGAGTGTCGTACAATAACATTGTCTCTTGATGTTAGAATATACACCACATGCATCTCAGGGATAAAATAAGATATAATTACAGACAGATCACTTAGAATTTTTCATTTTTTCTGAGATTTTATAATTCCTTTTCAGAGAGAAGGGAATTTAGAATTTATTTTGTCCAACTTCCCATAGTAACATATACATATATATATATATATATATATATATATATATATATATATATATATATATATATATATATATATATATATATATATATATGCCTTATATTATATACCTTATATATACCTTATATTATAACATTAAATATATAGTCACATAGAATTCCAAGTTGCAACACCTAGTTCATGCACTTATATTTACCAAGGAGGAGGTTGAGGCATATAGGGGTTTAATGACTTGCCAAGGCTTGAATCTCTCTTTCCAATCAAACTATACATTATTATGCCTTCCTGTAGACTGCAGTGCAGTCAGACTGAAGTTTTTGCTGTTTCTGTCAAAAAACTTTTAAAAAAACCCAAACTATCATTTTACTATCACTATGACATTATACTGGCTGCCCAACAACCTCCCCTTAGGCTCCTTTGTTATTTAAAGTATATTCTCTCATAATCCCTAACTTTTCAAATTCCTAATTTCTTTCAAGATTCAACTCAGGACTACCTTTTATAATAAGGTAGGAATCAGCATGGTATAATGGACAGAACACTGGACTTGCAGTTAAGAAATTATATTTAAATTATCCTTCAGATACTTATTAGTGGTGTGATCCTAAACACTTCACTTAACACTTCATGCCTCAAGTTTCCTCATATGTAAAATGAAGGTTACAAACACAGTGGAATCTCAGATTTCTTTCAATCACGTTCCCTTTCTGATCACTTGAGATGATAGCTTTTCTCTTTTTTAGTATTATCACTTTTTTTTTTTCCTTTTGGTATATATTGTGCATATGTGGCTCACATAAAAGTTTTTAAGTTTCCTCATTGCAGTGGTTATTCCATTGTTGTTTTAGTATCTCTAGTACCAACTCTAGTGCCTGACACATAATAGGCACAAAATATATACTTGTTGACTCATTGATTGAGATACATCTTTCATGCTTCTGGCCCTGAATGTTATAATTGTTATTTCCTAGTCATCATTGTTACCTCTTGTCCAAACACCTACCTCTTGATTTCAAAAAAACTTTCTTTCTAGAAGTCTTCTCATCAACATTGGCTTTTTGGGATCAAAGCATTGTTTAAAAATGAATATATATATATATTTTTTAAATCAGCATCCTGAATTGGGCCTGCAGAATTTTGACTATGGCTTTCATTCATCATTGCATATGACTACTATATAAAAATATCTGAGTATTTTTTAAAATGATTATCTTTTGTAGTAATTTTTTAGTTCTGATATGTAGATACATTTATATTCTAAATAAAAGTTATAAAAATAAATGAAACTTGCAAAGGTTGTAAAATTTGAAAAATACCATGAATAATGAGCTTTGCATAAAGCAAATTATTTTGTAACTACCTGGCAACCTTTTCTTTCAAAATAGTACAATTAATAAAATAAGAGTAGGGGTAACTTATGTTACATAATATATTAGCATTCTAGTGGAATGACATGGTACAAAATATAATAAAAAAAAATGTTCTTGCCAAAGTTTGGATGAAAACAATTTAAGACTGCAAGTATAGCTGGGTTTTATAGAATAATTTCAAGATAAATGAAACCTGCTTCCTTTCAGGATTAATGTAGGTAATTGACTTCTACATACATTTCAAAGGCACTTGTATTCCCCTCTGTGAATGCTACTTGGAATTAATCAATCATCAATAAGAATTTGAGTATCTATTAGATTTCAGTACTATGTGCTGGGGATACAAAGATTAAAGTTAAATACCTACCCTCAAGAGTTTATATTTTGCATTCTAATCAGGGAAGGCACCCCCATACACACATATGCCTTTATACATTTGTGGATGTAGACATTGTTTATGTATATAGATACACATGCATACACACATGCACAAATACATACAAGTATATAGAGCCACTTCTACATACATGTGTGTAATCCATTCCTTTCACAAATATATCATTACACAGATATCTAAGACACATATAAAACAAAAATAAAGTTAACATTGAATGGGAAGGCACTAGCAAGTGGCCTGGACAAGAAAGACCTCATGTATTAAATCATTCCTCAAATGAATCTTAAAGGAATCAGAGACATTAAGAGGTACAAAGAAAGCAAGGTTTCAGGCAAGGAGGTCAGCCAATGCAGTAGCACAATAATGGAAGTTAGAGCATTTTTCATAATGAGCAACAGACAGCTCAGTACAACTGGATTAAAAATGTATGAATAGAAATGTGCAAAGGACATTCAAGAAGCAGGAACTTGGGTTGAGGTTGGAAAGAGATTTAAATGTAAGACAATGAAGATTATATTTGGTCCTAGAGGTAGGTAATAGAGAGCTACTTGTGATTAGTGAATAGGGTGGAATATGTATTTTATTTCTAATAAAATTACTTTATCCACTGACTGTGTACAGGATGGAATGGAATTTGGAAATGCTTGGGGCAGGGGGAATAAAGAATAGGTTATTAAAATTGAACAGAGGAAAAGAGATAAAGTACTTATTAGCATAGTCACTTTGAGCTAGAGTAATAGGGTGATAGAGAGAAGGAAACATATATATATATATATATATATATATATATATATATATATATATATATGAAATGCTTTTGAAATCATATTTACAAGATTTGGCAAGTTATTCCTAGAACTGAGAGGAGTACAGGTTAAGAGTCTGAGTGATTGGTAAGAGGGTGGTACTATAAAGAATAATTAGGTGATTATATTCAGAGGTAGATTTGGGATTGGGTTGGGCCAAGATAATTAATTTTACTTTGTAAGTATTGACTTTGAGATTCCAAAGTTATGCTAATTTTATGTGTGCTTCAAATTTCTCCTTTTCTCAGTTATCAAAATAATTGATTTTTTTTTCTTTATTGTTCATCTTAAGATTTTGTTCAGTTTAGGATTCACTCTCTAGCAATAAGTGTGAAAAGTATATGCTGATCTGGTGTGTGTGGTCAGTGTAAGTGTGTGTATGCTCATATGCTCAAGCACACTCCTTGAATTATGGTTGAACTTTAATATTCAAATCATTAATCTATTTTGAGTTTACTGTGGTATATGGAATAAACAAAGCCACTTTCAAGTCTGAGATTTATGATTCTATGATGATATGGCTTTATTCTATTAACATTACAATTACTTTTGAGTGTCTATGTGATTGCAGAAAGACCTTGTTCAAAAGAAGTAACATAAGATGAGAATCCTGTTATGTGAGGATATCGTTAGGGGAAGGAAAACCTAAGCTGTTTTATCTTTTGCTTCCACCTGTAGATTTAAAGGTGGAAACCTTTCAGAAGTTTGTCTTGCTCTTTATTGCCACCTACCTCTTGAGAGTGGGAAAATCCTCTAAGAATAGTAAGCAAATTACCAAGAAAGAGCTAATAATGTTGACTCAGGGCTCAGGTAAGGGATCTGACTTGAATAGCTCTGCAGGCTCATGCACTTTTAGTGCAGGCTTTCACTAAAAGGTCTTAAAACTGCTTAGCAGCCTGAAAGTGGCAGTCAAATAGTGGAGAGGTCCAGAAGGGAATTGGTCTCACCTAGCAGGTGAAGTGTGATAGAGATTGTTCCCTAAGGAAATGAAAGACATCAAGACCAGAATTATGAGTTGCACTGGACATGTGGATTTCTTATTGCATGTGCTTCCCAGAAATGCTTCTGAGAATTGTACTGACTCTCTTTCCAGACAGCCACTGTATGCATTTGTGGGGAAAGTGACCCAGAACTTTGAGTAGATTATCATGATTATTCTTGTTTTTGCTTTCTAGTTTAATGAATATTTCATGATTGAATTAATAATTTCAACTTTGCTCTTTTGTTTAAATAAGAAGTATACCAGTGAGAACTCACATGTTCACAGTAGATGTATAGCTCTTCCACACCAGGATTATCCTGAGCACTTTGATAGTGAATTGGAGTAGTGTGGACATATATGTATGTATGTATGTATGTATATATATATATATATATATATATATATATATATATATATATATATATATATATATATATATATATATATATATAATTTTTTTTAATGTGGAACCACTTTGCCCTGGTGTTGTGAACTAGCATCAGGATAAAGACTTAGAATCATTGGTGCATTGGCACTACATCCACTTCAATCCAGTGAGTAACATATTTGGGGGATTTTGTTTTCTTATTCATTTTGCTAATCTAAACAGGTACATAATCCACACTCACAGGCAGTAGTTAGTCCACTTCTTTGATCCTAGCACTTTTTGAGCAAGGGATAACACTTTGTCCTCCCCCATCACTTTAAGTTGCACAAAGTCTGGCAAACTAATGATGTATCTTGCCATCTTCATCCTCCTAAATTTGTGGTACAAATCATTCTTAGTATTACCTTCTCTTCTCTTACACCAAGTCAGCTAAAAATCAGAGAAGTTAAGTGACAAGCTACATAAGGTTCTGAACTCAGATCAAAACCCCACTCTGTCTCCTTCAAAACAAGTGTTTTTCTCTCTAAACTATGATACTACAGCTAAGTCAATTATAATAGCACTCTGAATATGAATAGTTCTTGTATGTGATTTATAAAAAAAAAATACTGATTTAACAGTATGTTATTCAGAATAAACTTTTTTTTTAAGGCTTTAGCTAGAAAATGTGATATTTGCCAGAATAAATTCTTATAGCAAGGGAATAGTTAGTAAAAAGAAAGAATTGTTGGATTTAACTGAATTTAAACACATTTATTATAGTTTGAGAGTTAGAAAATCTGGTTTGTGACACATATTCTGCCACTACTTTATTTCACCACCTTAGGAAAATCAGTGTAATTTTTTGTGCTTTAGTTTACTCATTTATTAAATGACGAGGTGGACAGAGTCTAAAGTTCTGTCATAAGTTTATTAAGTGTCATGGGGAATTGAAAGGTAAGTAAGAAACTATTCTATTGCACATATTTAATCTAAATCAGATTACTTGCTGTTATGGGAAGGTGGGAGGTAAGAGAAAGAGGGAGAAAAATTTGGAACACAAAGTTTTATAAAATCGAATGTCAAAAACTATCTTTATATGCCTTTTGAAAAATATACTATCAAAAATTAAAAAAAAAAAACCAAAAACAAAAACAAACTATATTTTATGCAAAGATTTAAAATCCAAAGGAGAGATAACATTTGTAAAAATAAAAATAGCATTTCAAACTGCATTTGTTAAATATCTACTATGTACCAAGCACTCTGCTAAGTGCTAAGGATATATGATGAAAAAAGCAAAATAGTCCTTTAGTGGGTTTACATTCTACTGTAGGAAAACAATATTACCACACATAGATAAAGAGAAAAACATATATACAAAGAAATATAAAGCAATTTTTTGGGGGGGAAGAATATTAGAAACAGGGAAAATAAGAATAGTTTTCCTATAGTGTGATAGGATTTTTGAATAAAACTAAAAATCTAAAAAACAGATGTGAGGAGTGAGTACATTCAAGGCTTTCTCTATAAAGATATAGAGGATGAAAATGCAATGTTACAGAGAAGAGCAGATAACCAGTTTTGTTGAAATACAGAATGGATGAAGTAGAATAGAACAGAAGCAGAATAGAATTGCCAAAGGCAATTGGTTATAAAGTTAAACAAGAGAATTAATGCCTTATCATAGAGGTAATTGGTACTTCTCCATAATATTCTCTTATGAAAAATGAATGTGTTAGAGTAAGTGATCTTGAATTTCTTTCTCTTCCAGCTCTTGAGTCTATATTTTTTTTATCATCCCCATTTTTTTTTAATTTCTACTAGTAAAAAGAGAGTATATTTTATTCTGTTAGAGAAGGACAAAAGACCTCAGTTCATTTTGATCTCCTACATCTAATTTATGTTACTATTTATATGTTACAATTTATATGTTTATATATATGTTATAATTTATATGTTATTTATATGTTTATGTATATATGTATATATGTTATAATTTGTTACAATTTTATAATTTATATGTTATTTATATGTTTATATATATATGTATATATGTTATAATTTGTTACAATTTATATGGACCTGAATGTGGAAAGAAGATAAAATTAATTTCTCACTTACAAAGTTTCATTTTGTTCTTGCAGGAAATTTTTTTGTTATAGTTTTATTTCTTAAATAATAGCTTTTTATATGCAAAGATAGTTTTCAAGATTCAACCATGCAAAACCTTATGTTCCAATTTTTTTTTCTCTCTCCCTTTCTTCTATCTTCTCCCCTAGATAGCGAGTAACTCAATATATGTTAAACATTTGAGATTCTTCTATACATATTCCCACAATTATCATGCTACACAAGAAAAATCAGATCAAAAATGAAAAAAAATCAGAAAGAAAACAAAATGCAAGTAAACAAAAAAAAAGGTGAAAATACTATGTTATGATCCTTACTCAGTTCCCCCTAGACCTTTCTTTGGGTACAGATGGCTCTCTCCAATCATATCTCTTACATTAATTAAAAGAGCAAATTGAAAGAAATCAAATATATGTATGTATTTGCATATAAATAAATAAATAAATAAATGAACTAACAAATTGATGAAGGTCAGAAGATGGAAATATATGGAAGTTATAGTTTTATATAGATGTTTAGGAAAAAGTAGCAGATAGTACTTGTTCAAAGGTATTGGAGGCATTATTTTCCTGTCTCTTCACAAATTTTCTCTTTCATATGTCTTTCTTAGGCATCTTTTTCCACATTTGTAGTGTGATAATCTAAAGGAGCATATATGACGTGAAAGAAAAAGAATCTTTTTAGTCTCTTATTTTAAAATGCTGTTGAATTAAATGCATATTGCTTTGACATAATACATCCTGTTTTTTGCTTAGTTTAAAAAAAACACATTTAGGAGTCGAGTTTTAACATGAGTAGATCTGAATATGGGCAAGGCTTTAAAATCTTAGAAGTAACTAAGAATGACAAGGAAATGGAAATGGAGTGGATGACCATCAGTTGGGGAAATGGGGAAATGGCTAAATAAGTTATGGTATATGTATATAATGGAATATTAATGTTCTATAAGAAATGGCAACGAAACCACAAACCAATTAGAAAAAAAAATGGGTAATTTATTTATAAGATATTTAAAGAAGGGAGGAATTTATGACCAAAGAAGTGCTAGAGAACATTATGAAAAATAAAATGAACAATTTTGATTTTATTAAACTAAATTTTTTTTTGCACAAACAAAACAAAATTAAAAAAGAAGCACAAAGATGGAAAAATCTTTATGGCAATAGTTCTGATAAAGGTCTCATTTCAAAAATATATAAAGAACTGTGTCAAATTTATAAGTGTACAAGGCATTCCCCAATTGATAAATGGCCAAAGATATAAAGACAATATTCAGATGATAAAATTAAAGCTATCTATAGTCATATGAAAAAAGGTCTAAATCATTATTGATTAGTGAAATACTAATTACATCAACTCTAAGATATCACTTCGTACTTCTCATATTGGCTAAAATAACAGGAAAAGGTAATGATAAATGATGGAGGAGATGTGGGAAAACTGGGATACTGATGCATTGTTTGTGAACTTGTGAAATGATCCAATCATTCTGAAGGGCAATTTAGAACTATGTTCAAAAGGCTATAAAGCTGTGCTTACCCTCTGACCCAGTAGTGCCACTACTGGATATGTATCCCAAGAAAACATAAAGAAGGGAAAAGGACCTACATGTGTGAAAATGTTTGTAACAGCTCTTTTTATGGTAGCAAAGAATTGAAAAATGAGTAGATGCTTATCAGCTGAGGAATAACTGAACAAGTTGTGGCATATAAAAGTAATGGGATATTATTGTTCTATAAAAAATTATGAACAAGATGATTTTAGAAAGATCTGGAAAGAATTCTATAAATTGATGCTAAGCAAAATAAGCAGAACCAGAAATACATTTTACACAATAACGGCAAGAACATGCAAAAATCAATGTGGCCCTACTCAGTGGTTCAGTGATCCAAAGCAATCCCAGTAGACTTTGGACAGAAAATAACATCTGTATCCAGAAAAAGAACTAAGAAGACTGAATGTAAATCAACACATGCTATGTTCACTTCTTTTTTCTGTTTTTTTTAATCTCTCTCATGGTTTTTCCCTTTTACTCTGATTTTTCTCTTCCATCATGATTCTTAATTAATTAATTAACTAATTAAAAAAAAAAGAAATGGAAAATAGGCTGATTTCAGAGAAGCCTGGAAAGACTTGTATGAACTGATGCTAAGTGAAGTGAGTAGAACCAAGAAAACATTGTACTGAGAGAGAACTATGGACTGAATGTGGATCAATGTTTAGTATTTGTATTTTCCCTGTTTTTGGTCAATTGCTTATTTTTTTCCTTTTTTGACCTCATTTTTCTTGTGCTACATGATGAATATGGAATTACATTTAGAAGAATTACACATGTTTCACTTATGCTGGATTGCTTACTGTCTGTGGGTGGGATTAGGGGAAATGGAGGGAGAAAAATTTGTAACATGAGATTTTGCAAGGATGAATGTTGAAAACTATCTGCATGTATTTGGAAAATATATATATATATTAAAACAGAACTAAGGAGTGCTTTAATAACTCTGCAGAACCACTTCCTTAAATGGTGGGTTGTGTACTAGATACTATCATAAATAGAATCTTTTCCATTCAATTTTAGCTGGAGCTAATTTTCTTTAGATTTACCTCATATTAATTAAAATAAATATTGGGGGCATAAGAGCCAAGATGCAGAGTAAAGGCAGGAACATGCCTGAGCTCTCCCCCAAACTCCTGTGCAAATGCACAGCCTATACCCCAGCAAATGAGAAGCAAGCCTTAGGAGCCACTAAATCAGCAGTGACAGTGACTGCTTTTACAACTTTCAGTCCACAATGCTAAGGGGGTAAGATAAGTGATCAGAAGGAGATTTACAGAAGTTTATTTGCTAGAAATGAGTCAGGACTCTGTTGCTTTGTCCATAATTAGATTCTGGCCATAGTCCTGTATGGCACTTCCAGGGTAAGGAGGAAAAGAAGCATACCAGATCTTGAAGCCATAGAGAAGGCCTCCTCCTCAAGGAACTAGGATAAAAATGAATGCTTGTGGTCACTCATAGATCAGATCTCAGGAACCTCTGTGTTCTCCTTGGATTATACCACCTGGGAAGGACTAAATAGTTTCAGGTCCTTAGAAATATCCTTTAAGAACAGCTGCACAAAATTCCTGAAGTTTGGGATGGTGCACCTTCCATCTTGAAAGTGGAGTCCTACTTGAGCAAAAAGTTAAAAGTCAAGAAATAGGTCAAAAAATAACAGAAAAAATTATGGCCATAGAAAATCATTATGGTGATAAGGGAAAGATACACTTAGAAGAAGATAACAAAGTCAAAGCTCCTACAGCCAAAGCCTCCAAGAAAAATATGAATTGGCCTCAGACAATGGAATAGCTCAAAAAGGATTTGAAAATCAAGAAAGGTAGAGGAGAGGGGGAGCTGAGCCAAGATGGCGGAGAAGAAACACACGACTCTGTGAATGTCCTTACTCCCTCACAACCAATTAGATAAATTAGCCTCAGAAATAGTGCTGGACTGATAGATACTACAAGGACTGGAAGCACGACTTACCAGCTGAAGAGAATCTGGAGTTTCAACAAAAAAGCTCAGTTCCCAGGAGAGGAAGAAGAGAGGCCAGCACAGACAGCTGGGTGCTAGCATACTGCGCTGATCGCGCTGGGAAGGGCTCTGGGATCAGAGAAGACACTGAGATAAAGGAATCTGGCACAGGCTGTTAGCTCTTCTCTGCTTATAATATAGCAGTTCAGAAGAGAAATCTAAACTACATTAAAAATTCAGATAGATTAGATTTTCCCAGATACTGGGGGTGACTCAGCAGATCTCGGCACCGGGGGTGTGGCCCCTAGCTCCCACCTGAGACTAGTTAAGAGATTGAGAAGTGGGCTGATACGGCCTAAGGCAACACACACTGCCTAGCTCAGCTGAAGGGTGTGGAACTCAGCTCCGGAAGTCCCAGAGAAGCGAAACCTTTGAACTAGGAACCACGGTTTCTGACAGACACTTCCAGTTTGAGCGCAGGGGCTTTTCACGTCACCTGCTGCAGACATCCACGCCCCACGGGGACCCATAGGCTGGGCTTTGTGCCGTCTTTACTGTTCAATCTCAAACCTCAGGGAAGCTGCTAGAACACAACGCCCTCAAGGCACAGCAGTGCTAGTCACCTCTAAGGCACTTCCAGAGAGGGGGTGGGGAACTCTCTCCCAGAGCTTTCTCTAAGCTCAGGCACAGGAGCTGCTGCATCCATCTGGTCTGGGAGGAATCTGGTAAAGAAATAAATAAATAATTTCCTACCCCAGGGACAGACCCCAAAATATTTTTCAAGTATGAGTAAGAAGCCAAAAAGAACCATTGACTCATTCTACACAGAGAAAGAGCAGATATCCAACCCCAAGGAAGTTAACAGCAGAGAGTCAGCAGATAACAACCCAAAGGGGAACAATTCCTGCCCCCCATCACATAACTCTCTCCTTGAAGAGACTATTAAAAAGCTAAGAGAGTTTGAAGAAAAATGGGGGAAGGAAAGGGAAGCTATGATAGAGAATAACAACGTTCTGAAATTGGAGTTGGAAAAAATAAAGAATTCACAGGAGATGCAGGGAAACAGAATTTGTGAATTAGAAAAGGTAAAAAAATCACAGGAAAGTAGGATTTCTGAATTGGAAAAGATAAAAAAGTCTCAAGAAAATAGAATTTCTGAATTGGAAAAAGAAAATAATTCTCAAAAAAAAAATTAGGGAAATGGAAAAAAATTCAATAGAGCAAAATAATTCATTTAAAAACGAAATTGGGCATTTACAAAAATAACTAAAAACTCTGAATGAAGAAAATAACTCCTTAAAAGTCAGGATGGAACAAATAGAAATGAATGATTCACAGAGAACCCAAGAATCAGTCAAACAAAACAAAACAAATGAGAAGCTGGAGAACAATGTCAAATACTTACTGGGAAAATCTATAGACATGGAAAATAGATCTAGGAGAGATAATCTGCGGATTATTGGGCTTCCAGAAAACTATGACCAAAAAAAGAGCCTAGATTCTATTTTACAGGAAATTATCAAAGAGAACTGTCCAGAGATAATAGAAACAGAAGGGAAAGTAGATGTGGAAAGAATTCATCGAACTCCTTCTGAAATAGACCCTAAAAAAAGAATATCACGGAATATTGTGGCTAAGCTGCAGAATTACCACACAAAGGAGAAAATCTTGCAAGCAGCTAGAAAAAAACAATTTAAATACCAAGGTGCCACAATAAGGGTCACTCAAGATCTGGCTGCCTCCACATTAAAAGATAGAAGGGCCTGGAACCTGATATTCTGAAAGGCAAAAGACCAAGGATTGCAACCAAGAATAAACTACCCAGCTAAGTTTAGCATCTTTTTCCATTGAAGAAGATGGTTATTCAATGAAATAGAGGAATTCCATATGTTTCTAAGAAAAAAAAAAAAACAGACTTAAACAAAAAATTTGATCTACATCCACAAGACTGAAGAGAAACAGAAAAAGGTACACAGAACCCTTGAGAACTGTAACTCTGTTGTGGGTATATAAAAAGTACTCAAGGATAATTTGATTTTACTGATTAAAAGAAAAAAAGGGGATTGTAGTTAAGGGAAGGAGGTCGTTTCAGAAAAAGGGGAAGGAATGATAAAAAGAGGGAAACTACATCCCAGGAAGAGGCATAGAAAATACACCATATCTGAGGGAATTTAGTGAGGGGGAGAATCATTGTGTGAATCTTACTCTCATCAGGAGAGACTCAAAGAGTAAATAATTAACATATTTGGTTTTCAGAGAATTTTCTCTCACCTCATTAAAAGGGGAGAGAGGAAAAGGGAAAAGGAAAAGGAGAATAAGTGAAGGGACTTGGAGGGAGGGGGGAGGGATACTAAAAAAAGGGGAGGGTTGCGCATCATAAGGGGGTCTGTAAATTAAATATTGGGGAGGGGGATCAGGGGAGTCAAGGGAAAAAGCATAATCTGGGGATAATATGATGGCAGGAAATACAGAATTAATAATTTTAACTGTAAATGTGAATGGGATGAATGCTCCCATCAAACAGAGACAGATAGCAGATTGGATCAAAAATCAGAACCCTACAATATATTGTCTGCAGGAAACACACTTAAAGCAGGGAGATACATACAGAGTAAAGGTAAAAGGTTGGAACAGAGCCTATTATGCTTCAGGTAAAGGCAAAAAAGCAGGGGCAGCTATCCTTATCTCAGATCAAGCAAAAGCAGAAGTTGATCTAGTTAAAAAAGATAAGGAAGGAAACTATATCCTGCTGAAAGGTAGCATAAATAATGAAGCCATATCAATACTAAACATATATGCACCAAGTGGTATAGCATCTAACTTTCTAAAGGAAAAGTTAAGAGAATTGCAAGAAGAAATAGACAGTAAAACTATAATAGTGGGAGATCTCAACCTTGCACTCTCAAATTTAGACAAGTCAAACCACAAAACAAATAAGAAAGAAATTAAAAAAGTAAATAGAACATTAGAAATACTAGGTATGATAGACCTTTGGAGAAAACTGAATGGCAATAGAAAGGAATATACTTTCTTCTCAGCAGTTCATGGATCCTATACAAAAATAGACCATATATTAGGACATAAAGATCTCAAAATTAAATGTAGGAAGGCAGAAATAATAAATGCCTTCTTCTCAGATCACAATGTAATAAAAGCTACATTCAGTAAAAAGTTAGGGGTAAATAGACTAAAAAGTAATTGGAAAATGAACAATCTCATCTTAAAGAATGACTGGGTGAAACAGCAAATTATAGAAACAATTAATAATTTCACCCAAGATAATGACAATGATGAGACATCATACCAAAATCTGTGGGATGCAGCTAAAGTGGTAATAAGGGGAAATTTTATATCTTTAGAGGCTTATTTGAAGAAAATAGAGAAAGAGAAGATTAACGAATTGGGCTTACAACTTAAAAGGCTAGAAAAAGACCAAATTATAAACCCCCAACCAAATATTAAACTTGAAATACAAAAATTAAAAGGAGAAATCAATAATATTGAAAGTAAAAAAACTATTGAATTAATAAATAAAACCAAGAGTTGGTTTTATGAAAAAGCCAATAAAATAGATAAAACTTTGGTAAATTTGATCAGAAAAAAGAAAGAGGAAAATCAAATTGTTAGTCTTACAAATGAAAAGGGGGATCTTTCCACCAATGAAGAGGAAATTAGAGAAATAATAAGGAGTTACTTTGCCCAACTTTATGCCAATAAATTTGATAACTTAAGTGAAATGGATGACTTCCTCCAAAAATATAGGCTCCCTAGATTAACAGAGGAGGAGATAAATTGCTTAAATAGTCCCATTTCAGAAAAAGAAATAGAACAAGCTATTAATCAACTCCCCAGGAAAAAATCCCCAGGACCAGATGGATTCACATGTGAATTCTACCAAACATTTAAAGAACAATTAGCCCCAATGTTATATAAATTATTTGAAAAATTAGGGGATGAAGGAGTCCTACCAAACTCCTTTTATGACACAGACATGGTACTGATACCTAAACCAGGTAGATCGAAACTGAGAAAGGAAATTATAGACCAATTTCCTTAATGAATATTGATGCTAAAATCTTAAATAAGATATTAGCAAAAAGACATCAGAAAATCATCCCCAGGATAATACACTATGATCAAGTAGGATTTATTCCAGGAATGCAGGGCTGGTTTAATATTAGGAAAACTATTAATGTGATAGAACATATTAATAATCAAATTAATAAAAACCATATGATAATCTCAATAGATGCAGAAAAAGCATTTGACAAAATCCAACAAATGGACTATTCCTTAGAATAATCAGGAGCATATATTTAAGACCGTCAGTAAGCATAATATGCAATAGAAATAAACTGCAACCTTCCCCAGTAAGATCAGGAGTGAAACAAGGTTGCCCACTATCACCAATACTATTCAATATAGTACTAGAAACGCTAGCCTCAGCAATAAGAGCCGAGAAAGAGATTCAAGGAATTAGAGTAGGAAATGAGGAAATCAAACTATCACTTTTTGCAGATGATATGATGGTATACTTAGAACCCCAAAGACTCTGCTAAAAAGCTACTAGAAATAATTCAAAATTTCAGCAAAGTGGCAGGATACAAAATAAATCCACATAAATCCTCAGCATTTTTATATAACATCAACAAAATGCAACAGCAAGAGATACAAAGAGAAATTCCATTCCAAACAAATGTTGAGAGTATAAAGTATTGGGGAATCCATCTACCAAAGAAAAGTCAGGAATTATATGAGAAAAATTACAAAACACTTGCCACAAAAATAAAGTCAGATTTAAATAATTGGAAAGACATTCAGTGCTCTTGGATAGGCCGTGCGAATATAATAAAGATGACAATACTCCCCAAACTAATCTATTTATTTAGTGATATACCAATCAGACTCCCAAGAAACTATTTCAATGACCTAGAAAAAATAACAACAAAATTCATATGGAAGAATAAAAGGTCAAGAATTGCAAGGGAACTAATGAAAAAAAAAAACTCAGAGGAAGGTGGTCTAAGTGTACCTGATCTAAAGCTATATTATATAGCAGCAGTCACCAAAACCATTTGGTATTGGCTAAGAAATAGAATGGTAGATCAGTGGAACAGATTAGATACAAAGGACAAAAAAGGGTACATCTATAGCAATCTAATCTTTGACAAACCCAAAGATACCAACATTAGGGATAAAAATTCATCATTTGGAAAAAACTCTTGGGAAAACTGGAAATTAATATGGCAGAAATTAGATATGGATCCACACTTAACACCATATACCAAGATAAGATCAAAATGGGTCCATGATTTAGGCATAAAGAGTGAGATAATAAATAGATTAGAGGAACAGAGGATAGTCTACCTCTCAGACCTGTGGAGGAGGAAGGAATTTATGACCAGAGGAGAACTAGCAATCATTATTGATCACAAAATAGAAGATTTTGATTACATCAAACTAAAAAGTTTCTGTACAAACAATACTAATGCAAACAAGATTAGAAGGGAAGTAACAAATTGGGAAAATATTTTTAAAAGCAAAGGTTCTGACAAAGGTCTCATTTCCAAAATATATAGAGAACTGACCCTAATTTATAAGAAACCGAACCATTCTCCAATTGATAAATGGTTAAAGGATATGAACAGACAATTCTCAGATGAAGAAATTGAAACTACATCCACTCACATGAAAGAGTGTTCCAAATCACTACTGATCAGAGAAATGCAAATTAAGACCACTCTGAGATACCACTACACACCTGTGAGATTGGCTAAGATGACAGGAACAAATAATGATGAATGTTGGAGGGGATGTGGGAAAACTGGGACACTGATACATTGTTGGTGGAGTTGTGAAAGAATCCAGCCATTCTGGAGAGCAATTTGGAACTATGCCCAAAAAGTTATCAAACTGTGCATACCCTTTGACCCAGCAGTGCTACTACTGGGCTTATATCCCAAAGAAATACTAAAGAGTGGAAAGAGACATATATGTGCCAAAATGTTTGTGGCAGCTCTTTTTGTTGAAGCTAGGAACTGGAAGATGAATGGATGTCCATCAGTTGGAGAATGGTTGGGTAAATTATGGTATATGAAGACTATGGAATATTATTGCTCTGTAAGAAATGACCAGCAGGAGGAATACAGAGAGGCCTAGAGAGACTTACATCATCTGATGCTGAGTGAAATGAGCAGAACCAGAAGATCACTGTACACTTCAACAACAATACTGTATGAGGATATATTCTGATGGTAGTGGAAATCTTCAACATAAAGAAGAGCCAACTCACTTCCAGTTGATCAATGATGGACAGAGCTAGCTACACCCAGAGAAGAAACACTGGAAAGTGAATGTAAATTGTTAGCACTAATATCTATCTGCCCAGGTTACATGCACCTTCGGAATCTAATGCTTATTGTGCAACAAGAAAATGGTATTTACACACATGTATTGTATCTAGGTTATATTGTAACACATGTAAAATATATGGCATTGCCTGTCATCAGGGGGAGGGAGTAGAAGGAGGGGGGGAGATAATTTGGAAAAATGAATACAAGGGATAATATTATAAAAATATATATAATAAAAAATTATTAAAAAAAAAAAAAAGAAAGAAAGAAAGAAAGAAAGCTAAACAGGCCCAAGGAAAGACTTTGAAAGAGATAATATAGGATTTGGACTTAAAAAAAAAAAAAAAAAAAAAAAAAAAAGAAAGGTAGAGGAAAAATTAAGAAGAGAAATGAGAGTGATGCAGAAACATCTTGAAAAGTGATTCAATAACTCAACCAAGAAGACAAAAAATGCTGAAGAAAATAACCTCTTAAAAATAGATGAAGCCAAATGCTAAAAGAAATACAAAAATCAATGACGGAATGACTGTCCTAAAAAGCATAATTGGTCAAATAAAAAAGTGGTACAAAAATTCCTTGGGGAAAAAAAACAAAAAACAAAAAACAAATTCCTTCTAAGTAGAATTGTCCAAACAAAAAAGAAGGTGCAAAAGCTTATTTTAAAACTCCTTAAAAATTGGAATTGAGTAAATGGAAGCTAATGATTTTATGTGCCATCATGAAACAATAAAATAAAATCAAAAAAAGGAAAAAATTGAATGAAATAACTAATCTGGAAAAATGATCCAGGAGATATAATTTAATAATTATTGAACTGCTTGGAAGACATAATCAAAAAAAGAGATTGAACATCATCTTTTAAGAAATTTAGAAAAAAAAAATTGTCCTGCCATTCTAAATCAGAGGTTAAATAGAAATTAAAGGAATCCACTGATCACTTCCTGAAGGATATCCCAAAGTGAAGATTCACAGGAATATTATAGCCAAGTTCCAGAGTTTCCAGATCAAGGATTAAATATTGTAAGCAGCCTGAAAAAAACAATATAAATATCTTGGAACCACAGTGAGGATAATACAAAATTTGGCAGTTTCTGCACTCAAAGGACTTGGAATGTTCTGGAGGCAAGGAAGTTGGGATTATGACCAAGAATCATCTATCCAGCAAAACACTGTAATCTGTTGGGATAACATAGATATTCTATAGCATAGGGGATTTTCAATCATTCTCAATGAAAATACTGGAGTTGAATGGAGAATGTGAATTACAAATATAAGATTTAGGAGAGTGTAATTTCCAGGTTAGGTCTCTGAAGGGCCTCAGGATCAGTCAGAGTCAGGATCAGTCAAAGTAGTTGATCTTAAGGAGGAGAAGTAGAGGCAGGCAAGCTACCACATGGCAGATGGATTCTGGATTCTGGAGTCTGGAGCCTGAAGTCTTTCCTGCTGAGTGCTCTGTGACAGAAAGTCTCTTTGTCTCTCCCTCAGCCCTTTAATCCTTGCCTATGATTACCTCTCCACACCACATTCAGCAGGCACCAATCATGAGGAGAGCCATCACATCACCATATCATCTAATTATATGTTTATAGAACCATTATCTCACATTGAGTAGGTACTTAGCCTTAAGTACTCTGCTATTCTGGATTCAAGTACCCCTTTTTAGAGTTCTAGTCCTCTATAGGAGGAGAATAAAAGGGTAAACAGGAAAGGGAAATCTTGGGGGGCTTAATAAGATTAACTATTAACATTTGACCTGTGAGGAGGATACTTATGGCTCATAAAACTATCATTTTTAGGGCAATTAGAAGGAATATATATAGAAAGAAGGTACAGATGTGAATTGAATTTGAAGGGATGGTATCTAAATACAATTAATGTGTGGGAATTGGAGAGAAAGAGAGCAGAAAGGGGGAGAGGAGTAAGTTACTGTGGAAGGAAAGTGGAGAGATAAGAGGAAGTGATGGAACTTTACTTTCATTAGAATTAGGTCAAAGAGGGAATAACATATTCAATTTATTTTAGAAATCTCTCTTACTGTACAGGGAAGTAGGAAGGGGAAACAATAGGAGAAAAGAAGGATGTGATGAAAAAGCTAGAATGGGGAAGGGGGTAGTCAGAAGCCAAATACTTTTGAGGAGGGATAGGATGAAAAAAGATAGAGAATAGAATAAGGCAGTGGAGAAAATGGAAATACAATTAGTATTTACAATTAGTAACAGTTACAATTAGTAATTATAGCTAGAAATTAATAATCACAGAAATTAGAGATAGTAACTGTGAAAAAAATAAAGCAAGTATCTCTTTTAAAGGCCTTATTTCTCAAACATATAGAGAGCTTAATCAAATTCGTGAATATAACTCCATTTCCTTAATTGATAAATAATCCAAAAAATGAGCAATTTTCAGATGAAGTAATCAAAGCTAACTATAATTATATTAAATAATACTGTAACTCACTATTGATTGGATAAATGCAAATTAAAGGAATTTTGAGGTATTGCCTCATTTCTATTACATTGGCTTATTAGCCAGGACAGAAAAGAAAAATTACAAATTTGTGGAGGGGATATTGGAAAAATGAGATAGTAATCTTATTGGTGATGTTGTAAATTGATTGAATCATTTTATAGATCATTTGGAACTACAATCAAAGAAGCAACACCACTATTAGGTCTGTAGCCCAAAAGTGATTTAAAAAAAAAGGAAAAGGACCTATATGTTTAAAAATATTTATAGCTGCTCTTTTATTGGAGCAAATAATGAGAAACTGAGAAGATGCACATCAATTGAGTAATGGCTAAACAAACTGTACTATGTGGTTATAATAAAATACTGTTGTTATAAGAAATGATGAGAAATTGCCCTCAGAAAAAACTGGAAAGATCTCAGACTTCTATGAGCTGATGCAAACTGAAATGTACTATGTACTAAGTAACTGCAATATTGAAAGATGTTAATCTGTGAATTACTCACTTAACCATTCTCAACAATGCAATGATCCAAGATGAAATACTTATGAAAAATGTTATCCATACCCAGAGAAAGAATTTACGGTGTCAATGTAGATTAAAACATACTTATTTATTTTTTGTGAAGTTTTTTTCCTTGTCTCTTTTTTTTTTTTATAACATGACTATCATAGAAATATTATACATGACTATATATGTATAATATGAATCAAATTGCCTTCTCAATGAAGATTGATAGAAAGGAAGGGAGAGAATTTGAAAATCAAAGTTCTTTTATATTATTTTTTATTTTTTTAAATTATAACTTTTTATTGACAGAACATATGTCTGCAAAATTTTTCACAATATTATCCCTTAGACTCACTTCTGTTCTGACTTTTCCCTTCCCTCCCTCCACCCCCTTCCCTAGATTGCAGGTGTCTTATACGTGTTAGATATGTTATTATATATCCCAGATACAATATATCTGTGCAGAACCAACCCTCCCATGGTTGAAGAAGCTAGGATCTTTGATTCACAAATCCTGGTCAAACAGCACCCTTTTGAATACCAATGATATCCAGGCTTTCCCAGCCCCCACCAGATCTGAACTAACTTGAGCTTTCCCAGCCCCCATCACATCTGAACTAACTTGGGCTTTCCCAGTTCTCTACTATCTGCTCAGGTTTCCCCAACCCCCACAAACATCTTCTTCCTTATCTAAAAAAACCCATTGAATTCTATTCAATGTTAACTCTGGCCAAAACCAGCCAGGAGCCTGGGACTCCACCAACCTTCAAGATAAAAAGGGCAACTCTGGAGTCCACTTTTTGCAGGAGGCCAAACATGCCATTCTTGTGTCAGCCCATCGACCAACGCTGGCCCTGGTGTATTTCTACCTTAACCCTTACTTCCAATCCCCTACAATAAACCTTTTTATCAATCTAGGTTTTGGGGCCTGTAAATTCCTTTACAGAGGATTCTGTGCTGTCACTAGACTATCCTTGCACCAAACCAAAAGGGGTTCCCCCTTTCCTAACTCTCATCAGTGGCACTGCTGGATCAAAGGGTAGGCACAGTTGATACCTTTTTGGGCATAATTCCAGATTGCTCTCCAGAAAGATTGGATTTGTTCACAACTCCACCAGAAATGCATCAATCTCCCAGTTTTCCCACATCCCCTCCAATATTCATCATTATTTTTTCCTGTCATCTTTTCCAATCTGACAGGTGTGTAGTGGTATCTCAGAGTTGTCTTAATTTGCATTTCTGTGATCAATAGTGAAAATTGAAGTTTTAAAAGCAAATATTAAAATTTGTTTTTACCTGTAACTAGGAAAAAATAATAAATAAATTTAATTTAAAATTGAATATATATATTTTTAACTAATTTCATTTCTTATAAGGTCTGAAAATCTTGTTCTTTTACATCTTTTAATTGAAAGGGTGATATAATGAAAAGTAATATTCTTAGAAGATTCTTAGAAGAAAAGATATATTCTCAAAAGATTATCTCTATATTTTGTAGAAGCAAAAAACAAAAAAAATTTTAGATGAGGGTAGATGCAGTTGCTTTCACTCTTTGGTTTTCATTACCATATTAATTACAAGTTGAGTAGCAAAACAACTTCTAACATAATTTATTGGAATTACATTCACATAAACATGCTCTAGGAGCAATTTAAATGTGAAAATACCTTGCCATTACCTACTTTAACAATGTAGAGTTTTCAGCCTTTAAAAATCAAATTCAAATTGGCTAAGATTTCCAAAATGGCACACAAGGAGCAACCAGGCAACTCTGAGTGATTTTCATAAAAGCTGTGTAGCTCACATGGGTACTCATTACTCTGTAAATAGATCCCTCAATCCTTAATGAAGGCTGCAATGTACTTAAGCAGCAGGAATACTTTTGATACCTATGCTGCTTGAGGCAAAGAGGCATTAGCATAGTTGGGGAGACCTCTCAAACTAGGAATAATCTCCAAACTAAACTCAACCCTTTAGAGAAATTAAAAAAAAAAAAAGAGTTATAAGACTAGAAGACTGTGAGAAATGGAGTATTTATAGTATTCTCTCTCTTTTGTCTACTTTCTTTTTTCAGGAACAACAATAATAATGTATTAAAAATAGTAAAATTCCCTGTTCCCAAAGGATGAATAGTAAAGTAAATAAAATTAAGTGATTCCTGCCTGGTGGGTTTACCATCTAAATTAGAAGAAACATCTCAGTGTGAGAACTGAAAGCACATACTTTAAGCATTCATTATTGCCTAGATTGCCTTAAAGCAACAGATGTGAATTTTCACAGTCTTTCGATTTAGTGGATTAATTTATGATATTTTAAGGGAGTCACATATTCTAAAACCTATGAAGTTCTAAAAATTTTCTTCAAAAGTTTATCAGTTTTTCTTTTGTTTAATGAACAGAGTATGTGGACTGTATAAGTGCTTACACCATGAATAAAAAGTTTTATTTCTGGTTTCAGGTGTACGTCAATAACAATAATCAGTATGAGAACATAATGCAACTATGTGAATTTTAATATACTAGAGTTGGCAGTACTAGTTTACTGTATTAAGACAGAGGTCATCAAAGGAATATTGTTAAGGAGAAAATGAAAAGTGAAGAATGAAATGAATCGCACTTTTCTTCAATCTATGATAGTTAAACATATTTTGCTTGTAAAGACATTTTTTGTATGTGTGATATAAACATAGATTATGAGAATTCTATGTGACATAATGAGCAATATATTGAGAAGAGAAAAAGATGACAGTGAAAAAGAGAACTTAGAAATGACACTATTTAGAGACAGACACAACAAATTAGACAATAAATAAATTGAAAAGGTGAATAAAAATGTTTCAAAATATTGCATGGTAGTTTATATTTTTGAATTTTAGGAGAAATATGTTAAAGAAATGGTTGAAGGTTGAAGTAGTTTGGAGGAAAAGAAGGGGAATTAAAAAAAAAAAAAAGTAATGAAAATTAATCAGAAAAGAAAACTTTTCACCCTACAAACTATGAGAGATGGCATCAAATTGGCCAGGAGGTGGAGGATGAATTTAAAGAAAAAAAAAAAAATTAACACATTTAAATCTGAATTCTGCAACTAGAGTGTTATTTGAATTTGTTTACTTTAATAGAGTTTGCACCCTGAATTTCTTCACAAGGTGGTTAGATTTTGCAATTTAAAATAGCTAATTTAACATGTAATAATGCAGTTGATAAAGTACAAAATAAGGATACTGAATAGAATTGAGAGGCCAGGCCGAGCTCTCAAGATTCAGTTCAGTTCATTGAACATTTACTTACCTTGTGTAAAACATTCTTGAAATTGGGGACTCTATTTGGGAATGATTTTGTCCTTCTTCAGGGAGTTTATAGTCTACTGGAGCTTAGAAGCCACAGTTTAAAAACAAAAGACACATGGATTCCTTTGACAATACACTTATTGCTGCTTAGCTCTTAATGGGGAAATAATATTAGTAAAAGTAATTTGCAAGCATTAAGTGAGTCACATGGCAACTTTTTCATTGTGTCTGTGGAACCATTTATACTAGAAGAAGCCTCTTAAATAAAAGTCTTTTTATTGTGGTCAATCCCTATTAAAGAGCTATTTTTCTTTCCATGACATGTATGGAGTATATGCTGCTAATTTTATCATGCAAACATACTTAGGAGCTGTGTCTCTACATAAATTGCACTGCTCTTAGGAAGCATTGTGGGCTGAGAATAAAGCCCCTAACCTAACAAAAGCTTTTAAGAAAAAAAAAAAAATGTAATAATCCATTTAACAAAGCAATCCAGGGGGAAAAAAAAAAAAAAAAGTATGCCTCCTTCTTGAGTTTTGCTTGTACATAAGCATTTTCCAAAAAAAGATGTCTTTCCGATGTTGTTTGAGATGTATACTAGCAGGATAAATGTAAATATTCAATAAAACTTGATCATAAGCATTTTGGATGAAGCTAAAACTTGGATGGAATTAAAATAAAACTTGGGTAAAGTTTAATCATTCCTTACATTGCTCTCTGGCATGATCCACATCTTATTGTAGAGGGTTGAAACTCCAAAAAGGTGAGCTTGAATCAGACAACTAAGACCTTAAGGCTAATTACCTACAGGATGTGACAATGACTGTATTAGCATATGTTTGGATAAATGACTCTCCTCACTGTTGGTGCTTGCTGAATGTTTGGTGTTAAGACAATCATAGGCCAGGATTGGAGGGTGGAGGGAGAAAAGCAGAGTGACTTGGCAGCAGGATGAGGAGAGAAGTTGGTGATTTTGGACTCAGGAATCCAGGATTTTGCTTGGTTGCCTCCTTCACTTCTCCTCCTAAAGACCAAGGATTTTAATTCATCCTAATTGTGACTGACCCTGAAGCCCTCCAGGGAGCTAGCCCATACTTTACAATTGGCGCCCAACATGGACCAAGGACCCTAATTTCACTGAAGAAGTCCCTGTGACCAGGAAATAGGAGGAGTATTTTAATAGACAAACAGGGAACCTACTTTGTTAAGAGCTAAACTAGTAACTTTTGTTTTCTAGCTGAAATGGGGCAAATATTAGGAAAAGATTCTCCCTCACCCCCACCCCCAACCCCACCCCGAGGGAGATCTACGGAAGCATACTCAGACTGATAAAGAGGTAAGGTCTGCTTGTAACTTGGGAGCAGATTGGTGGACTCTTGAATACATTAGAACATATGTCCCCTTGGTTCTTCAAGGAAGAAGAAATAAAGACAGATAATTGTTAACTAGTAAGAGATCAACTATGTGAATATTACAATGATAAAGGTCCTGATTCAATTTTTTTTTTTAAGTAAAAAATCTTTCAAAGTTTTATTTTTAAATACAAATTTAATATCTTACAATATAATAAATACTAATTAAGACACTAATAACATACATTTGAAATAAATATAGATCATCAAAGACATAAACACAGACTGCAATTGATATCTTTGCTTAAAGTCTTATTCTAAGCATGGAATACTGATTAAAAGTGAAATTTCTTTTTTTTATATACCTTTTTATTTACAAGGTATATATATGGGTAATTTTTCAGCATTGACAATTGCAAAACCTTTTGTTCAAACTTTTCCCCTTTCCCCCCATACTTTCCCCCAGATGGCAGGTTGACCAATACATGTTAAATATGTTAAAGTATAAGTTAAATACAATATATGTATACATGTCCAAACAGTTATTTTGCTGTACAAAAAGAATTGGACTTTGAAATAGTGTACAATTAGCCTGTGAAGGAAATAAAAAATGCAGGCAGACAAAAATAGAGGGATTGGGAATTCTATGTAGTGGTTCATAGTCATCTCCCAGAGTTCTTTTGCTGGGTGTAGCTGGTTTAATTCACTACTGTTCTATTGGAACAGATTTGGTTCATTTCATTGTTGAAGAGGGCCACGTCCATCAGAATTGATTATCATATAGTATTGTTGCTGAAGTATATAATGATCACCTGGTCCTGCTCATTTCACTCAGCATCAGTTCATTATACTTAAATAAATTAGAGGAACATATGATAGTTTACCTCTCAGACTTGTGGAGGAGGAAGGAATTTGTTTCCAAAGGAGAACTAGAGATCATTATTGATCACAAAATAGAAAATTTTGATTACATCAAATTAAAAAGCTTTTGTACAAACAAAACTAATGCAATCAAGATTAAAAGGGAAGTAACAAATTGGGAAACCATTTTTATAGTTAAAGGTTCTGATAAAGGCCTCATCTCCAAAATATACAGAGAATTGACTTTAATTTATAAGAAATCAAACCATTCTCCAATTGATAAATGGTCAAAGGATATGAACAGACAATTCTCAGATGAAGAAATTGAAACTATTTTTAGTCACATGAAAAAGTGCTCCAAACCACTATTGATCAGAGAAATGCAAATTAAGACAACTCTGAGATACCACTACACACCTGTCAGATTGGATAAGATGACAGGAACAAATAATGATGAATGTTGGATGGGTTGTGGGAAAACTGGGACACTGATGCATTGTTGGTGGAGTTGTGAAAGAATCCAACCATTCTGGAGAGCAATCTGAAATTATGCCCAAAAAGTAATCAAAGTGTGCATACCCTTTGACCCAGCAGTGCTGCTACTGCACAAAGAAATACTAAAGAAAGGAAAGGGACCTGTATGTGCCAAAATGTTTGTGGCAGCCCTTTTTGTAGTGGCTAGAAACTGGAAAATGAATGGATGTCCATCAATTGGAGAATGGTTGGGTAAATTATGGTATATGAATGTTATGGAATATTATTGTTCTGTAAGAAATGACCAGCAGGAGGAATACAGAGAGGCTTGGAGAGACATCAACTGATGCTGAGTGAAATGAGCAGAACCAGGAGATCTTTATACACTTCAACAATGATACTGTATGAGGATGTATTCTTATGGAAGTGGATATCTTCAACATAGAGAAGAGCTAATCCAATTCCAATTGATCAGTGATGGACAGAATCAGCTACACCCAGAAAAGGAACACTGGGAAATGAGTGTAAAATGTGAGCATTTTTGTTTTGTTTTGTTTCTTCTTCCCAGATTATTTTTACCTTCCGAATACAATTCTTCCTTTGCAACAACAACAACAACAAAATTCGGTTCTGCACATATATATTGTATCTAGGATATACTATAAGATATTTAATATGTTTGGGAATGCCTGCCATCTAGGGGAGGGGGAGGAGGGAAGGAGGGGAAAAATTCAGAACAGAAGGGAGTACAAGGGATAATATTGTTAAAAAAAAAAATACTTATGCATATGTACTGTCAAAAAAATGTTATAATTATAAAATTAATAAAAAAAATTATCATCTCTAAAAAAAAAAAAAAAAAAAAAGAAGTCTTTGGCTTAGTGTCAAGGAGTCAGTAATGATATCTCTACCTCTTAGGTCCCTCTGAAGCTCTTTGCTTGTTTTCTGAGAATTAATTAGGAATAATATCTTGATTTAGGTATTCTTTTTTTTTCCCCCCAACACTTTTCTTTGACTTTTATTGTAATTGGTGATGTTTTATTTTTAATTTGAATGATCTTTGAAATGTTTGATATCTATGTGCCAATAGCATTTGTAATGTCCACAGTCATTGCAGTGTACTCTTTCAATAAAGAATATTTATTAATTGTCGAATGTTTACCAAGTGTGTTGAAGATACAAATACAAAGGATGCAATAATAATTAAGCAAAAAGAATGCTCACAAGATGGTCAGAAAAAAGCTACACAAGGACATTCTCAAGGTCTCTTTTTTAAGAACTTTAGAAGTGATTTATGGCGGCAGCTAGATGGCACAGTAGATAGAGCATCAGCCCTGGATTCAGGAGGACCCGAGTTCAAATCTGATCACAGACACTTAACACTTCCTAGCTGTGTGATCCTGGGCAAGTCACTTAACCCCAGCCTCAAAAAAAAAAAAAAAAAGAAGAAGTGATTTATGACATAGGAGACATGGGCACAGGACTGACCATCATGGTGAGCCCTCATCAGAGAAGGTGCTGTGTTCTATGAGCAAAGCAGAATTGAATTAGTTCAGAAGAAAAGCGAGATGTGTGAAATTGGAGGATCCACCTCAAATGTTCATAGGAAGTATTTGCTGATCTGTGATAGAGCCTTCTATCATAGTGGTCTGTTCAGCTATAGTTGGACAGACAGTAACTCAACTCTCACATAGTGATGTCATTTTGGTCCTCTTTGAGAATGAAGTATAACAACCAACCAACATGGGAACAAGGTTATATTTTCCCTCATTTGAATTTTTTCTTTTCAAAGCTATTTGTCTCATCTCAAGTTTATAATAATTTCTAAAAGTAGCGACTAAGTATCCTCTAAATCACATTCTACTATTGTGCTTATAACAAGCCTCAATATTCAGCCATGGGATAGTTAGTCATATTGACAAGGAAGCATATCCTTACATGGTATCTAGGAAATAAAATATTTTTGATATTGACATTTTTATTTCCCTTTACCATATTTTAATCAGGTAAGGAGAAAATATAGAAAAGAATTGAAAGAAAAATCTGAAAGTCCATTTTGAGATCTTATTATGTGCCCACTATGTATCAGTGTGCTAAGTGCTGGGAATATGAAGAAAAAAAAAGTCTCTGCTTTCAAGGAATATAATTATAATCAAAGGGGGAGACAATATGCAAACAAATATATGCAGAACAAACTATACGAAGGGTAAAGATGAAAACATTAATAGAAGGCACCATAATTAAGAGGAGTTGGGAAAAGCTTCCTTAAGAAAACAGGATTTTAGTTGACACTCAAAAGAATCTAGAGAAGTTTAGTAGTCAGAGTGAAGTAGAGATCCTTTCAGTCATGGGAAACATAGAAAATGCCCAGAGCTGAAACACAGAATATCTTGTTTATGGAAGAATAAAAGCCAGTGTCACTGGATCAAAGGGCATGTACTAAAGACTAAAGCATAAGAACAATAAAAAATAGGAGAGAGCTAAGTTATAAAGAACCTACATTTTGTATTTGTTCCTGGAGGAAATAGGAAGCCACTAGAATTTATTTAGTAGATGGATGATGAAACTGCTTTGCCATTTTTAGAAAAATCTTGTTAGTAGTTTAATGGAAGATGGATTATAGTGGAGAGAGACTTAAGGAGGCATGAGGTAATAAGAGCCAGCATTAGAATGGTGGCAATGTCAGAGGAAAGAAGGAGGCATATTTAACAGATCTTAAGAAGATAAAATACAAAAGAATTGGCAAGTTTGAACTTGAGGCAGAGGTGAGATTGAGGAATTTAAGATTATTCCTACATTCCAAGCCTGAGAAACCTGGAGAATGTTGTTTCCCTCTACAATAAAAGGGAAGATTAAAATGAAGTGAACATTTAGAGGGGAAGATGAATTCCATTTTGAACATATCCAATTTAATTTGTGTACTGAACATTTAGTTTGAGACATCTGAGAGGTCTCAGATGTCTCAAACTAAAGAAGGCAGAGACCTTCTAAAAACATTTAACAAAATGCAACACCCATTCCTATTTCAAATACTAAAGACCATGGGAATTAATGGAGTTTTCCTTAAAGAGTAAGTATATATCTATTTAAAGCAATCAGCAAGCATTATAAGTAAGATTGAAAAAGAAATTCCATTTAAAATAATCATAGATAATATAAAATGTTTGGGAGTCTACTTGCCAAGACTGATGGGGAATCTGACAAGGGAAACTGAGGCTGGAGACCCTAAAAAGAGTCACTTTCCAGGTCGTCCTGACCTAGAAATTAGCCCAACCCCACCTCTGTTAAGTACCACTAATTTACCTTTCTATAGAGTTCAGCTGACACTACCCAAGTTTTCTATAGAGCAGAACTAAAGCTAAGTACCCCTACTTAACTTTCAATAGAACTGAATTCACATTAAGTAACACCACTTAAGCTCTATACAATTTGAACTATCACTAATCAAACTTTCTATAGCCTTACTGAAGCCTATTCAAACCCAATAGCTCCATATTGCTTCAAACCCTAAATCGGTCGGGTGGGCAGAAGGGACAGAATTCTAATTCCATCAAAGAGCTCTGCTCCATTGAGATCTCTTGATGATTTATAATAAACTTAAACTTCTAATTTTACTTTTAATTTAGTAAATTCTTTTACTTCACCCACGCCTTGTCTCATCAAAAGCCTGCACATCCCCAACAAGATAAAGTCAGGAGCTATATTAAAAAAAAAAAAAAAAATCAGATTTAACAATTGAAAGGCTGTCAAGTGGTCATGGTAGGCTGAGAGAGAGGCTTAAGATAATATAAGTGACAATTTTATTTAAATTAATTTATTTATTCAGTGCCATATCAATCAAACTGACAAGAAATTACTTTATAGAACTAGAAAAACAATGACAAAATTTATCTGACAGAATAAAAAGTCAAGAATTTCAAGGAATTAATGAAAAAATACAAAAAAAGGTGGCCTAGTTATAAAGACCTAACAATACATAAAGAGACAGTCATCAAAAGAATTTGGTACTGGTAAAGAGATAGAGTAGTTGATAAATGGAATAGATTAGTTTCATAAGACAATAGTCAATGACTATTGTAATCTAGAGTTTAAAAAATTCAAAGACTTCAGCTTCTGGGATAAGAGTTCATAACATTTGCTGGGAAAACTGGAAAGTAATATAGCAGAAACTGATACTGACCAACATCTAACTCCCTATACCAAGATAAGGTAGAAAATTGGGTGAATGCCCATAATTTGGGGAAGGACTAAATAAGTTAGCAAATCAGGAGAACAAGGGATGGTATAGTATGCTTTCTAGAGTCCTAATTTGAGGTGCCAAAATATACTGTGCTTTCTAGAGTCTATTGGGCGCCAAAATGTACCTCTGGACTAACTCTCTGGAGGATCTTAGGACCTGCCAGAGTCCCTGGTTTTAGAAAAGGAGTGATGAGACATGGACCTGAGTGGATGGTCAAATATGTAGTCTATTTATTTCAAATTCTCTCAGCCTTAAATACCTTACTACAATTACATCACTACAGCACACTGTGCATGTGCTAACTATAAGCATCCTGCTATTAATATGTAAATGCCTCTTTACTGCAAGTATCTCTGCTTCCAGTAGAACACTTGTTGTCATGCCCCCCCTCCCCCCAACTTCTCAGGAAGACTGAAACACTCCCAAGGGGAGATGAAAACTGAATCAGATGTTGTCAACAGGTTCCTTTTGGGGTGAAGGGTTTCATATCTCACTAAGAGTTCCCCCACTATCTGTGGCTCTCTGCAGGATATCAGACTTGTGGAGAAGGGAGGAATTTAAGCCCAAAGAACCAGAGAGCATTCTGAAATGCAAAATGGATAATTTTAATTACATTATATTAAGAAGATTTTTGCATAAACAAAATTAATACAGCCAAGATTAGAAGAGAAGCAGCAAATTGGGGGGGAGAGAAACAGTGTTTCTGATAAAGGCTTAATTTCTTTTTTAAATATAAATAATAGCTTTCTATTTTCAAAACATATGCAAAGATAGTTTTCATCAGTCTCCCTTGCAACACCTTGTATTCTAAATATTTCTCCAAATTCACCCCCTCCCCTGGACAGCAATTAATCCAATATATATTAAACACGTGCAGTTTTTCTATACATATTTCCACATCATCATGTTGCACAAGAAAAATCAGATTAAAAAATGAGAAATTTTTTAAAAAGCAAGGGAATAACAAAAAATATTATGTTGTGATCCTCATTCATTCCATATAGTCCTCTTTCTGATTGTGGGTCACAAGGGTATTGGAATTGGCCTAAATCACCTGATTGTTGAAAAGAGTCACATCCATCAGAATTATCATCACATAATTAATCACATAATCAATATAATGTTGTTGTTATGTACAACGTTCTCTTGGTTCTACTCACTTCACTTAGCATCAGTTCATGTAAGTCTCTCCAGCTTATAGGCTTCATTTCCAAAATATATAGAGAATTGGCTTAAATTTATAATGATGCAAGTCATTCTCTTATTGATAAATGGTAAAGGGTATGAACACATTTTCAGATAAAGAAATTAAAATAATTTCTAGTTAATATGAAGAAATATTCTAAACCACTATTGATTAGAGAAATGAAAATTAAGACAACTCTGAGATACTACTTCATACCTCTCAGATCCGCTAAAATGACTGAAAAGGTAATGATGAATGCTGGAGGGTATGTAGAAAAACTGGGTACTAATGCATATTGGTGGAGTTGTGAAATGATCCAATCATTCTGGAGAGCAATTTGAAACTATTCCTAAAGGAAAGTTCTATAAAATATGATCACCAGAATGATTTTAGAGAGGTTTGGAGAGACAGGAACTTACCCTAAATGAAATGAGCAGAAAGAGGGGATCATTGTACACAGTAATAGCAATATTATAAGATGATTAATTCTGATGGGTGTGGCTCTTCTAAACAATGAGATAATTCAGGCCAGTCCCAATGATCTTGTGATGAAGAGAGCCACCTACATCCAGAGAGAGGATGGTGGGAACTGTGTGGATCACAAGATAGAATTTTTACTCCTTTTGTTTTTGTTTGCTTGAATTTTATTTTCTTTCTCATTTTTGTTCCTTTTTGATCAGATTTTTCTTGTGCAGCAAGATAATTGTATAAATATGTATACATATATTTGATTTATACATGTATATTTTATCATGTTTAGTATATATTGGATTATTTGCCATCTAGGGGATGGGATGGGGAGAAGGGGAGAAAAATTGAAACACAAGATTTTGCAGGGGTCTATGTTGAGAAATTATCTTTGCATCATATTTTGAAAATAAAAAGCTTCAATAATAAAAAAAAAAATTAAAAACTAAATAATTAATTAATTAATTTTTAAAAAGGAAAATGACCCACATTGCAAATATATTTGTAGTAGCCCTCTTTGTAATGGCAAGGAACAGAAAAATTTGGGTGAATACCATAATTTATGGGAATGAGTAAGTTAAGGTATATGACTGTAATGCAATATTCTTGTCCTATAAGAAATGATGAGTAGGCTGATTTCAGAAAATCCTGGAAAGATTTTCATGAACTGATACTAAATGAAGTTAGCAGAACCAAGAGAACATTGTATACAGTAACAACAAAATTATGTGATATCGAGTGCAACAGATTTGGCTCTTTTCAACAATGAGGTAATTCAAATTGATTCTAATAGACTTGTGATGTAAAGTATAATCTGCATCCAGAGGAAAAAACTATGGAAACTAAATGTGGATTAAGGTACAGTATTTTCACTTTTTTGTTGTTTGCTTTTTTTCTTTTTTTTTTTTTTTCCTTTTTGATTTGATTTTCTTGTCTAGTATGATGAATACAGAAATATTTTAGAAGAATTGCATATGTTTAACTTATATTGGATTGCTTTCCTCTTTGCCTGTTTATTTTTGTTTGAAATGATATCTTTTAGTATAAGCACTTTTAATCATGGAAGTGCAGGGTATGGTACCTCTAACTTCACTTCAACTCTCCCCTCTGACCTGGAACCACAAACCAAAAGCTTCACCCTTTTGTAAATGCCTGCAGCCAATAATGTCCCTATCCCACTGTTTCTGTACTCTCTCTGAGAGTGCTGGTTTCTCCTTGTCCAGGGCAGTGTCTCAGCAATGGAACTGGGCTTTATTTTCCTATTCAGCAGAGGTTTGTTCAGTCTTCCCAACTCAGACCTCAATTTCCCAGGCCATCCAGGAAGTTAAAGTTTCTGTGGTATGGGCTGAGACTCTTTCTGAACCCACCTAATCCTATGGCTCCCTGCTTGTTGCTTCTATGGAGCTAGCCTGGAACTAGCTAACTTCTCACCAGTTGAATCCAGTCCTGGGGATTTTCTTCAGTTCTTCTCTGGTTGTCTCAGGAAAACCTGGTTATTTCCCAAACCTTATTTTTCACTTACCTGTAACCCTGAGATACAATTTTGTTCTGTCTGTGGAGGAAATTTGGAGAGTTTGAAATTTTCTGACATACTCCACCATCTTCCTAGAATTCTTCCCCACTTATTAAAATAATTTAAATAGTATTGAAATTATTATTTTAAACATTTAGTGGAATTAATTTATAAACTTATATAGTCTTATTTTTTTTTCCTTAAGGAGTTTATTTATAACTTGTTCAATTTATTTTCTTTTTTTCTAAAATAAAGGTTAGTTAAAATTTTGTTTCTTTTTCTGCTATTATATGACATATTTTCATACAAATATATAAATATATGTATATTTGCAAATTTTCATCTAATTTAGATAGTTCATGTTAGTATCATATAGTTGGACAAGATAGCTCCTAATGATTACTTTTAATTTTATCTTCATTTCATTTTTTTTTTTTTATTTTTGATCCTGGTAATTTGGTTTTCTTCTCCCTTTCTCTTTTTCTGTCTCTCTCTTTAGCTGGCCATTGATTTATCTATTTTATGATTTTTTTTTTTAATAAAACCACATCCTTGTTATTTTATTAATTCATTACTTTTAATCCTTCAATTTTATTAACTTCTTGAGGTGGAAGCTGCTCTTGTTCTCCCAGATTCCCTCAAAAACCCCATGAAACTAAGCCTCTGAACCAGATCTGATGGAATGAAACCACTTTCCAGCTCATGATAGATTAGCTAAAGAAAGGTCAGTCTCACTGTGGTGAAAAGAGTGTTTAGCCCAATTTAGTCAGACTCTGAGAAAGCCAGTGAGAGAGTCCTTATCATAGCAAATCAGCAACTAAGACTCTCAATTCTGTCTCAGTAAAGGGGCAAATCCGTGGAGCAGCCTTCAGTCTCATCTCAGAAGGCAAACTCTGGGAAACCAGGCTGTTTCTTGAAGCTAGCAGAAAAAAAACTGCTTCTGCAAACACAAGAGGCTCCTGTGTTCACAGCCAAACTCAAAACTGCACAGGGAAGCTTGGGATATTCCCTCTTTACCTCAGGAACAGAACTCAACTTTAAAAGTAAAAAAAAGAGGAAATGCCAAAAGAAAAGGAAAGAAAATGAAACAGAAACAGAAAAGAGCCTTGACTATAGAAAGCTATTATGGTGACTGCAGACCAAAACACCAAATCAGACAAGGACAAAAATGTCCACAGAAGAAATATCAGAGAGTGATATGAATTGATCTCAAGTCCAAATAGGCTTCTTGAAAGTGCTCATAAAAGATTTAAAAAGTCAAATAAAACAAGTAGAAGAAAAAATGAGAAAGAGAATAAAAGGTATGCATAAAAAAGTCAACAGCTTTGAAAAAAAGGCTGAAGAAAATAACTCCTCAAAAAAAAACAATTGGCCAAATGCAAAAAAAAAAAAAAATACACTGAAGAAAACAATACTTTCAAAAGTAAAAGTGATCAAATAGAAAAAGAATACAAAAGCTAGCTGAAGAAAATCACACATTAAAAACTAGAATGGGCCAAAGGAAAACTAATGACTCTGTGAGACAGCAAGAATGAATCAAACAAACTAAAAAGAATGAAAAAATGGAAGAAAATGTAAAATACCTCATTGGAAAAATAGTGATCTAGAAAATAGACCCAGAAGAGGAAATTTAAATATTATTGGTTTACCTAAAGGCCCTGACTAAAAAAAAGAGTCTGTTTAGCACTCTTCAAGACATCATTAAGGAAAAGTACCTCAATATGCTTGAAAAAGAGAGAACAACATTTAATGAAAGAATCCATCAATCACCTTCAGAAAGGAAAACACAAAAGAATATTGCTGTGAAACTCCAGATCTACAACCTCAAGGAAAAAAAATACTGCAAGCTACCAGACAAAAACAATTCAAGTATCAAGGAACAACAGTCAGGATTACCCAGAATCTGGCAGCTTCCATAATAAAGTTATCCTTTATTTATTTATCCTCAGAATACCATATTCCAGAAGGCAAAGAACCTAGGGTTACAGCCAAGAATTAACAACTGAGGGAGACTCAGCATCATGTTTTAGGTAAGACAATGGAGCTTCAATGAGGTGAAAGACTTTCAATCATTTCTATTGAAATAACCAGATTTAAATAGAAAATTTAGTCTACAAACACAGGATTCAAGAGAAGCATAGAAAGTTAAACAGGGGGAAAATATATGTTATTTAAAGGTTAAACTGTTACTATCCCTAGAGGAAAAAACAGTATATGTAACTATTAAGAACTGTATCTGTCACTGGGGCAGAGGGGAAGCATTACATGGACTGAGAGTGTAGCTATGAATAGCCTCTTATGTGATGACATCAAAGAAAAACACCATTAAGGAGTGGGAAAAGGTCTTTACTGATAGAAGAGAAAAGGGGAGATATAGTGGGATAATTAGTTTACATGAAGAGGCACAAAAGACCTATTACAATCTAGGTAATGAAGGAAGAGTAATGAGCACTTTCTGAAGCTTGATCTCATCAGTTTTGGCCCTAAGAGGAAATAATTCAATCATTCAGTTGGGTATAGAAATTTATCTAATATTATAAAGAAGGACAAGAAAGAAGAAAGAAACAGGAGGGACAGGATACAAGGGAGGGCAGAAACAATAGAGAAGAAGGTAAGAGAAAGAGATAAGGGGTAATAGAAGACAAAGTAGTGGGTGAGTGGGTAAAAAAATATCAAGAACGGGTGAAAAGAGAGACAAAAAGTATGTACAGGAGAGAAAATAGGATGAAGGCAAATACATAGCTGGTGAATATAATAATACATTACTGTGAATGTGAATTGGATGAACCTTCCCATAAAATGAAAGCAAATGGCAGAGTGGATTAAAAAACAGAATCCTACAATATGTTGTTTACAAGAAACACATTTGACACAGAGAGACATATAAAGCAAAGGTAAAAGGCTGTGACAGAATTTACTATGCTTCAGCTGCAGTAAAAATAAATAAATTAAATAAAGGTTGCAGTTCTGATGTCAGATAAAACAAAAGTAAAAAACAGATCTTTATTAAAAGAAATAAGAAAGGAAAGTACATCTCTAAAAAGGATACCATAAACAATGAAATAGTAACAATACTAAATGTGTATGCAGCAAGTGGTAGAGCAACCAAATTCCTTAAGATTTTAAGCCAGTTGTAGGAGGAAATAAACAGCAAAACTATATTAATGGGGCACCTAACCTTCTCCTCTGAAAATCAGACAAATGTAACCACAAAATAAAGGAGGAAAAAAACCAAACTAGGTAGGTTAATAGAATCCTGGAAAACCCAGACGTAATAGACCTGGAGAGAACAGTGGATAAGGACAGAAAGCACATGGCACCTACACAAAAATTGACCTTGTATTAGAGCATAAAAATCTCACAATCAAATGAAGAAAGGCATAAATAATAAATGCTTTCTTTTCAGATCACAATGCAATAAAATTACATTTAATAAAAAGGAAGGGAAACACACTAAAAACCAATGGGAAAATTAGATAATCTAATTCTAAAAAATAAGTGGGATAAACAAGAAATTACAAAAACAATCCATAATTTTGTCTAAGAGAACAACAGTAATGAAATTACATACTAAAACCTATAGGATGCAGCCAAGGTAGTTCTTAGGGGAAACTTTATACCTCTAAATAGCTACATGAATAAAATAAAGAGGAGATCAATGAACTGTGCATGCCACTAAAAAAAAAAGCCAGAAAAAAATAAGTTAAAAAGCCCCAATTAGATACCAAATTAGAAATTCAGAAACTTAAAGGAGAGATTAATAGGATTAAAACTAAGAAAATTATTGAACTAATAAAACTAAAAGTTGGTTTTATGAAAAAAACAACAAAATAAATAAACCTTTAATTAATTTGATTAGAAAAAGGAAAGATAAAAAAATCATCACCATCAAAAATGAAAAAGGAGAATTTGCCACCAATGAAAAAGAAAGTAAAGCAATAATTAGGAGTCATTTTGTGCAACTGTATGTAAGCAACTTTGACAATCTAACTAAATGCATGAATATTTAAAAAAAATATAAATTGCCCTGATTAACAAAAGAGGAAATAGTCCCATTTTATTAAAAGAAATTGAAATTCCTAAGAAAATATTTCCAGAGTCAAATAGATTCACAAGTGAATTGTAACAAACATTTAAGGAACAATTAATTTCAATACTATATAAAATATTTGGAAAAATATGTAAAGAAGGAGTTCTGCCAAATTCCTTTTATTATACAAATATGGTAATGATACCTAAACCAGGAAGAGTCAAAACAGAGAAAGAAAATTAGTTGAATCTACCTAATGAATATTAGTGCAAAAATCTTAAATAAAATATTAGCAAAGAGATCACCATCTTATTTTCATGTACACTTCAATCAAGTGGGATTTATTTCAGGAATGAAGGTCTGATTCAATATCAGAAAATTTATCAGCATAATTGACCACATCAATAACAAAACCAACAGAAATCATAGGATCATCTTAATAGATGCAGAAAAGGCTTTTGAAAAAATACAGTATGCATTCCTATTAAAAACACTAGAGAGCATAGGGATAAAGGAAACTTTCCTTAAAATAATAAGTAGTGTCTACTTAAAACCAACAGCTTGATGCATTCCAAATAAGATCAGGGGTGAAACAAGGATGGTCATTTTCTTTCTTTCTTTTTTTTTTTTTCTTCTTTGAAATCATCCTCTTTACCACTTCTTAAAGCACAAGATTATTACAGTACAGTAAAATATTTCAATAATATGGTACAACTATACTGTGTAATACAATAATGTAGTGCAGTACAATATTACAATAGAACAGCAAAACAGTATCATTCAATGCTTACAACATAAAGATTGTATATAGAACAGTATTCTAATAGAACAGTACAACAGTATTGTGCAATGCTTACAACACCAAGGCAGTACAATACAGTATTCCAATAGAACAGTACAAGAATGCTGTGCAGTGCTTATATTGTACAATGCTTACAACACCAAGACCATACAGTACAGTATTTCAACAGCACAGTACAACAGTACTGTGCAATGTTTACAACATCAAGGCAGTACAATACAGTATTCCAATAATACAGTACAACAGTATTGTACAATACTTAAAAGAACAATCCCATTCCACAGTCGTCTACCCCAACTTGTTCAGCATTTCCCTAACTGATGAGCATTACCTCAGTTTCTAATTCTCTGCCACCACAAAAAGAATTGCTATAAATATATTTGTCCAAAAGA
The DNA here is from genome assembly GCF_048593235.1 of Sminthopsis crassicaudata. NCBI lineage: Eukaryota > Metazoa > Chordata > Mammalia > Dasyuromorphia > Dasyuridae > Sminthopsis > Sminthopsis crassicaudata. The sequence goes on from NC_133621.1 coordinate 180,749,944, forward strand.
ATCCTATGCCTCTTCCTTTGATTTCTATGTGGGAAATAGGATCTCCATAAATTTGTGAGATTAAAAGATGCCAATTTGCATTAATAGAAGAGGTTCCCCAATCTAAGAGTTCCCTATGTCAATAAGATCACAGTTGTTCCCACTTCCCCTCTGTCTCAGTTTGGTCACCTGTAAAATGGGGATAAGAACGGTACTCCCTCCATGAGCTACTCTCAGCAAACCTTTCCATTGCAGGTTAGCTGAAATCATCATTAAGGATCACTCTATCAGTATCGGACTTTAGCCCAGTACTCGGTAGAGAGGAAATGTCCCAAGTTGGGCGGGTCACGCTGGTGTCCTCTCAAGACCCAAAGATTTGTTGATCCCTCACTTTTTTCTTGGCTTGGGTGCTTGGACACAGAAGGTTCTTAATAAGTACTTAGCATTCTAGGTTGGAAGCCCTGCCTTCAGAAGGGGCTACAAAAAGCCCTGGCCTCCAATCCCTCCATTCTCTTTCCTGAGCCTCAGTGGACTCATCTGTAAAATTTGTAAAATGGGCCCTCTTCCCCATCCCATGGATCATGGGAGGGCTGGACGGAGGAAGGAACAGCCATGCCCCTCATTGCTCCCTCCTGTGTTTCATGTGTCCACATGCAGGAAGGTGCCCATTTCACAGAACGGGAAGCAAAGACTGAGGGCGCGGGAGGGCTTGCTGATGAGACACAAGCTCTCAGCTCTCACGTGAAGAACCTTGAATGCAACCCCTCACTCACTGGAGCAACACGGCATCCCCCAGAAGGGTCCCAGCCACGGACCAGGATGATCATTTTCACAACTATTACTTAACAGTGTTTTAGAATTGTTGGCTTTAGCTATAAGAAAATAAAAAGAAATTAAAGGAATTAGAACAGGCAACGAGGAAATAAACTTATCACTCTCTGTAGATGATATGATGATATTCTTAGAGAATACTAGAAAATCATCCAAAAACCTACTCAAAACAATTCAACTTTAGTAAAGCTGCAAGACATAAAATAAACCTCCACAAATCATCAGCATTTCTATATTTTACTGACAAAGCCCGTCAGCAAGAGATAGAGAAATTTCATTTTTAAAATTATGGTAAACAAAATAAAATACTTGGGAGAGCTACCTGCCAAGATAAACCCAAGAACTATATGAACACAATTACAAAACATTTCTCACACAAATATAGTCAGATCTAAACAATTGGAAAAATATCAATTGCACATGGGTAGGGCAAGCTAGTGTAATAAAAAAGTAACAATTCTGCCTAAATTGGTCTACTTGTTCAGTGCCATACTAATCAAACTGCCAAAAAAATTATTTTATAGAAGAAATATATAGAAAAAATAATAACAAAATTAATCTGAAAGAACAAAAGATCATGAATATCAAGGGAAAGATTGGGAAAAAATATATAAAGGATAGTGGCTTAGCAGTACCAGTAAAGCAGCAGTCATTGAAACCATTTGGTATTGACTAGGAAATAGGATCCTAAATAGATGAATAGAATTCTAAATACATGAATCAGTGGAATAGATAGCTATATATGACACAATAATCAAGATCTATAGCAATGTAGTATTTGATAAACTCCCAGATGCTAACTTCAGGAATAAGAATTGATTATTTGACCAAAATTGATGGGAAAACTGGAAAATATGTCAGAAATTTGACATAGACCTACCTGTCACACCCCATATCAAAATAAATCAAAATGTGTGCATGATTTGAGCATAAAGGATGATACCATAAACAAATTAGGAAAGCAAAGGATATTTTACCTATCCAAGATCTTTGGAGAAGGGAGAACTTTATGACCAAAGAACTAGAGAGCATTATAAAAGGCAAAATGGATAACTTTGATTACATTAAATTAGAAAGGTTTTTCAATAAACATAAAAAAAAAAAAGATCAAAAGAGAAGTACAAAGCTGGAAAACAAATTTTACAATCAGCATTTCTGATTTTCTGATAAAGGTTTCATTTCTGAAATATATAATTTATAAGAATACAAGTCATTCCCCAAATGATAAATGACCAAAGTATATGAACAGTCAATTTTCAGATGATTAAATTAAAGCCATCTATAGTTATATGAAAAAAATGCTCTAAATCATTCTTAATCAGAGAAATGTAAATTAAAACAACTTTAGCTACCACCTCACATTTAGATACCATTTTAGGTACCACCTGCCTAAGATGACAGGAAAAGATGATAAATGTTGGAGGGGATGTGGGAAAACTACATTATTGGTGGAGTTGTGAAATAATCTAACCTTTCTGGAGAGCAGTTTAAAACTATGTCTAAAGGGCATAACAGAATTGTATAGCACCATTTGTCTGTATCTCAAGAAACTCATAAAGGAGGGAAAAGAACCCACATAGGAAAAAATATTTTTAGCAGTTCTTTTTATGGTAACAAAGAATTGGAAAATGAGTAGATGTCCATCAACTGGGAAAAGGCTAAATATGTTATGGTATATGAAGGCAGTAGAATGGTATTGTTTTATAAAACATGATGAGCAAGATGATTTTAGAAAGGTCTGTAAAGATTTATACAAACTGATGCTAAGTGAAACAAACAGAACTAGGACTACATTGTGCACAATAACAGAAACAATGTACGATGATCAACTATGAAAAACTTGGTTCTTCTCATTTCAGTGATACACAGCAATAACTTGACTTTGGACAAAAAAATACAATCTATATCCAGAAAAAGAATTATAAAGATTGCAAATCAATACATGCTATGTTCACTTCTTTTTTCTATTTTTTTTTTTAAATCTTTCCCATGGGTTTTTCCTTTTGCTCTGATTTTTTTCCCTCAACATAATTCATAAAGCAATGTGTATTAAAATAAATAAATAAAAATACAAACATAAAATTTTTATAATGTAACTGGGGAAAACATTAAGTAAATAAATAAAAATTTGAAACTGAACATGTATGCTGGATTGTTTGATGCACATATGTTTTATATTGATATTAATTCATCACCTCTGCTAACTTGGCATCTTTGGGTTAGTTCTTTTTTTCTTTTTTCTTTTTTTCTTTTTTCTTTTTTTTTTTTTTTTTTTACTTTTGCCTGCTTTATCTTAGATTCATAATTGCTATTCTTGCTTTTCTTTTAACTTTAGCAAAAAATCATAATAGGTTTTGCTCCAGTTCCTCATTTTAATTCTCGATGAATGTCTTTCCATTTCAAGTGAATTTTCTGTAGAAAACCTATTATTGTTTTCTGGTTTCTTATTTATTCTGCTGCCCATAATTGTTTTATGCATGAGTTAATCCCATTTACATTGACAGTTATGATTCTTAACTGTTTATTTCCCTTTATTCTATTTCTTTCTATTTACTTTTTACCTTGTCCCCTTTTTAAAAATCTATTTTGATTTGATCACTATTTCCCTTAATTTCTTGTCATCTCTCTTTCCATGACACTCCTTTCCCTTTGTATCCCACACTCCTACTTTTATGTTAGATAAGATGAAATTCTATACCCAACTGTGTATGTATATCTATTCTTCACTATTTGAATTAATTCAAACTTTTACTGCTTTCCTCATTTCCCCTTTCATTGTAAAAATTATGTCTCTTTTATGTGAAATAATTTTCCACTAAACTTCCTTTGTCTTCTTCCATCTCAAAGTGAATCCTTTTTTCTTACCTTTATATAGCTTCAAAAACAAAACAAAACAAAACAAAACAAAAAAACCTTGCAACATAATAGAATCCTGCTTATGTCCTTTATGTTGATTCCTCTTTATTATAATAATAACGAAATTCTTACTCATCCCATACTTTGTCTTCTCATAAATTAACATAATCAAATTTTTTTTCCTTCTTAAGACCCTTATGATTCCACATTCCTGTTGACATCTTTTTGTACTTCTCTTAATCAGGAATGTTTTGAAAGTCCTCTGTGTTTTCATTCAATTCCATTTCCCTTTAAAGGATTATACCCAATTTTAAGAGGTAGATCACTGTAATCTGAAATTCTTCATTTTCCAGAATATCATTTTTTATACTCTTATTCTATTATATCTATAGCTGCTGATAGTGGGTTATTCTGATTGTGGTACCAAAGAATTTGAATTATTTCTTTCTGACTCCGAAAAATTTTCTCCAGAGTCCTTCATAAGAACTCTGGAATTTTCCTATTAACATTTCTGGGAGTTTTCATTTTGGAATCTTTTTCAGGAAGTGATTTTTGAAGTTCTTCAATTTCTATTTTTCCTTCTGGTTCTGATATCTGGACAGTTTTTCTTTATACTATTATAAAATATGATGTCTAAGCTCCTTTTTTATCATGGATTTCTGATGGTTTAATAATTCTTAAGTTGTCTCTCTTCAATCTATTTTTCAGTTCAATAATTTTTGATTGGATAATTCACATTTTCTATTATTTTAATTATTTTATTTTGTGTGACTGCGAAGTCACCAGTATCCACCTGGCTAATTCTAATTTTTAAGGAATTATTTTCTTTAGTGAGATTTTGTACTTCTTTCATCAAGCAATTCTTTTTGTGATTTTTTTCCCTTGTGTTTCTTTAATTTCTTTTTCTATTTTTCCTTTATTGTTCTAATTTTTAAAATCAGTTCTGCTCTTTTAAACTATCTTTCTGTAGATCTACTAGGAATTCTTATTGAATGTCTGCCAAATATTCTCTATTAATTCCCCACTGTTTAAAGCATAAAGTTAAATTCCTATTTGATAAAGTATTTTACTCTACACTCTACTTCAACTTCCATTCATTTCACAAAGTAGTACTTATTCTAGAATAAAGATCTTATCATGTCATCCCTATACTCAATAAACTAAAATGGTTCCCTATCATGTCCAGATTCAGATACAAAAGCTCAGTTTCATCTTCTAAGTTTTTCATTAACTATCCCCCTCCACTTATATCATTCACATCATTTTATACCTTGTATTCATTCACATACTTTTTTGATTCTGTGACATTGGTCTCCTTGTATTCACAAACAAGATACTCCATAATGTAAATCTGATAATTTTTTTTTTTTTTTCTGATTGTAATCCATTCTTGGAATGTTCTCCTTTCTCATCTCTACCTCCAGATTTTCCTGGTTTCTTTCAAGTTCAACTATTATCTTAGATTCTTCAGAAAGACTTTAATATCTTCTAATTTAATACCTTCCCTCTGTTATTTATTCTTAATAATAATAAATAAAATATAGCTTGTTTGTACATATTTGTTTTCTTGTGTTCTTTTCCATGATCTTTTGAACTACTTGAGGACAAGGACTATTTTTTTGCTTTGCTTTCTATCTCTAATAATATCTGAACAAGTTGTTTATGTGGTCCCACGTAGCAGTATATAATTAGCGCATGCACAGTGTGCTAGTTATATAAAGGTATTAAGGTATATAAGGCAGAGAAAATTTTGGATAAATGAACTCATCCTGTTTCATCATCTGGGCACCTGTCTTCCTTTACTAGTTGAATTCTTAGGAAGATAAAAATGACAGAGTAAGAGTTTAAAAAAAAAAAAAAAAAAAAAGGTCAAGAGAGAAGGGGAGATGAGAATTTGTAGTGATTTTCCAAAATTCCAATAGAATACCATTCTTCTTTAGCCACTGATGATGTCACCTCTGATAATATTTCTAACTTGTCAGGTCCTGTCCCTTTCTCTGCTTCTTAAGGAGAAGCATCTAATCAAGGCAGTAACAAATAGGAGATAGCCCACTGGAGATCACAGTTGAGATGACAGGTTATGTCCTTGATATTGGCCTGTGTCAGGCCAATTACTGAGTCAGTTTAGACCTGAAATTAGAATGAAGTGAGAAACTCATAATCTAATAATAAATAAAAGATTTACTTAGCCATAGGAAGAAAAGGGCAAATCATGCAAGGAAGGGATGTTTATCTAGGATAATGTATTGGTTTAATTGAGCATAACTTTTTAGTGTGGTTCATAGCCACAAGATGGAAAAAGAAACCAGTTCCTTTCACCACAACTACTTTGTGCCCAGGCAACCAAGAAGTTATGTTGATAACTTGAGCTTTAGTCCTCTGAATTTTTTTTTTTTAGATAATTTAAATATCTTTTAAATATTTATTTAAAACTACATACAAAATAGAAAAAGGCAGAAAGGAAAAATAAAAACAAAACAAAACAAAACATTATCATGAGCCCAGCAGAACATCAGGGAGGATTTAAAATATGTAACAATAAATTTCCTTTTGAATAAAACATATATAATAATAGATATTATATAGTCATTACTATTTATCTTTTCTTTGTTTCCTTGTAGGCTGTTATTTTATTTTTCTGCTATGCATTTTTTACTTTATTTCCCACCCCCACTCCCACTTTCCCAAACAGGCTACAGTTAAGCATATATACATGTGTATATATATATATGTGTGTGTGTATGTGTATGTGTATATATATATATATACATGTCTATACCTATTACATATACGTAGACATGCATCCAAAACAATTTTAATATGGCTGGCATGTAATATAATTTTCTCTCTTGATCTACTTTTTAAATTTTACTTTGAGATCAGTTATTACTAACCTTATTGTTTTCTAATGAATTTTATTTCTAAACCTTGTTATGGTGCTTGTGTTTATCTCTAATTTCCTATCTTTGTTTACTGGTCTACTTTAATTCTACTTCTTGACTTGCCTAGCTATTAATTAATCTTCCCCCACCCATGGATCTCTCCCTTCTCTTCTCTCCCCACCTTTTTCCTTCTTCTTTATTCCAATCCCATTCAACTACAGGCCTTGCTAATCTAAACATTCTTCTGTGCCTCACCTTGCTTTATGTTACTGTTTCTCTCCCTTTCCAATTAATCTAAAATTTAAATATCTTTTAAGAAGAAACTAGCCTAATTTACTTGAAGATTATAGGGCCTAAGATATACTTTCCATTATATACAAGTTCCCCTTCAGACTGCGCCTTTCAGTGTTTCCTTGTATAATATTTGTCATTGTTATGTATTGTTTTCTTGGTTCTTCTTCTTATGTTTCCTATAAATTCATGTAATTTTTCTATACTTGTCTGCATTCCTCATTTATAATTTCTTTTGTTTTACCAACCACTTTAAATGGAATATCATGTTTCATAAAAAATGTTACTGGAATTTGTAATTTAATTTCTGAGAAAACTAAAACACTGCTAAAAAGTCTATGCTTTATTTATTTGGGCAAGAAATCTATCTTACCAATTAGGAAAATAAAAAGGGAAGGAGATGAGATATGGAAGAGGGATTGATAAAAAGGAGAAGGATCAAAAAATTTAATTCTTAGAAGCAAAGCAAACTTTTGAGGAGAAACAGGAAAAAAAAGGATAAACAGAAGAAGATTGGGAAGAAATACATGGTAATCATAATTATAAATGTAAATGGGATAAGCTCACCCATAAAACAGAAGCAGATAGCAGAATGGATTAGAAACCAGAATCTAACAACATTTTGCTTATAAATGACACCATTGAATCAGAAAGAAACACACAGAGTTAAAATTAAGGGCTGATGCAAAATCTATTATGCTTCACCTGAATCAAAAAAGAAAAAGACAGGGAAGCTATCATGAACCAAGAATAAAAACACAAATGGACCTAATTAAAAGAGATTAGCAGGGAAACTTTTTGTCTAAAAAAAATTATAAACAATGAAATAATATCACACAAGTTGTTCTGGCAAGGGCCACTTTCTCAAATATCTAATGTGAAATTTACAAAAATTAGAGCTATTCTTCAATTGATACATGTTGAAAAGATATGAACATGTAGTTTTGAAAAGGGAAAATGCTATCTATATTTATATGGAAAATATTTCCAATTACTATTGATTAGAGAAATTTAAAGCAACTTTAATTTACCATCTCATTCCTATTAGGAATAACAAATGCCAGAGGGCATGAGGGAAAGTAGATATACCAATAAACTATTTGTGTAATCATGAACTAATTAAACCATTTTTATAGAATAATAAAACTGCATATTCTTTGATCCAGTAATGCTCCTACTAGTTTGGGCTCCAAAAAGTGATTTAAAAAAAAATGAAAAAGACCTCTATGTACAAAAATATTTATAGCAGCTCTTTTTGGTGGTAAGAATTGGAAGTTGAAAGGATACTCATTAATTAGAAGAAGTCTAAACAAGTTCTGGCATATGGTTGTGATGGAGCAGTTTCAGAAAAAATAAATACCACATGACAAGTCCTCTGTAAACTGATATAAAGTGAAGTGAGAAGAACCAGGAGATTATTGCATAATAACAGTAATATAATGATAAACAACTTTGAAAGACTTAGTTTCTCTTACTAAAACAATGATCCAAGACAATACCAAAGAAATCACAATGAAAAAATACTATCCATCCTTAGAAAACTGATCCACGCATTATAAATTAAAGTATGTTTTTTTGCTTTATTTATATTTGCTTTTTTTGGTGATACAGCTAATATGGAAATAAGTTTTGCATGATTTTACATGTATAATCAATATTATTTTGCTTGATTTCTTAAGAGGGTGCAAAGAGATGGAATAGCAGGAGAGAATTTGAAACTTAGTTTAAGAAGAAAAGAATGTTAAAAATAAATAATAAATCTTTAAAAAAAAAAGTCTATGCCTCAGCATATTCAAGACAAATGCTAGAAGTCATGAGAATTAGCTGCAGGTGCTTAAGGTTTAGAAACTGCTGAAGGGACGAAAGACCAACATGTTGGCTCCAGGTTAGTTCTTATGATCAACTATTCTTTTCATCTTCCCATAAGACCACCTCTATCATTTGTTGCAGAGGGCAGGGAGGGAAAAGGGGAGGGGGGGGTCAATAAAGAGTTAGGATGTTTGATTTCATGTAGGAAATGGAATTTCTTAGAAGATGGCCTTGTAACAATCGGAAATAAACAGATTAAATGAAAAGGTGTGAGATATATTCACATTATTTTAAGCATTAACAGTAAATCATGTAGATGGCCAGTTCCATGTTTAGACCTATACAAATTCTGGCCCCTTTTCACACATTTTCCTTTTGTTTATCTCCTGAGAGATGCCCACATGTGTACAATACAAAGAACCTAGTCATAAAAGCAGAGGCCTGTTAGCCTCCCTAAGGACCAATTAATGGTGCTCCAAATCTTGTGGGCAGGCAGATAAAAAGGATAGAGAGTGAGAGAAGGGGAGGAAGATGAATACTCAACTAGAGTAAGGCAGGGATTTTATTTTAGATGTTGGTAGGGACTTCTTTAGCTATTCTTATCTAACTTCTTTGGGCTTTTTTTTTTTTTTTTTTTTTTTTTTCCTATTCTCTCATCTGCTTCTGTCATCCCTCCACCCACAGCTGTAATATGAATGGAGGAAAAAAAATCATACTTCAAAATATCAATTAGGTTTTCCTCCAAACTGATAACAGCATGTGCTGAGTTGAAAAAGTGAGGGGGGGAAGTTGGCTCTGGGAATATATACAATCTTTCTCCCCTTCCTTTTTTATATATTGACAGTTTTATTGATAGGTACTTGAGTTTTTATTACCATTTGTTTCTCCAAGCTGGATATTACTGTGAATGCAAGGAGCTTTGTAGTTCAACCTTTAACTCCAATCTCACCCCCTACGAGTCTACAGGCCTTTGAACAGCAAAGGAGAAAGACTTTGAAATCAGGAGTTGAAAGGGTTTGACATGGAAAGGGGAGCTTGAAAGTCTTGCTCTTTGAACCTTTTCTTTTCAAAGTCCCATAGAAAGTACAGGCAGGACAATAATGGACAGTCTGGGGGTTCTCTGGATGAAGAAAGCATATATGGTAAAGAGGTTTTAAGTGTTTCAGCAGCTCCCTCCTACTCTCCTCCCTGAAGGAAAATTAAAATGACCTTAAAATAACAAAGAAGTCCTTTGGTTTTATACACACATACACCACACACACACACACACACACACACACCCCTATTCATATACATATACACTTATGTTTACATACATGTAAACATATGTATAAATACATAGGCCTCTTCCTATAGATGTGTATATATATACATATATGTGTGTATATATATGTATATATGCACACATACACATACAAATGTGTGTCTATACTCATTATTTAATTATTTTGTGAGAAAAATAAGTGGAAATAAGAATGCTAACATCAAAACATTTCCTTGCCAATGACATTATAATTTGTATTGTTTTGTGCTCAATTCTTCTTTGCTATAAATCTGGAATTCACAATGCTAATTTGATAAGGGTATTTGATGAATTAGGAAAATATAGAAAAAAAATTATCAGTTCACAGGATTTAGAACTGAATCATTTGATAATGTTTTTCTTAAACCAAATTTAGATTAAAAAATAGTAAGAAATTATTCAATTTTGGCTTTTGAGAAATATTGTTCTATGCCACAAATAGAAAAAGCCAAAAATATATTGATAAGGTCAAATTGCAAAAAAACAAACAAACAAAAAAAACAAAACCAAAAAAAAACTTAATGTAATTTTACTTGGCTCTTTCACTTCAAAGATTGCTTTTAATTTACGATGCATTAAGATTATTAAATTATTTCCAGAAAATGTTCTCTCATCAATGTTGAAGGTGGATTACTAGTGATGAACCTAGACTCTCTTAACTCTCTTATGACGATAGTACATGCAAAATATATAATGTGAAATTTGACCTTGTTAAAAATTTGAAGCTAACTCTTCAATGTTTTTATTCAGATGTTTGAGCCATATCAATTTCACTTTGTTGTCAAGTGATGTTTGTTGGAAATAAATAAATAACAAAATAATGACAACCTTTAAGATATAAATATTCTTTTTTAAGATTTGTGATGCTATTTCTGTAAATATTCCAGTAGCCTCGGATTATTATTGCCAGCTTCTGCATTTTTTCTTGCTCATCTACTGCTTTATGAAGTTGGAGAAAAAAAAATCATGAATCTGACTTGTTTTAATGGAACTTGTTTAATGGAACCGTTAAAAGTTTATGTTACATAACCTCAACTAGATTTTTATTATAGAAAAGTAGTCTTTTAACACCTATCTATTGATTTACTATTCTATTCACTAGTTAACCAGGTGTCACAGGGAGGAAAGCTTTGTGTTTAGAATCAAGAAGCCTCATTTTTTATTTATTTATTTATTTATTTAGTTCAAATCTTCCTTGAGATACTTACTTGTTGGATGATCCTGAGCAAGTCACTTTAACCTTTTTGTCCCACATCCTCATCTATAAAATGAGCTGGAGAAGACAAACTACTCCAATATCTTAGCCAAGAAAGCCCCAAATAGGATCACAAAGAGTGCAAAAGAACAACAAAAATATACTCACCATAGTGTCTTTTTCATTTTTTCATCCTCTTCAAACTTCCCACACTTCTCTCTATTCTCCTTCTTTTAGCTAAAAATCTTGCTCCATTTTACTCAAAAAAACAGATCTTTCTTGAGAGGTTTCTCTTTTCTCTTCCTCCACAACTCCTATCTTTCAGATGCCTTCAATCACTGTCTCCTTTTCTCTTCTTTCACATGAAAAGTTTGAGCTCTCTCCTTGCAAAGGCAACATTCATTACATGCACAAGCGATTCCATTCCATCCATCCAGAACTTTGCCCTGTTCCTCCTGATCCATTATCTTTTATTAGTATTTTAGTCATGTCTGACTCTTTGTGACCTCACTTGGGATTTTTTTTTTTTTTTTTTTTTTTTTTTTGGCAAAAATATCAGTGATTTTTTCCATTTCCTTCTCCAGCTCATTTTGTAAATGAATAAACTGGGGCAAATAGGATTAAGTGATTTACCCAATGTCACAAAGCCAATTGCCTACAAAATAATGTCCACATCATTCCCATCTTCAACTCCCTAATTTTGTCCATATATTCCCATTAGGTTTCTATATCTCTTTTCTTCTTTGTAATTAAATCCCCTGAGAATTCCATCTACAATAGGTGCCTTCATTTCCTTTCCTTTTACTCTCTATTTAACTCCATATAGTCTGGGTTCCAATCAGATTGTTCAAATGCAACTGCTGTCCAAAATCATTATAATCTCTTATCTGTTAAAAATAATAGTCTTTTATCAAGCCTCATGTTTCCTTATTTCCCTTAACCTTTGATACTGGATAACTATTTTCTCCTGCTCATTCTTGATTATTCTACTGCCTGTCTGATTCCAATTCACTTTTCATAATGATTCAAAACAAATTTAGGGCATCAGAACTCACATAAAGATGGAGGGGAACATTTTTCAGCTGAAGAAAATTTAGAAGGTCAGCAGGAAAGGTCTATGGCATCAGGGTGGGAGTCCAGAACATAGTTCTGCCAGAGTTCATGCCAATGAAGCCTTTACTCCGATCAAGGGTCTCAGTTTGGACACCAGCAAAGCAGGAATGGGCCTTGGGCTATCTGCAGCAGTATGGGCAGTTTCTAGATCTCTCAGCTCAGAGACACCAAAGACATCATGGAAGGTCATTAGGAAAGATCTGTCAGTAGGGCAAGAGAGCTTTAGGAAACCAATAAACCAGGAGTAAACATGGGTTGATCGCAGCTTCTAGAGGCCTCAGCTCACAGTAGGTATCTTTACTGGAATGGATTCTGTTGCTATAGCATATTGGATCTTATTTCCATAGTATAATGGGGGGGGGGGGGCTCCTTACAGTCTAGGTCAGAAAAGAGGCTTGTGGTCAAGTCTCTAGAAGGATCTCTGAAAATAGCTTGTGACAGTGATCCTTTCACCCTGAAAACAGAATCTTATTTTAACAAAGACTTACAAGCTGAGGAAAAGGCTGTGCAAATGAGAAAACAACAAAAAAAGATTCTGATCATAGAAAGTTACTATAGTGACAAAGAAGATCAAAACACATTCAGCAGATAAAAAAGCTCCTACATCCAAAGCATCCAATAAAAATAAGAATTGGTCCCAGGTTATGGAAGAGCTCAAAAGGTATTTTGAAAATCAAATAAGAGAAAAAATTTGGAGGAGAACTGAGAGTGGTTCAAAAGGAAATAAAAAAAAAAAAAGTCAATGAGAAAAGTGCCTTAAAAAGAAAAATTGATCAAATGGAAAAAGATGTACAAAACTCACTGAAAAAAATAATTGCTTGAAAAAAAAGAGAAAGATGGGACAGCTAGGTGGTATAGAGTACCAGCCCTGAAGTCAGGAGGACCTGAGTTCAAATCTGATCTGACATTTAACACTTTCTAGCTGTGTGACCCTGGGCAAGTCACTTAACCCAAATTTCATCAGCAAAATAAATAAAAAATTCAGAGAGAAAAAATTTAGTCCAGTCCTTTTTAATCCTAATCCTTTTTCTTTGGGACCACCCTCAATTTATTCTATGTAATTGCATTTTATCTCCCAAATTAAAAGTGCAAGAATAGTGATTTCCTAGAGATAGAGAATATGCAAAAACAACATATTGGAAGCATGTTTCTTGTTTTTTATTTTATTTTATTTTATGTTTGTCTTTCTTTTCAGGGTTATAAAAAAGCTACTCTTTAGGGCTATATATTATTTCTCATTTTCTTCTTTGCAGATTATCCACTTTTTTTTTCTATGGTGTTACAGGCCAGAACTCTGTACTTAAAACAAGGATTCTTACAGTGTTAAGTCAGTGGAATTGATAAGACAATGGTTATTTAGTTTAGCACGGTGATTAATAGTTCTCTAGTACATGTACTTAGTACTTAGTTCCACAAGATTCACACTTATGACAAGATGATTATAATAGAGTATATAACAGCCAGCAGGAATTCAGAGACAGATTCACTTCATCTCACAGCACTGTGGTAGCTGGCCTCCTGCACTTCCCCTGCTGAGACCAAGGCCAATCTGAAAGACTCTCCAGATAGTTGCCCAGTCCCAGGCAAGGAGACAATAAAGAATTTGGACTTTATCCCTGGTTATTCTCATGGTGATTACTGAACTGAAAAGAAGGCTGGTCCAAAGACTTCCAGAAAACCAATCAGAACACTACACTGTGGCGCCTGAACGTAGGGTAAGAATTACAAGAAGAACTAGAGCTATTCATGAGAAGGATCCTTCCAGAGTTAAGGAAGAAGAGCCCTGGTAAGACTTTTTTAGTCAGGGTAATTAAATGGGCCAACAAATTAAAAGGCTGAGCCAGGAGACTGAGGAGAGACTTAAATGCCTGTTCTCCCCTGGGAGGTTTTGCCTGAATCAACACCTGCTACAACGATCCAGAAGTGTCCTCAGTGTGTGAACATGCCGTGGGGGGAAAATAACAGCAAAAAACAAAAAATGGGGAATTGTTAAGGGACAGGTCAAGTCTTCAAGAGCCTCCTCAGCTGTGGATCATAACATCCAAAGGGTTTGCAAGGCAGCCTTTGCTGACATAGGTGTTGTGGACTGGGAATGAGATAAATTGGAGGCCAGGGAAGAGGAGAAAGGTCAGATAACACAACAGCCTCTCAGTCAGGGGGATCAGAGAACAGCAACTACCTCTCAGTTTCCTTGTATCATCCTGTCACAAGAGAAGATCCATTCTGCAGGTCTGGATTGGATCTCCAGCAGCTACTGTCAGGTGGTTCCCGTGTATTTCAGCAGCTCTCCCATCTATTCCAACATATGGTGATAAATTTCCTTGAATATATCACATTTACTATATCTTTTTGTAGTTTATGCAAATTATTTTAAGGGGTATTTTTTCATCCTCTTTTACATAAAAGGGGAAAATGGCAAGTGATTAAGTTGAGAGGAATTTATTTTAAAAATTAACTTTTAAAATATATCATTTTAGATTTGCCTTATTGTTCTATATGATAATTAAAGTTCATACCAATTTTTCAGAACACTATTCAGTTTATATGTTTGTCTACAAAAGCTCAAAAACATATTACACAATTACATACAAATATATTTACAAATGCATATACATATTTTCATAATACATACACATATATAACATCTAGACATGCATAGTTATTCTTCATTCTCAAAGAGGATCAAAATAACATTATTATGTTGGGATCAAGATATGGTATTTCTGACTATGGCTGATCAGAAAAATAGAAGACTCTACCATAGGCTGGGCACAAATAATCATATGATCATTTGGAGTGAAGATAATGTCTAAATTTGTGCATTTCCCATTTCTTTTGAGCCACTACAATTCTCTTTTGCTCATAGAACATAGTGCCTTCTTTGATTCAGACATGTTATGCTGGGAACTTCTATGACACTGTTTCCCATGTTTCACAATCCAAAGTTCTTCAGAGAAACCTCGATAGTGCTAGCGTGCATGCATATGTACATGTACTACACACACACACACACACACACATACACACACACACAAATACCTACATAAATGTTAATTCTTTATACTTGCCAAGTTATTTCCCTGAAACTCAGTGAAATAATTTGTATTGGAATTATTATTCAATTTTAAAGATAAAACTGAAAAGGTAAAATGGCTTAACTAAGATCGCATAGCAAGATTTCAATCAGGTCTCTTAGTTCCAAGTCCAATTATATGTGGCACTGTAAAATATACAGTTGAATTTAATTTTCCTGTTTTTCTTCTCCATTTCTAGATGATATGGTACATCAGACCATTTCAAGCATTCTAGATGAAGAAAAATTTATCTTTAGTATATTTAGCACTAATAAGTGTTTCCTGGATACATTTAATTTGTTTGAATTGAACAAAGTGTGCAAGCAACTGTCTATTGATTGACCTGAATAGGTATACAAATAGATATTTCATTTCCATGTATATTCCTAAGTTTATCACCTTTGTCACAAGAATCAGTAAGAAATTAACTGCTTTCTTTAGAATAACCCTAGATTATATTACTTAAAAAAAATGCTATCTATCTCACTCAACATTAATTTCCTAAAGGGTAATGAGAGAATATAGCTCAAAGAATACAATTATTTGGGTTGTGAAGAACTAAAATAAGACATAATCATGGTATTAGAGATTTTTGATTGGGTACAAAGAATTTTCATTTTTAATATATAAAGCTCTAATCTTATGATTTTCCACAAATGCTGTTTCTATACCTAGTACCAATTATATTAGGATTATAACATATTTAAAGTATTGATAAGGAAAGTGTGGTACAATGGAAAGAGCATTAACTCTGATGGCAAAGGTTCTGTGTTTAAATTTCATCTTTTATATATACTAAGTATAACTTTAGGCAAATCACATAAGTTCACTGGGTCTCAGTTTCATTAAATGTAAAATGGTAAATATAAAATGGTTGGAATTAATGAACTCTGAGGTTCACTTAACTTTAGAAATATTTCCTATGAATTCTGAAATGTTCTCAAGTGATCATTCTAGCAATGTATTTTTTTCATTCCTCATTCAAATTTTTCTGTTAATTAATTCTTATTGATTTCTATTTTCAGAACTTGCAAAATCAAAATATGTCACCTTGAAATAACCTAATGCTTTCATAAATAAGTTTTAGTATACATTTATCTAGTTACATGCAACTAAAAAAGCTGACATTTTAAAACTTTTCATGAATATTTTGAAAACTAGGTAATAAATAAAAAATGTTAACATGGCTCCATCAAGAACTGATTATGTTATTTTAATACCATTTCCTTTTTTGATGATTAAGTTTGCAAAGGAGAGAAAATATTTGGATATTAGTTACATGGACTCTAGCAAAGTTTTTAAAAAATCCTTTTTGCTTTTATTTTAAAATTATTTTTCAACTCCAAATTCTCTTTCTCTAATCATGCCCTTTTCTACCCATTGAGAAGGAAAGAAAAATAATGTTCATTGTTCATATTGAAATCATACAAACCTATCTTCATTGATCATATTGTTAAAAAAAAAAGACAATTAAAATTAACAAAATAATATTCTTTAATTTCCATACACAGTCCAATAATTCTTTCTCTGGAGATGGATAGTGTTTTTTTTTTTTTATCATAAATTCTTTGGAACTATTGTGAATCATCATGTTGATTGTATTAGCTAATTGGTTATTGTCACAATATTGCTATTTGCTAAGTAGAATATTCTCACTTCATTTTTGCAAAGGCTCATAAAAGTATTCTTACTTTTTTCCTCTGATAGTTTCATCTCCTACAGAACAATAGTATTCCATCACAATTATATACCGCAACTTGTTCAGCCATTCCCTGATTGATGGACATTTTCTTCTTTTCTCATCATGTCACACTAATGGGTGTGAGATGATATTTCTGAATTTTTAAAATTTGATTTCTCTACTTATTAGTATTTTATAGCATTTTTATATAGCTAACAATAGCTTTGATTTATTCTTACAAAAAACAGCCTGTTCTTATTCTTTAATTATTTTGTTATTATTATTTTGGAGAATGGATATTATTTTTACAAAAGTTGCTCAATTTCCTACATATTTGAGAAATGAAATATTTATTTGAGATTAAAAAAAAAATCTGAACTTCTCTCCCTTACCTCAGTTCCCCTGCTTTCTTCTAATTTTGGTTGAATTGATTTTGGATTTGTACAAAACAAATTTTTCTGATTTTTAAAATTAAAAAAAATTAATTTCATGCATTTTTTATTCATGCAAACTTTTAACTTTCATGTCATCAGAATATTCATTTTACTTCTTGTGTTTCTTTCCTATCTCTTATTCAGCCTCTTAGCTACATATCTGACAGGTAATTTTTACTCTATTCCTTTAATTTGCTTATGATATCACTTTTTACATCCATATTAGGTATCTTTACATACTTATCTTGATAGATGTTGTGAAATGGATTATATCTAGAATTATGCTTCAAAAATCTCTGCTAGACTGCTTTCTAATATTTCAAACATTATTGCCAGATAGTGAGTTTACATAAAAATAGGTGAGATATTCTGTGTTATCAAGTACTGGGTTTCTGTGCTCATTTATTTCTGCATATCTGGATAGATAGTTAATCTATTGCATGGATCTATTTCTTATCCATTACCATATTAATTTGGTGATTACTGTTTTCTGGTAGTTTGAAATCTGGTATTGCTAAGTCACTTTCACTTTTTTGCATTGATTCCCGCTTTATATTTGATCTTTTATTTTTCCAGATGAATTTAGTTATTATTTTTCTGGCTCTATAAAATAAATCTTTGATTTTTTGTCACTGAAAAAATAAATTAATTTAGGTAGAATCGTGACTTTTATTGTATTGGCTCAGCCTGCCAATAAGTAATTCATATTTTTTCAGTTATTTAAATCTGTTTTTATTTGTATGAAAAGCATTTTGTTATTATGTTTATAGAATCACTTAATTGTATTGCTTGGTCTTGGCAGGTTGGATGCAAAGTATTTTATATTGTCTGCAGTTATTTTAAATAAAGTTTCTCTTTCTAACACTTTATATTAGTTTTTGTGGGTAATAAATACTAATGTTGGTTCATTTTATATCTTACAATTTTGTTAAAGTTATTATTTTTTCAACTAGTTTTTAAATTGATTATCTAGGGTTATCTAAGTATGCAGTCATATCATTTGCAAAAACTGCGTTTTATTTTTTCTTTGCCTATTCCTACTCCTGATCTAATTAGAAAGGCTTTTAGTTTATTCTTATTGCAGATCATTTTTGCTCTTGCTTTTAGATAAATTCTACTTATTATTGTAAGAAAACCCCAGTTTATTCCTTTGTTTTATAGGGGTTTTCATGGAAATTTGTGTCACATTTATCTATTGATGTAAGCAGATGAGTTTTAAAAGTGTCAATATAGTAACTATGATTATAGTTTTACTGATATTAAATCAAATCTGAATTTTTTCCCAACCTGATCAGAATGTATGATTTTTATGACATATTGCTGTAGTCTTCTTGTTTATATTTTGTCTCCAATTTTTTGCATCAATATTCATTGTTCGCTTGCTTTTTTTGCTCATTTTTTTCTTTTTGATCTGATTTTTCTCGTGCAGCATGATAAATGTGGAAATACATATAACAGAATTGTACATGTTTAACATATATTTGATTACTTGCTGTCTAGGGGAGGGTTTGGGTGAAGGAAGGGAGAAAAATTTGCAAAACAAGGTTTTAAAAATAAAACCTATTATTTAAAAAAAATTACTGTTCTTCACTGGTTTCCTATGAAATTGGTCAAATTTACTTCAGTTTTCTGGGTTTTATTTTTTCCTTTGTAAAATGTGGAAATTAGGCTAGAAGAGAGTTTCCCACACTATCATGGTTTGATTTCATAGTGTCTCTAGGCTTTCCATCCAATTCAATTTTTTTTTTATTAGTTAAATACAATTTAATAAATATTTCTATCTTAACAATTGAGCAACAATTAGAAAAAACATAAATTGAAAAAATATATTTTTATTTCATTCCTAAATAATTACAATTATTTGTGATAGATATGCACCTATTGAACACTGTACATTTTCTCAAAGCTTGGAATTAGATTAATCATGGCCACTTTCATTTGTTACTCTTCTCTGAATTTCACTCAATATATGTTTTATATTACCATAACTACTGGAAATTCATCAAACAAATATTTGTATATATGTTTTATTAAAATATAGATTGGTTGATAGTTTGGCAAATATTCCTAGGGCCTTTATGTTTAAAGCTTTATATTTTTAAGTTTTGGCCTTTTATATGTACTTTTAGAATTTCTATCCATTATGCTCTTGGAATTGATATAGATTTTGAAAAAAAAAATTAGATCATTGCTAAACTAAATCATTAATTTATTGGTGTATACATTGTAAAGGGCTGAAGCTATGAAAAGGTGTACTTGAATCAGACAACCAAGCACTTAAGACTAATTACCTATTCTATATAAGGCAATGACTCTCTTAGCATATATTTTAGATAAATGGCTCTTCTCACCATTGGTGCTGTACAAGCTATGGGATTAGAGGATTAAAGGGTGGGGTAAGAGAGGCAAGACTTTACTTGGCAGCAGGATGAGGAGGAGAAAGGTGGAGATTCTGGACTCCAGAATGGAGAAGAGATCTTTGGCAAAACTCCTGGCAGTTTGCCTGCTTCTTTCACTCCTCCCTCTAAAAACCAAGGACTTTTACTTATCCTGACTCTGGCTGATCCTGAGGCCTCCAGGGAGCTAGCTTGTACTCAACAATTGTTAATTCAGTCAAATTGCCCAGACTGGGTTATTTGTATCTATTGGCTTTTGCATAGATTCAAGCAGTTCTTAGCAGAGCAAACACTCAGCAAATATTAGAAAATGTTGGTGATAGCATTTTTTTTTTTTTAGCCAAACTTGTAAATTTGTGAAATATAAAAAGCACTGAACAAGTGGTATTAATAAATAAGTAATGTTTTGTCTTGGCTCTGTCACTGTCTAACTCTAGACAAGTCATTTCATTTTTCAGGGTCTATATTTTCTTATCAGACTTAGCTGAATTCTAAGGTGTTTTTTCTAAGTCTAAAATACTATAATTTTCTTCTATAATTATTCATTTTGACCTTGGACAGCATTTCCCCTTCTAATTTAAAAGCTGAATTTGTCCCTGTTAAACTTCATTTTGGCATAAATGTTTGATATG
The DNA here is from genome assembly GCF_048593235.1 of Sminthopsis crassicaudata. NCBI lineage: Eukaryota > Metazoa > Chordata > Mammalia > Dasyuromorphia > Dasyuridae > Sminthopsis > Sminthopsis crassicaudata. Next base: position 180,770,420 of record NC_133621.1, read on the forward strand.
ATCTTCAAAAGCTAGCAAATGGATTAAAACAAACCAAAAAAAGAATACCAAGATAAGATCAAGTGTACATGATTTATACTTTAGGAATGATCATCCAGTTCCAGCACCTGCCTCAACTGTTGAAGATGCTAGCAGCAGTAGAAATGATGGCAGTAGTAGTCAAAAGCTTATATTATTTATAAGAGGGAATGCTATGTTGGGGGTTCCAATTATTAGTGGTACTAGACCAAGGAATAGTTTATCTGTCAGATTTATGGATAAAGGAAGAATTTAAGAGCAAACAATAGAGCAAAACAAAATGTAAAGTGGATAACATTTATTTGATAGCATTTAAAAAAGTTTTTACACAAATAAAACCAATACAACAAAAATTTGGGAAAAAAGCAAAAAACTGAGGGGGTGGCATTTTGCAAGAAGTATCTCTGATAAAGACCTAATTTTTCAAATACACAAAGAACCAAGTCAAATTTATAACACAAATCATTTCCCAATTTATAAATGATCAAAGGATATGAACAGGCACTTTTTAGAGGAAGAAATCAAAGCTACCTATAGTCTTATTAAAAAAAAAAAAAACTCCCACTCTAATTCACTACTGATTAGAGAACTACAATTTAAAACAACTCTGAAGTACCACCTCACACCTATCACATGGGCTAAGATGAGAGGAAAAGACAATGATAAATGTTGTGGGAATATGAGAAAACTGGAATACATGCAATTAAAATTATGTACGTCCTTTGATCCAGAAATACTATTGCTGGGTCTATTAACCAAAAGATTAAAAAAAAAGGGGGGGGGGAACTATCATATATATATATACACATATACACATATGTATAAATATATTTGTAGAAGCTTTATTGGGGTGACTAAGAATTGAAGAGAGAGGGTGACATAAATTGGAGAATGGATGAATAAGTTATGGTATATGATTATAATGGAATATCTTTGTGACAAGTCCAAGGACTTCAGAAAAATCTGGAAATACGGAGACAAAAATAAAGTGAACACAATCAGGAGAGCATTGTACAGAGTAAAAGCAATATCATATGATGAATTGTAAATAACTTAGTTATTCTCACCAATACAATGATCTAAGACAATCCCAAAAGACTAATGATGAAAAATATTATCCATCTCTAGAGGAAGAACTAATGTACTATTTCCCTTTTCTGTCCTTGAGTCTTTCACAAAATGATTAATATGGAAAAGCTTTACATGATTGCTTCTGTATAATCTATATATTTTTGCTCACATCAATTAGGAAGAAAAGGGAGAAAGGGTGAGAAAGAATTTGGAATTCAAAACAAAAAAAAATTAAAATTGTTTTATATATAAATAAGGAAGTAATTTGAATTATTTAAAAAATGAAAAACAAAAACTCTTTGTAAAGATTTGACATTTCAAATGAAATATTTCAAGAAAACATAGGCTTAGGTGAAAGTACAAGTAAACAAAAATGTATTCAAACATTAGAGAATGTCATCAAAATGAATATATCATGATTTGATCTTAAAACTGAACTACTTTGGGGCAGCTAAATGGCACAGTAGATAGAGTACCAGTCTGAAGTCAGGAGGACCTGAGTTCAAATCTGACCTCAGATGTTTAACACTTCCTAGCTGAGTGACCCTGGACAGGTTACTTAACCCCAATTGCCTCAGGAAAAAAAAAAAGTAAACAAACAAAAAACCCCAACTATTTCAAGCTATATTTTCATAAGATCACCAACGTCTAGTAACATTGTATTTTCCTTGAAAATTTTCAAATATTGAGGACAAAGCCAAGATAGCAGAGAGTCTTAATTGAAATCTTCCTGACATCCCACAGATCAACACAATATTAAGCCTCTGAAAAGATTTTAGAATGACAGACGTTTGGATTATTTGGAGTATAATAATTTGGAGTATAATAAATTTCCAAATTTTTGAAGTATAACAAATTTCCAGCAGAAGATTTTCTAGAAGAACTTCAGGAAAGGTCTATCTCAATCAGGCAGTGGCAGGTACAGTGCTGTGCAGGGAGACCCAAGGTACAGAAGCTTTTGCACTTTGGGGAATCTAATGGGAAGTTTGTAGACAAAATATAGTAGTACATGCTACTCCGTCCTGGCTTAGGAGTCAGTGAATCATCAGACTAGCTGTATGACCACCAATACAACTACAGAAGGCAAATAGTGAGCCTCAGAATCCCAGCATAATGTGGGATTTAGGTACATCCACCAATCTCAGGAAGAAAGTCAACAGCAACAGCCTCAGGACAATGTGAAGTCACTGTCACCTATAGAGGAAGCTTGAGACAATGTCCCCTTTATCTTTTTTTTTTTTTTTTTTTTTTTTTTTTTTTTTTTAAAGCATTTCTCTCTCTCCCCCCACTCATTTTTTTTAATTTTTTTTATTATATATATATATTTTTTATAATATTATCCCTTGTATTCATTTTTCCAATTACCCCCCCTCTCTCTATTCCCTCCCCCCGATGACAGGCAATCCCATACATTTTACATGTGTTACAATATAGTCTAGGTACAATACATGTGTGTGAATATCATTTTCTTGTTGCACAATAAACATTAGAATCCGAAGGTACATGCAACCTGGGCAGACAGATATTAGTGCTAACAATTTACATTCACTTCCCAGTGTTTCTTCTCTGGGTGTAGTTGTTTCTGTCCATCATTGATCAACTGGAAGTGAGTTGGATCTTCTTTATGTTGAAGATTTCCACTTCCATCAGAATACATCCTCATACAGTATTGTTGTTGAAGTATACAGTGATCTTCTGGTTCTGCTCATTTCACTCAGCATCAGTTGATTTAAGTCTCTCCAGGCCTCTCTGTATTCCTCCTGCTGGTCATTTCTTACAGAGCAATAATATTCCATAACCTTCATATACCACAATTTACCCAACCATTCTCCAATTGATTGATTCATTTTCCAGTTTCTCACCACTACAAAAAGGGCTGCCACAAACATTTTGGCACATATAGGTCCTTTTCCCTTCTTCAGTATTTCTTTGGGATATAAGCCCAGTAGTAGCGCTGCTGGGTCAAAGGGTATGCACAGTTTGATAACTTTTTGGGCATAATTCCAGATTGCTCTCCAGAATGGCTGGATTCTTTCGCAACTCCACCAGCAATGTATTAGTGTCCCAATTTCCCCACATCCCCTCCAACATTTATCATTATTTGTTTCTGTCATCTTAGCTAATCTGACAGGTGTGTAGTGGTATCTCAGAGTGGTCTTAATTTGCATTTCTCTGATCAGTAGTGATTTGGAACACTCTTTCATGTGAGTGGATATAGTTTCAATTTCTTCCTCTGAGAATTGTCTGTTCATATCCTTTGACCATTTATCAATTGGAGAATGGTTCGGTTTCTTATAAATTATGGTCAGTTCTCTATATATTTTGGAAATGAGACCTTTGTCAGAACCTTTGTTTTTAAAAATATTTTCCCAATTTGTTACTTCCCTTCTAATCTTGTTTGCATTAGTATTATTTGTACAGAAACTTTTTAGTTTGATGTAATCAAAATCTTCTATTTTGTGATCAATAATGATCTCTAGTTCTCCTCTGGTCATAAATTCCTTCCTCCTCCACAAGTCTGAGAGGTAGATTATCCTCTGTTCCTCTAATCTATTTATTATCTCCCTCTTTATGCCTAAATCATGGACCCATTTTGATCTTATCTTGGTATATGGTGTTAAGTGTGGATCCATATCTAATTTCTGCCATACTAATTTCCAGTTTTCCCAACAGTTTTTTCCGAATAATGAATTTTTATCCCTAATGTTGGAATCTTTGGGTTTGTCAAAGATTAGATTGCTATAGATGTACCCTTTTTTGTCCTTTGTATCTAATCTGTTCCACTGATCTACCGGTCTATTTCTTAGCCAATACCAAATGGTTTTGGTGACTGCTGCTATATAATATAGCTTTAGATCAGGTACACTTAGACCACCTTCCTCTGAGTTTTTTTTCATTAGTTCCCTTGCAATTCTCGACCTTTTATTCTTCCATATGAATTTTGTTGTTATTTTTTCTAGGTCATTAAAATAGTTTCTTGGGAGTCTGATTGGTATATCACTAAATAAATAGATTAGTTTGGGGAGTATTGTCGTCTTTATTATATTCGCTCGGCCTATCCAAGAGCACTGAATGTCTTTCCAATTATTTAAATCTGATTTTATTTTTGTGGCAAGTGTTTTGTAATTTTTCTCATATAATTCCTGACTTTTCTTTGGTAGATGGATTCCCAAATACTGTATACTCTCAACATTTGTTTGGAATGGAATTTCTCTTTGTATCTCTTGCTGTTGCATTTTGTTAGTGATATATAAATATGCCGAGGATTTATGTGGATTTATTTTGTATCCTGGCACTTTGCTGAAATTTTGAATTATTTCTAGTAGCTTTTTAGCAGAGTCTTTGGGGTTCTCTAAGTATACCATCATGTCATCTGCAAAAAGTGATAGTTTAATTTCCTCATTTCCTACTCTAATTCCTTGAATCTCTTTCTCGGCTCTTATTGCCGAGGCTAGCGTTTCTAGTACTATATTGAATAGTAATGGTGATAGTGGGCAACCTTGTTTCACTCCTGATCTTACTGGGAAAGGTTGCAGTTTATTTCTATTGCATATTATGCTTACTGAAGGTCTTAAATATATGCTCCTGATTATTCTAAGGAATAGTCCATTTATTCCTATACTCTCAAGAGTTTTTTAGTAGGAATGGATGTTGGATTTTGTCAAATGCTTTTTCTGCATCTATTGAGATGATCATATGGTTCTTATTAATTTGATTATTAATATGATCAATTATACTAATAGTTTTCCTAATATTAAACCAGCCCTGCATTCCTGGAATAAATCCTACTTGATCATAGTGTATTATCTTGGAGATGATTTTCTGAAGTCTTTTTGCTAATATCTTATTTAAGATTTTAGCATCAATATTCATTAAGGAGATTGGTCTATAATTTTCTTTCTCAGTTTTCGATCTACCTGGTTTAGGTATCAGTACCATGTCTGTGTCATAAAAGGAGTTTGGTAGGACTCTTTCATCCCCTATTTTTTCAAATAATTTATATAACATTGGGGCTAATTGTTCTTTAAATGTTTGGTAGAATTCACATGTGAATCCATCTGGCCCTGGGGATTTTTTCCTGGGGAGTTGATTAATAGCTTGTTCTATTTCTTTTTCTGAAATGGGACTATTTAAGCAATTTATCTCCTCCTCTGTTAATCTAGGGAGCCTATATTTTTGGAGGAAGTCATCCATTTCACTTAAGTTATCAAATTTATTGGCATAAAGTTGGGCAAAGTAACTCCTTATTATTTCTCTAATTTCCTCTTCATTGGTGGAAAGATCCCCCTTTTCATTTGTAAGACTATCAATTTGATTTTCCTCTTTCTTTTTTTTGATCAAATTTACCAAAGGTTTATCTATTTTATTGGCTTTTTCATAAAACCAACTCTTGGTTTTATTTATTAATTCAATAGTTTTTTTTACTTTCAATTTTATTGATTTCTCCTTTTAATTTTTGTATTTCAAGTTTAATTTTTGGTTGGGGGTTTATAATTTGGTCTTTTTCTAGCCTTTTAAGTTGTAAGCCCAATTCGTTAATCTTCTCTTTCTCAATTTTCTTCAAATAAGCCTCTAAAGATTTAAAATTTCCCCTTATTACTGCTTTAGCTGCATCCCAAAGATTTTGATATGATGTCTCATCATTGTCATTATCTTGGGTGAAATTGTTAATTGTTTCTATAATTTGCTCTTTCACCCAGTCATTCTTTAAGATGAGATTATTCAGTTTCCAATTACTTTTTGGTCTATTTACCCCTAACTTTTTACTGAATGTAGCTTTTATTGCATTGTGATCTGAGAAGAAGGCATTTATTATTTCTGCCTTCCTACATTTAATTTTGAGATCTTTATGTCCTAATATATGGTCAATTTTTGTATAGGATCCATGAACTGCTGAGAAGAAAGTATATTCCTTCCTATTGCCATTCAGTTTTCTCCAAAGGTCTATCATACCTAGTTTTTCTAATGTTCTATTTACTTTTTTAATTTCTTTCTTGTTTGTTTTGTGGTTTGATTTGTCTAAATCTGAGAGTGCAAGGTTGAGATCTCCCACTATTATAGTTTTACTGTCTATTTCTTCTTGCAGTTCTCTTAACTTTTACTTTAGAAAGTTAGATGCTATACCACTTGGTGCATATATGTTTAGTATTGATATGGCTTCATTATTTATGCTACCTTTCAGCAGGATATAGTTTCCTTCCTTATCTTTTTTAACGAGATCTACTTCTGCTTTTGCTTGATCTGAGATAAGGATAGCTACCCCTGCTTTTTTGGCTTTACCTGAAGCATAATAGGCTCTGTTCCAACCTTTTACCTTTATTCTGTATGTATCTCCCTGCTTTAAGTGTGTTTCCTGTAGGCAACATATTGTAGGGTTCTGCTTTTTGATCCAATCTGCTATCTGTCTCCGTTTGATGGGATCGTTCATCCCATTTACATTTACAGTTAAAATTACTAATTTTGTATTTCCTGCCATCGTATTATCCCCAGATTATGCTTTTTTCCCCTGACCCCCCTGATCCCTCTCCCTGATATTTAATTTACAGACCCCCCTTGTGACGCGCAACCCTCCTCTTTTTTTTTTTTTTTTTTTTTTTTTTTAGGATTCCCCCCCCTCCAAGTCCCTTCACTTATTCTCCTTTTCCTTTTCCCTTTTCCTCTCCCCCCTTTTAATGAGGTGAGAGAAAATTCTCTGAAAAACAAATATGTTAATTATTTACTCTTTGAGCCTCTCCTGATGAGAGTAAGATTCACACAATGATTCTCCCCCTCACTAAGTTCCCTCAGATATGGTGTATTTTCTATGCCTCTTCCTGGGATGTAGTTTCCCTCTTTTTATCACTCCTTCCCCTTTTTCTGAACCGACCTCCTTCCCTTTACTACACCCCCCTTTTTTTCTTTTATATCAGTAAAATCAAATTATCCTTGAGTATTTTTTATATACCCACAACAGAGTTACAGTTCTCAAGGGTTCTGTGTACCTTTTTCTGTTTCTCTTCAGTCTTGTGGATGTAGATCAAATTTTTTGTTTAAGTCTGGTTTTTTTCTTAGAAACATATAGAATTCCTCTGTTTCATTGAATGACCATCTTCTTCCATGGAAAAAGATGCTAAACTTAGCTGGGTAGTTCATTCTTGGTTGCAGTCCTTGATCTTTTGCCTTACGGAATATCAGGTTCCAGGCCCTTCTATCTTTTAATGTGGAGGCAGCCAGATCTTGGGTGACCCTTATTGTGGCACCTTGGTATTTAAATTGTTTTTTTCTAGCTGCTTGCAGGATTTTCTCCTTTGTGTGGTAATTCTGCAGCTTAGCCACTATATTCCGTGGTGTTCTTTTTTTAGGGTCTATTTCAGAAGGAGTTCGATGAATTCTTTCCACATCTACTTTCCCTTTTGTTTCTATTATCTCTGGACAGTTCTCTTTGATAATTTCCTGTAAAATAGAATCTAGGCTCTTTTTTGGTCATAGTTTTCTGGAAGCCCAATAATCCGCAGATTATCTCTCCTAGATCTATTTTCCAGGTCTATAGATTTTCCCAGTAAGTATTTGACGTTGTTCTCCAGCTTCTCATTTTTTTTGTTTTGTTTGACTGATTCTTGGGTTCTCTGTGAATCATTCATTTCTATTTGTTCCATCCTGACTTTTAAGGAGTTATTTTCTTCTTTCACAGTTTTTAGTTCTTTTTGTAAATGCCCAATTTCGTTTTTAAATGAATTATTTTGCTCTATTGAATTTTTTTCCATTTCCCTAATTTTTTTTTTTTTGAGAATTATTTTCTTTTTCCAATTCAGAAATTCTATTTTCTTGAGACTTTTTTATCTTTTCCAATTCAGAAATCCTACTTTCCTGTGTTTTTTTAACCTTTTCTAATTCATAAATTTTGTTTCCCTGCATGTCCTGTGAATTCTTTATTTTTTCCAACTCCAATTTCAGGACGTAGTTATTCTCTATCATAGCTTCCCTTTCCTTTCCCCATTTTTCTTCAACCTCCCCCAATTTTTTAAGAGTTTCTTCTAGGAGAGAGTTATGTGATGGGGGGCAGGGATCGTTCCCCTTTGGGTTGTTATCTGCTGACTCTCTGCTGTTAACTTCCTTGGGGTTGGATATCTGCTCTTTCTCTGTGTAGAATGAGTCAATGGTTCTTTTTGGCCTCTTACTCATACTTGAAAAATATTTTGGGGTCTGTCCCTGGGGTAGGAAATTATTTACTTCTTTACCAGCTTCCTCCCAGACCGGATGGTTGCAGCGGCCCCTGGGCCTGAGCTAAGATAGAGCTCTGGGAGAGAGTTCCCCACCCCCTCCCTGGAAGTGCCTCAGAGGTGATTAGCACTACTGTGCTTCAAGGGCGTAGAATAGTAAAGACAGCACAAAGCCCAGCCTATGTGTCTGGGTGGGGAGTGGATGTCTGCAGCAGGTGACGTGAAAAGCCCCTGTGCTCAAACTGGAAGTGTCTGCCAGAAACCGCGGTCCCTAGTTCAAAGGTTCTGCTTCTCTGGGACTTCCTGTAGCTGAGTTCCACTCTCTCCAGCTAAGCTAGGCAGTGTGTGTTGCCTTGGGCCGTATCCACCCACTTGCAAATCTCTTAACTATTCTCAGGAGGTAGCTGAGGCCACACCCCCTGGTGCTGAGATCTGCTGAGTCACCTCCAGGGTCCGGGGAAAATCTAATCTGAGTTTTAAAATATTTTGGCTTTCTCTACTGAACTGCTAAATAATTAGCAGAGAAGAGCTAACAGCCTGTGCCAGATTCCTTTACCTCAGTGGTTTCTCTGATCCCAGAGCCCTTCCCAGCGCAATGGGCGCAGTGTGCCACTACCCCACCGTCTGTGCTGGTCTCTCTTATTCCTCCCCTGAGAACTGACCTTTCCTGTTGAAACTCCAGATTCTCTTCAGCTGGTAAGTCGTGCTTCCAGTCCTTATGGTATCTATCAGTCCTGAGCTAATTCTGAGACTTAATTTATCTGATTGGTTGTGAGGGAGTGAGGACGTTCACAGAGACGTGTGTTTCTTCTCCGCCATCTTGGCTCCGCCAATGTCCCCTTTATCTTAAGAGCAGATCTCACCCTTTAAATATGAACCAAAAAAAACAAAAAGAATTCTGTTTTTATGGAGACAAGGAGGAACAGACCTCAGACACTGAGGACACTAAAGGTAAAATATTTCCAGATGAAGCTTCAAAGAGTATATAAATTGGTCTCAATCTCACAAGGCACTTTTGTAAGAATTCAAAAAGGATCTTAAATGAGAGAGGAAAAATGGGGAAAGGAAATGAGAGCTCTGGAAAAGGAAACATGGAAATTGTGTGAAGAAATTTACTCCTTAAAGAATAGTTTTTCCTTGCTATGTGACCCTGGGCAAGTCACTTAACCCCAATTGATTCAGAAAAAAAATTAGTTTTGACAAAATGGAAAAAAAGAAAAATTTATTAAAAAACAAAATTTCTGAAGTGGAAAAAAAAATCCAATAAATCAAACAACTCATTTAAAAGTTCAATTGGTCAAATGCAAAAAGGAGATAAAAAAGCTAACTGAAGGAAAGAATTAACTAAAAATTAACCTTTTATAAATGGAAGTGAATAACTTAATGAAACATCAAGGATCAGTTAAACAAAACTAAACAAAAATGAAAAAAAAAATAGAAGAAAATGTAAAATACCTCACCAGAAAAACAATTAACATGAAAAATAAATCCCGGAGAGATAGTCTAGGAATTATTAGACTATCTGACAATCACAAGGAAAAAATATTTTAGACAACATCTTTCAAGAAATCATCAAAGCAAACTTCCCTGATGTCCTAGAACCAGAGGGTAAAATAGCCATTAAAAGAATCCACTGATTGCTTCCTGAAAGAGATCCCCAAAATGAAAACTCAAAGGGATATTGTAGCTAAACTTCAGAATAAGGAGAAACTACTGCAAACAGCCAGAAAAAAAAAGAATTCAATTATCAAGAAGCCACAATCAAGTTTACCTAGCAGCTTCCACTTTAAATGTTCAAAGAATCTGAATATGACATTATGGAGGGCAAAGAAACTTGGATTTCAGCCAAAAATCAATTACCCAGCAAAATTAAACATTATCTTTCAGGGGAAAAGTTGGACATTCAATAAAATAGAGGATGTTCATTTATTTTTTGATTAAAAGACCAGAGTTGAACAGAAAATTTGATCTTTAAATCAAGAACTCAAGAAAAGCATAAAAAGGTAAAAAGAGAAGATAAATTTTTATTTTTTAAATGTTAAAAATGTTTACATCTCTATATATGGGAAGATGGCATTTTTAACTTTTGAGAACTATATCTTTGTTACAGATATACTTAGAGGGTGTAAGTATAATTTGACTTTACTATGATGAAATAGAAAAGAAGCTATGAGTGGAAAAGGCATTGTACTGGAGGAAGGAAGGGTAGGTAAAATGAGGTAAATTGAATCACATGGAGAGGTACAAAAGACCTATTATAGTTGAGGTAAAAAAGGGAGGAGGTGTGAACCTTAATCTCATCAGATTTGGTTCAAAGAGAGAATAACAGACATATTTAGTTTAATAGAGGCATTTGTCACTTCCTATAGAGAAGTAGGCAGACAAGAGGGAAAGAAAAGAGGGAAGTAATAGAAGGGAGAGCAAATGAAGAAAAAGAAAGAGATGAGAAAGGGGGAGAGGATGTAAAAGTGGAGGGCAGATTGAAGGATGTGGTGGTCAGAAGCAATACATTAATGGCAAGGAAAAGAGGGAAAGGAAAGAAAAATATACCTTGAGGAAAATAAGATGATGGGAAATATAGAGTTAATAATTTTAACTGTGAATATCAATGGGATGAACTCTCTCATAAAATGGAAGTGGATAACTGATTATATTAAAAGCCAGAATCCTACAATATATTATTTACAAGAAACATATTTAAACAGAGTGATACAAAATAGGACAAAGGTAAAAAGTTAGATCAGAAGCTATTATGCTTTAGCTGATGTAAAAACAAAACAAAACAACAACCACAAAAAACCAGGAATAGCAATCCTGATCTCAGATCAACCAAAAGGAATAATAGATATAATTAAAAGAGATGAGAAAAAAAACTTCTTCTTGCTAAAGGGTACCATAGATAATGAAGTAATATTAATGCTAAATATATATGCACCAAGTTGTAGAGGGTCCAAGTTCCTAGAGGAGAAGTTGAGAGCTACAAGAAGAAAGACAGCCAAAGTATATTAGTGGGGGATCTCAAACTTGTTCTGTCTGAACTAGATAAATTGAACTGAAAAATAGATAAGAAAGAAGATAAGGAGGTAAATAGAATTTTAGAAAACTTAGGTATGACAAAACTTTGGAGAAAATTGAATGGGAACAGAAAGTAATATACTTTTTTTTCTCAGTGGTACATGGAACCTACACAAAATTTGACCATGTATTAGAGCACAAGAACTCAAAATTAAATGCAAAAAGGCAGAAATAATAAATGCATATTTTTCAGATCATGATCCAATAAACATTACTTGTAACAATGGGCCAAGGAAAAATAGACAAAATATTAACTGGAAACTAAATAATCTAATCCTAAAGAATGAGTGAGACAAGAAATCATAGACACAATCAATAATTTCTTCCAAGAGAATGATAATGAGACAACATATCAAAATTTATGGGATGCAGCCAAAGCAATTCTTAGGCGAAGTTTTATATTTCTAAATGCATATTTACATAAAAGAGAGAAAGAGAAGATCAATGAACAGAATACACAACTAAAAAAAACTGGAACAAGAATAAATTAAAGCCCCCAATTAAAAACCAAATTTGAAATTCTGAAAATAAAAGGGGAGATTAATAAAATCAAAAGTAAGAAAACTAGTGAACTAATTAACAAAACTGTTAACTCCTGTTGCTAAACTCAGCAGGGGTCAACTAGTGTCTTACCTTCACCAGGTAAGACTTTGGACTTTGGACTTCACGGCTCAGATTAGCTAAATTGAAGATGGACCATAATGGCCCCCCACAGAATACCAGACTCACCCAAATATGCAGCAACAAGTCTTTATTTTATTTCTTCACTACATAGATTTCCCTCAGTCCTAATGCTTTAATGATTCCCTCCCTTTTCTGCAATTCCTTTTTCTATTGTTCCCAGATCACTTGTCAGAGAGTGGCAGAGCAAGGTGCATAATCAATCAAGAGTGAGGAGGGCTCCCACCTCTTTACTGAGGCTTAATCAATGCTGTCAATACCCTATTTCAGAGTCAGGCAGAATAATCCTCTGAGTGCCTCATACTCTGCTCTTGATATTTGCCCTCTACTCTAACAAACTAAGAGTTGGTTTTATGGGGGGGGGGAAGATAAATCTTTAGTTAATTTGATTAGAAAAAGGAAAGAAAAAAAATCAAATTGTTGGTCTCAAAAATGAAAAGGGTGAGCTTTCCACCAATGAAGAGGAGATCAAAGCAATAATTAGGACTTATTTTGCCCAACTTTATTTGGGCCAATAAATATAATTTAGGCAAATAAAAATAATCTGATAATCTAAGTGAAATGGAGGAATAGTTACAAAAATATATATTGCCCAGATTAACATAGGAGGAAATAAACAGTCCCATTTTAGAAAAATAAATTTAACAAGAAAATTTAAAATATCCTGGGTCATCCTGTCATTCTGAGATGTCAGAGCACATTGTTTGGGTCACATAGTTGATTATTAGAGAGGTATTTTCATTCTATTATTCTATTAATCCAATTTATGGCCATTTCAAAATATTATCTTTGATCCACTTATGTGTTCATAAAAGTCCATAAATATTTTAAAACACATGTAGTGGTATTCCTGATTTTGTTATTATCATGAGTTTTTGTAAAAAAATTGTCATCATAAGACAAGATTTGATTTTAAAAAAATCTTTTTTTTTTTCTGACACTTGTTTAACTAAAACTGATTGGCATGCAGGGCATATTAAATTTAAGCAGTTTGTGTAAATATAATTCATTTATTCAATAATAAGAATAAATTTGAATATTTTGTTTGAGATTTTCAATGTATAATAAATTCTGGGAGTTGGAAGCCTTTATGTTGTCAATATATATTCAGAAAAACCTGTATTTCATGCAATGTAAAGATACTGAATTTGAAGTCAGATGGTGTGGGTCCAAATTTTATCTTCATTATTATTAAATGTGTAATTTTGTACAATCATTAACCTCTTTGAACTTCATTTTCCTCATCTGTAAAACTGGGGTTTGATTAGATGTCCTGTAAGAATGATTCTAAATCAAAATTTGTATTTCTAAGAATTACATTTAATACTTTTTTCCCTGCTTCTTGAGTGGAGAGACTTTTTTTTTATTTTTGCCTTTTCTTTTAATCTCTATTGCCCCAAGAATTGACAATCCAGCAAATTCGAGCAGGAGAAAAGATGGAATGTGGATACTTAAAAAAATAGGATACTTTAATCACTTCTGAAGAAAAGTCTAGAACTGAATAGGAAATTTTGTCTTCTTTTCTTTAAATTTTTTTTTTTTTATTAAAGCTTTTCATTTACAAAGCATACACGTGGGTAATTTTTCCAACATTGACTCTTGCAAAACTTTTTGTTCCAAATTTTCCCCTCCTTCATCTGCACCCTTTCCCCTAACTAGCAGGTAGTCCAATACATGTTAAATATATTGTTAATATGTTAAATCCAATATATGTATGTGTGTGTATATATATATATATATATATATATATATATATATATATATATACACACACAGACACACATAATTATACAATTATCTTGCTACACAAGAAAAATCATATCAAGAAAAAAGAAAAAGGAAACAATGAAAGCAAATAACAACAGAGGGAGTGAAAATGCTATGTGTAGTATTCCACACTCTATTCTCACAGTTCTCTCTCTGGGTATAGATGGCTCCATTCATCACTGAACAAGTGGAACTGGTTTGAATCATCTCACTGTTGAAGAGAGTCATGTCCATAATAATTGATCATCGTTTAGTTTTGTTGTTGCTGTGTATAATGATCTTCTGATTCTGCTCATTTCACTTAGCATCAGTTCATGTTGGTCTCTCTAAGCTTCTCTAAAATAGTTTCTTGGAGTTTGATTGGTATAGCACTAAATCAATAGATTAGTTTAGGGAGTATTGTCATCTTTATTATATTCATTTGACCTAAGAGCACTTGATATTTTTCCAATTACTTAGATCTAACTTTATTTATGTGGAAAGTATTTTGTAGTCTTGCTCATATAGTTCCTGATTTTCCCTTGATAGGTAGATTCCCAAATATTTTATACTTTTGACAGTTATTTTAAATGGAATTTCTCTTTGTATCTCTTGCTTTTGAATATTGTTAGTGATATATAAAAATGCTGATGATTTATGTGGAATTATTTTGTATCCTGCAACTTTGCTAAAGTTATGGATTATTTCTAATAGTTTTTTAGTTCATTCTCTAGGGTTCTCTAAGTATACTGTCATATCATCTGTAAAGAGTGATCATTTGGTTTCCTCATTACCTACTGTAATTCCTTTAATCTCTTTTTCTTCTCTTATTGCCAAAGCTAGTTTTTCTGATGCAATATTGAATAGGAATGGTGATAATGGGCAACCTTATCTTTTACCCCTGCTCTTAGTAGAATATGGTTCCATTTTATCCCCATTACATATGATGCTTGCTGGTGGTTTTAAATAGATTCTACTGACTGTTTTCAAGAAAAGTCTATTTATTCCTATAATCTCTAGTGAATGGGTAGGTGGTTAGGTGGGTCTATGCCTACTTTCTGCCATACTAATGGTTGCATTTTTTCAAATGCTTTTTTTGCATCTATTGAGATAATCATATGATTTTTGTTATGTTTGTTTTGTTTTATTAATTTGGTCATTGATATAGTCAATTATGCTAATAATTTTCTAATATTGAACTAGCCCTACAGTCCTGATATAAATCCTTCTTGGTTGTGGTGTATTATCCTGGGGATGATTTTCTGTAATTTCTTTGCTATTATTTTATTTAAGATTTTTGCATCAATATTTATTAAGGAGATTGGTCTATAATTTTCTTTCTCTGTTTTCATCCTATCTGGTTAGGTATCAGTACCATGTCTGTGTCATAAAAGGAATTTGGTAGGAGTCTTTCATTCCCTATTTCTTCAAATAGTTTATATGGTATTATAATGGATTGTTCTTTAAATATTTGGTAGAATTCACAGGTAAATCCATCTGGCCCTGGGGATTTTTTCTTAGGGAGTTGATTAATAGCTTGTTCTATTTCTTTTTCTAAAATAGGACTATTTAAGTAATTTATTTCCTTTTCTGTTAATACAGGCAATTTATATTTTTGTAAGTATTCCTCCATTTGATTTGGGTTGTCAAATTTATCTGCATAAAGTTAGTCAAAGCAGCTCCTAATAATTGCCTTAATTTCCTCTTCATGGGTGGATAGTTCTCCCTTTTCATTGGTGAGACTAACAATTTGATTTTTTCCTCTTTCTTTTTGCTAATCAAATTAACTAAAGGTTTATCTATTTTGTTGGGTTTTTTTCATAAAACCAACTCTTAGTTTTATTTATTAATTCAAGTTTTTTTTTTTTTTTTTTTTTTTTTTTAGTTTTAATTTTATTGGTCTCTCCTTTGATTTTTAGAATTCCAAGTTTGGTATTTGATTGGGGGTTTTTAATTTGTTCTTTTTCTAGTTTTCTAGTTGCAAACCTAGTTCATTGATCTTCTCTTTCCCTATTTTATGCAAGTAAGCATCTAGAGATATAAAATTTCCTCTTGTTACCACTTTGGCTGTATCCCGCAAATTTTGGTATGTTATTTCATTATTGTCATTCTCTTGGATGAAATTATTGATTGTGTCTATGACTTGCGGCTTCATCCATTCATTCTTTACAATAAAATTATCGAGTTTCCAATTTCTTTTTAGTCTATTTTACTCTGGTCTTTTATTGAATGTAATTTTTATTGCATTGTGATATGAAAAAAAAGGGCATTTTTCTATTTCTGCCTTTCTGCATTTGATTTTGAAGTCTTTTTGTCCTAATACATGGTCAATTTTTGTATAGGTTTCATGAACTGCTGAGAAGAAAGTTTACTCCTTTATATCTCTATTCCATTTTTCTCCAAAGATCTATCATATCTTGCTTTTCTAGTATTCTATTTACTTCTTTAACTTTTTTCTTATTTATTTTGTGGTTTGATTTATCTAGTTCTGAGAAAGCAATGTTGAGATCTCCCATTATTATAGCTTTGCTGTCTATTTCTTCTTGAAACTCTCTTAACTTCTTTAGAAATTTAGATGCTACACTACTTAGTGCATATTTGCTTAATACTGATATTGCTTCATTATCTTTGGTACCCTTTAGCAAAATATAGTTTCCTTCCTTATCTCTTTTAATTAGATCAATTTTTGCTTTTGCTTAATCTGAGATCAGGGTGACTGCTCCTGATTTTTTTACTTCACCTGAAGCATAATAGATTCTGCTCCAGCCTTTTACCTTTACTCTGTACATATCACTCTGCTTTAAATGTGTTTCTTATAAAAAAAAAAAACCATATTGTAGGAGTCTGGCTTTTCATCCAGTCTGCTATTCACATACATTTTATGGAAGAGTTCACCTTAATTCACATTTACTGTTAAAACTTAATAATTTAGTATTTCCTGCCATCTTTTAAACTTCAAATTATACTTTTCTCTTTCCTTTTCCCCTTTCCCCTCCCACTTTTGTATAAGGTGAGAGAAGTTTCTCAGTGAAACCAAATTTATCTAATATTCTTTCTTTGAGCCAAATCTGATGACATTAAGATTCAGACAATACTTGTCACCCTCCCTCAATTATAATAGGTTTCTTTGCCTCTTCCTGAAATGTCATTTCCCTCATTTTACCTCCACTTTCCTCTTTTTTTTTTCTGTTACAATCCCCTTTCCACTTCTAGTTTTTTTAATAATATAATAGTAAAATCAGATTACATATATATGTATTCTCTTTGTATCCCCATAATCAAAAAAGTTCTCAAGTGTTTTTTTAATTAAAATTTTTTTTTTACCTTTTTATGATCCTCATGAATTCTGTATTTTGAGATTTTTTTTTTTTTATTTAGCTCTGGTCTTTTCTTTTCTTTTTTTTTCTTTTCTTTTTCTTTTTTTTTTTTTTTTCTCTGAGGCAATTGGAGTTAAGTGACTTGCTCAGGGTCACATAGGTAGGAAATGTTAAGTGTCTTAGGCCAGATTTGAAGTCAGGTCCTCCTGACTTCAGGGCTGGTACTTTATCCACTGAGCCACCTAGCTGCCCTAGCTCTGGTCTTTTCACAAAAAATAAATGGAATTCACCAGTTTCATTGAATTTCCATTTTCTTCCCTGAAAGAAAATGCTCAGTTTAGCAGGGTAACTTATTCTTGGCTGCATTCCAAGTTCCTTTGCCTTTCAGAATATCAGCTTCCAGGCCCTTTGATCTTTAAAGTGGAAGGTGCTAGGTTCTGAGCAATCCTTATTGTGGCTTTTTGGTATTTGTATTGTTTCTATCTGGCTACTTATAATATTTTTTCTTTAGTCCGATAGTTCTGAAATTTAGCTATATTATTCCTTGGGGTTTTAATCTTGGGGCTTCTTTCAGGAAGTGTTCAGAGAATTCTTTCAGTGGTCATTTTACCTTCTGATTCTACAACATCTGGGCAGTTTTCTTGGATGATTTCCTGAAAAGTTGTGCTTAGTCCCTTTTTTTCATCATGGATTTCAGGGAATCATTAGATTGTCTCTCTGAGATCTATTGTCCAGGTCATTTTTTTCCCCCCCAACTTAGGTATTTTATATTTTTTTTTCCTATTTTTTTAAAATTTTATTTTTGGTTTTGCTTGACTAATTCTTGTAGTCTCATTGAGTCATTTATTTCCATTTGTTCAGTTCTGAATTTTAGTGAATTATTTTCTTTATTTGATTTTTATTTTCTTTTTGTATTTGTCCAATTGAATTTTTTAATGAGTTATTTTGTTCTATGGATTTTTTTTTCCATTTCACAAATTCTGTTTTTTAATAAGTAATTTACCTTTTCCATTTCACAAATTCTGTTTTTTAGGGAGTTGTTTTCTTTTTCTAATTTATCAAATCTATCTTTTAATGAGTTATATTTGCCTTTTCTAAATCCTCTTGCAAACTTTCATTTCCTTTCCACATTTTTCTTCTACCTCTCTTTTAAGATCTTTTAAAATTTCTTCTAGAAGAGCCTTGTGTGGGAACCAGGTTATATTATAGACTTCCAGGGGCAGAGCCATGATGGTGGAGATGACATATGTTTCTTTCTCACCTTCTCCTCAAATCCTCAAACTAATTAGCAAATCCAGCCTCTGAATTAGCTCTGCACTGGCATAACCTGCAAATATTGGAAGTGCAACAAATTACCAGAAGAAGATAATTTTGAAGATTGCCAGAAAATATCTGTTTCAATTCAAAATGGGAGGGAGGCAACCAAGGACAAGCAGCTGAGCACAGACACCAGCTCAGACAGTGCAGAATCACCAGGGTGGTGCGGATTCCACAGGGTAATGTAGACTTTGTATGGTGAAGAATCTATGGGGAGGATACAAAACAGAAAAAGTCGGTTTCAATTGGAAATGGGAGGAAGGCATCCAAGCACAAGCGGGCTGAGCATAAATACCAGAGCAGACAGAGCAGAGTCCCACGGCAGTGTGGACTCCATAGGATGGTGCAGACTCTGAAAGGTGGAGAATCTATGGGTAGGAATATACAGTAGTATTGGTTACTCTGCCCTGGTTGCAAGCCAGTAGAGCAGCAAAGAAGTTATAAAACATCCAACAAAAACAGAAAATGTAAATAGTGAACCCCAAAATGCCAGAATCTCACGGGACCTGTCTGAACCCACCCAGCACCAGGAATGAGTCAGCATTGACCCAGCACAGCCATGGCTGCTTATAGAGAAAGCCATTGATTATAGAGGAAGCTTGGAAACCCTTTCCTGCCCTAAAAGCAGGCCTTAACTTTTTTTAAAAAAATGAGTAAAAAAGTAAAGGGAACTCTGATAATAGATAGTTTTTATGGTGAAAGAAAAGAATAGATATCAAACCCTGAGGAGACTAAAGACAGATTGTCTCCAGATGAAGCCCCAAAAGGTGAAAATTTTATCTTTAAATACAAGATATAGAGAAGCATAAGAAGGCAAATGGGAAAGAAAAAATATTCAATAATATAAAACTTTTTATCACTACAATAGGAATATGATACTTGTAACTCTTAAAAAGCATATCTTTATTAGGACAGTTAGAAGAAATGAACAGAGTATATGGATATAAGTTGATTTTGATGTGATGAGGAGGCCAAATAGGGAAAATTATAATATATCAAGAGCCTCAAAAAAAGACCTACTAAAGTAGAGGGAAAGAAGGATTGGAGTGAACATTGTTTGAACCTTATTCTCTTTGGATTTGTCACAAAGAGGGAATAACATATATACTCAGCTGTGAAAAGAAATTTTCCTTATCTTATAACAAAGTAGGAGGAGAAAGGGGAAAGAAAATGGAGAGAGATGGATAGAAAGGAGTACAGAAAGAGGAGCATAAAGGGGAAAGAAAATTGGAGACCCCCAAAAGGGAAGAATAATTGAGGGAACTGGTAGTTAGAAACAAAATTGAGGTAAGGAGGGATAGAGTGAAAGAAGAGAAAAAAAAATATAAATGGGGCCAGATATAGAATGGAAGGAAATACACAGATAGTTATCACTACTGTCAATTTTATCAAATAATTATTTCAATAAATGCAAAAAAAAAAGCTTTTGAGAAAATACAGCTCTCATTCCTATTTTAAAAGTTTTAATTAAAAATATAAATAAATAAAAGTTCTTTTCTTACCAAGAAAAGTGTTTTGTGTTCATACAGTTCCTGGGTTTGTCCTGGCAGGTAGACTAACAAATATTTTATATTACCTTTCTATCTTTCTACCCCTTGCTGTTGGACTTTGTTGGTAACATACAGAAATACTGATGATTTTTATGTTTATTTCCCATCTTGCAACTTTATTAAAGTTGTTAATTTTTCAAGTAGCTTTTTAGTTGATGCCCTAGAATTCTTCAAGAATACAATCATATCATTTGTAAAAGGCAATAGTTTTATTTTATCATTGCCTACTCTACTCCCTTCAGTTTCTTTTCTTATTGCTGAAGGTAACATTTCTGGTACTATATGGAATAACAGTACTGACAATGGGGATCTTTGTTTTACCCCAATTGTTCTGAGAAGATTTATAGCTTATTCCCACTACAAATAAAGTTTGCTGACAGTTCTAGATACAGTCTTATCATTTTAAGGAAAATTCCATTTATTCCTATACTTTGTAATGTTTTTAATAGAAATGGGTGGAATATTTTTTTCACAAGCTTTTGTCGCATATATTGAGATAATCATCTGATTTCTATTAGTTTTGTTATTGATATGATATTAATTGATATTAATTATGCCAATAGGCTTTCTGATAGCCATGCATTTCTTGTATAAATTCACTTGGTCATAGTTTATTAGTCTGTTGATAGATTGCTATAATCTCTTTGTTCTATCTTATTTAAATTTTTTACATTAATATTCATTAGGGAGATTGTTCTATAATTTTCTTTTTATGTTTTGGCTCTTCCTGCTTTAGGTATCAGAACACCTGTTTGTGTTGTAGAAGAAATGTGGCAGATCTCCTTCTTTACCTGTTTTTCTAATTAATTGTTTTTTAAATATTTACTTGTAAATCCATCTGGGCCTAAAGATTTTTTCTGAAAAAGTTCATTGATGGCTTGTTCAAATTTTTTTTTTTTCTAAAATAAGCCTATTTAAGTAATTTATATCTTCTGTATTTTTGTAAATAAATATTTATCCATTTCAAATGGCATACAGTTGGGCAAAATAGCTCCTAACAATATTATTTTAACTTGTTTTTCATTGGTGCTAAGTTCACTCTTTCCATTTTTTAATGCTGGTGATTTTTTTTTTCCTTCTTCTTTCCTAATCAAATTAACCACAGCTTTATCTATTTTGTTTGTTTTTTCATAAAACCAACTCTTAGTTTTATTAATTAGTTCAATAGTTTTCTTTATTTCAGTTTTATTTATCTCCTTTGATTTTTAGAATTTCAAATTTGATATTTAATTGTGTTTTTAATTCCTTCTTTTTGAAACTTTTTTAGTTACATATCCAATTCATTAATCTTTTCTTTCTCCATTTTATTCATGTAGCTATTTAGAGAAATAAAATTTCCCCTAAGACCTGCTTTGTCTGCATCCCATATGTTTTGGTATGTGATCTCATTATTTTTATTCTCTTGGATGCCTCTCCTTTCCTTCCCCCCAAGCCCCCAGTACAATTCTTTTCCCACCTCTTAACGTTTCTTTTTAATATTATTAAATCAAAGTCAAGTTGTACTTCACATCCTATCTCTATTTATATCCTTTGTAACTTCTCTAATAAAATATATGATTCTCAAGAGTTACAAGTATCATCTTCCCATGTAGAGATATAAACAACTTAGTGTTTAAATATCTTTTTTTTTCTTTCCAGTTTACTTTTCTATGCTTCTCCTTATTCTTGCATTTGAAGATCAAAATTTCTGTTTACTTATTGTCTTTTCATCATAAATGATTGGAGCTCTCCTTCTTCATTGAATGTCTCTCTACCTAAAGGAGATCATTTTCAGTCTTTCTAGATATTGCTTCTTGATTGTAATCCAAGCTGCAAGTAACCAGATCCTCTGATCCTTTATTGTAGAAGTTGTCAAAACTTGGACAATCCTAAATGTGACTGCTCTATAGTTGAATTATTTCTTTCTTGAAACTTATAGTATTTTCTTCTTGACATTATAGTCCTAGAATTTTGCTACAATATTTCCTGGAGTTTTTCTTGCAGGATCTCTTTCTGGATAAGATCTAGTGTAACGTGCTGTTGTCTCCAGAAGCTGCCAATCGCTCTGTTGGGGGGGGTCTGCTGTGTCAACTCAAATCTCTCAGACAGATTCTTCTTCCTGTAGAGAACCTTTGTCTCTAGATAGTTGCCATTAACTCTTGTCCAGAGAAGTGACTTCCCTTCCTGCAGAGAGCCGTGTCAAGCCTGATGTAGAGCAGAGACTTCTCCTATCTCTGGAGTGCTGTCCTCTTTTATCCTCCCAGAGAATGGGCGTGGGATAATGCAAGGGCTTCTGGGAAGAAGTACTCCAACCAATGAGCTTGTTCCTCTTAGAATTCCTAAGGTGTAAACTCCCTTTAAAGGCCCAAACCAAAGGTCTGAGCCAGAGAACTGTTAAGTCAACCTGAGTTCTCACCTTGTAATTGTCCAGACAACCTGAATTCTCACCTTGTCACTGTCCAGACAACCTGAGTTCTCACCTAGTAATCCTAACAATCTAGGATTCTTGCAATGATTATTTTGCCTTTTGGTTTTAGTGCTTTAGGATAGGTTTCTTTGATAATTTCTTGAAAAATACTGTCCATGTTCTTTCTTTTTCTTTTCTTTTTTTCTTTCTTTGTTTTGTTTTGTTTTTGGTTATAGCTTTCATACGGTCTAATAATTTTTAAATTGTCTTTCCTGAATCCATTTTAGAACAGTTGTTTTCCAGTGTAGTATTTTACATTTTTCTTGTATTTTTTTATTGTTTTTAGTTTGTTTAACTGATTCTAGATGTCTCAAGGATTTATTAGTTTCAATTTGCTCAGTTATAGTTTTTAATGTATGATTTTTCTTTACTTAATTTTGTATCCTATTTTCCCATTTGATTAATTTTACTTTTAAAGGTATTTTCTTCAGTGATTTAAATTTTTTTTTGCATTTGTCCAATTGCATTTTTTAATGAATTGTTTTCTTCAATAAATTTTTATCCTTTATTTTCCAAGCTGTTGTCTCTCTCTTGCATACTTCTCATTTATTTTCCTAATTTTTTTTCTACCTCTGTTATTTGACTTTTAACATCTTTAAAAATTTTTTTTTATTAAAGCTTTTTATTTTCCAAACATATGTATGGATAACTTTTCAATACTGACCTTTGCAAAACCTTGTGTTCCAAATTTTCCCTCCCTTTTCCGACTTCTTCCCCTAGATAGCAAGTAATCCAATATATGTTAAAAATGTTAAAATATATCTTGAATCCAACACACACACACACACACACACACACACACACACACACACACACACACACACACACATTTATACAAGTATCTTGCTGCATATGAAAAATCAGGTCAAAAAGGAAAAAAAATTGAGAAAAAATAAAATGCAAGCAAACAACAAAATGAGTGAAAATGCTATGTTGTGGTCCACGTTCAGTTCCTACAGTCCTCTCTCTGAGTAGAAATGTCTCTCTTCTTCATAAAATCATTGGAACTGGCCTCAATCATTGTTGGAAACAGTCACATTCATCAGAGCATTGTATAATCTTTTTATTGCCATGTACAATGATCTCCTGGTTCTGCTCACTTCACTTAGCATCAGTTCATGTAAGTCTCTCCAAGCCTCTCTAAAATCATTCTTTTGATTATTTCTTATAGAATAATAATATTCCATAACATTCATATACCACAACTTATTCAGCTATTCTTCAACTGATGGATATCCACTCAGTTTCCAATTTCTTGCCACTACAAAAAGGGTTGCCACAAACATTTTTGCACATGTGGATCTTTTCCCCTCCTTTAAGATCTCTCTGGGACATAGGCCCAGTAGAAACACTGCTGGATGCATAATTTGATAATTTTTTGAGCATAGTTCCAAACTGCTTTCCAGAATGGTTGGATCCATTCACAATGTATAAGTATCCCAGTTTTCCCATATCCCCTCCAACATTCATCATTATCTTTTCCTGTCATCCTAGCCAATCTGAGAGGTGTGAGGTGGTACCTCAGAATTGTCTAAATTTGCATTTCTTTGATCAATAGTTATTTAGAGCACCTTTTCATATGTCTAGAAATAGCTTCAATTTCTTTATCTGAAAATTATCTGTTCATATCCTTTGATCACTTTTGGAGAATGGCTTGAATTCTTATAAATTTGAGTCAATTCTTTATGTATCCTAGAAATGAGTTCTTTATCAGAACCCTTAAATGTGAAAATGTTTTTTTCCAATTTATTGCTTCCCTTCTAATCTTGTCTTCATTAGTTTTGTTTGTACAAAAACTTTTTAACTTAATATAATCAAAATTATATATTTGTGTTCAATTATGAGTTCCAATTCTTCTTTGTTCACAAATTCCTTCCTTCTCCACAGACTTGAGAGGTACACTACGTTTTTCTAATTTATTTATAATATCCCCCTTTATGTCTAAATTATGAACACATTTCAATCTTATCTTGATATATGTGTTAGGCGTGCATTAATGACTAGTTTCTGCCATACTAGTTTCCAATTTTTCTAATAATTTTTGTCAAATAATGAGTTCTTATCCCAAAAGCTGGGATATTTGGGCTTGTAAAACATTTGACTGGTATAGCTATTGACTATTTTGTTCTGTGAACCTAACCTATTCCACTAATTGAATATCCTATTTCTTAGCCAGTACTAAATGGTCTTAATTACCACTGTTTGTAATATAGTTTTAGGTCTGGCACAACTAGACCATCACCTTCATTGGCATTTTTTTTTTTCATTAGTTCCCTTGAAATTCTCGACCTTTTATTCTTTTAGATGAATTTTGTTGTTATTTTTTTCTAGTTCAGTAAGATAGTTTCTTGGGAGTTTGATTGGCATAGCATAAATAAATAGACTAGTTTAGGTAGTATTGTCATCTTTATTATATTCATTTGACTTATCCAAGAGCACTTGATATTTTTCCAAATGTTTATATCTGACTTTATTTGTGTGGAAAGCGTAGTTTTGCTCACATAGTTACTGACTTTTCCTTGGCCAATAGATTCCCAAATATTTTATACTATTGACAGTTATTTTGAATGGGTTTTCTCTTTGTATCTCTTGTTGCTAGACTTTTGTGGTAATTTATAAAAATGCTGATGTTTTATGTGGATTTATTTTGTATCCTGCAACTATGCTAAAATTGTAGATTATTTCTAGTAGTTTTTTACTTGATTTTTTGAATTTTAACATCTTTTATGAGCTTTTTCAAAAAGGCTCTTTGGGCTTGATACCAATCTATATTCTCTTTGAGGTTTCACATGTACACATTTTGTCCTATTCTGAGTTGATATTTTGGTATTTCACATAACCATACTAGTAGCTTTTTATGGTGATCAAGGGATTTTTTTTTTTTTTTTTTTTTTGTTACTGTTGTTGTTGTTGTTGTTTATTTATTGCTCATTGTCTTTTTTTCTACATCTTCACCCCACATTTCTTAAATATTAAAGTCTAATTCTGCTCCTGCAACAGAGGGGTAGTTGTCTTTAGCTTCTTGTCCAGCTTTGAGCTTTGGCTTTGAGTACAGAAGCCCCTTCTGTTTGTTGACTTGCTCACAATGCTGGGGGAAACATGACATAATCCCATTTTTTGTTTCATGGTTTCCTGGGCTGGCAATTTGCCTATTGTGTTGAGATAGGATATTGTTTCACTGGTATACTTGTTTCACTGTTATACTATGCTACTGTTCTATTGAGCTAGGAGTGAAGGGCCTAGATTTTTGATCTATGCTGCGATTAAGGCTGTTCTATTGGCTTACCCAGAACACCATCAAAGCTGGACTGTGTTCCCCTTTTACTGTAGTGAGAATGACCTTTCCCAAACTCCTTTCAAGCTATCTTGAATTGGAAAATTGTTTCTTTCCACTTTTTGTAGACACTGTTATTCCAGAATCTGCTTGGAGGTTTAGTTCTTGTTGTTTCTAAGGAAAACTGGGGAACTCAAGCAATTTCCTGGCTCACTCTGCCATCTTGACTTCCCCACCACCCTATTTTCAATACATTTGTGATGGAAATTACTTCATATACAGAGAAAGAACTATTGAGGCTGAATGCAGATCAAAGCATATTATTTTCACTCTTTTTTATTTCTTTTCTTTTTTATTTCTAATTTTCCTTTCACAGGATGATTACTATGAAAACATTTTTAAAATGTTTGTGCATGTAGAATTCCATATCAGATTGCTTGTTGTGTTGGGGAGGGTGATAAGGGAGAAAGGAAGAATAATTTGAAACTCAAAATCTTACAAAAATTAATGTAGAAAACCATCTTTACATATAATTTATATGTAAAATACTATTAAGTGATTTTAAAAAATCGTATGAAGAATGATTGTGGAAAATTATAAGACATATTACTTCCTAAAATATCAATAAGTAATGGAAGGAAAAATAAAATAATTTTAAAAACATGTTTTATAAAAAGCTCAATCAAGCAATGATTTCAATGATTGAGTAAAAAAAAAACCTATAAGAAGAAAAAAGAAACAAATGATTGTTAAGATCTGTGAAGATTTTATATCAAATTCATTCCACTATCAAGGTCAGTGAAATCATTGCATTTGTACCCTACAGTTAGTACCAGATAGACTTAGAGAAAAATTGAAATGAAACTTAAAATTTTAAAAAATGCATGGAAAGTATAGTTGAAAGTGATACTAGAGAGTGTAACTACACTGTAAATTAAAGAAATCTACTGAAAAAGGAATTAAAGTTTAAATTATCAGGAGAAGATTTTTCTTTTTCCTTTTTTTTTTTTTCCACTTTCAGATATGGATTGGTCTACAAAGCAACTGAAGTCACTTCATTTCTTCTAACTCTGAAATTACATGTTTCTATGATCCATTATCTGAAGAAAATGTTGTATAATTCCTTCCTCCCTTCATGCTTCTTTCTCTCCCAACTACTCTTCCTTCCTGCCTTCCTTTCTTCCTGACTTCCTGCCTTCCTTCCTGATTTCCTGCCTTCTTTCCTCTCTCCCTTCTTAACAGATAAACATGTATTCTTTCCTAATACTGCATACAGATTCCCTACTGAGTAAGACAACCTCAATTTAAAAGAAAGTACACATCTATCATTCAATAGGTATATTATTTTAGATCTGATTTTCATTATCATTTATGTGTTCTATTTAAAATCCCCTAAAGTATTGTAATGTGCCTTTTTCTACTGAAAATCTTAAATAATTTGGATCATTTTTTGCTCTACATTTCTGGGAAAAGATGGATTGATAGAGTTGAAACAAATTGTTTCAAATATAACTAACAGGATCATTTTGGCTTATGAATTAAGTATGTAATCATGATTTTAAAGGCATATCATTTACTCAAAAGACTGCTATTATTTATAATAGAGTATTTCAAGTTCTTCATATAAATGCATGTTTAGGGAAAAATGTTTTGTGTTTGTCGTAGCATAAAATATTTTATAAATCACTCTGAAAATCAGATTATTTTTAATAATCACATCTTAATTAAATTTTCCTAACATTTAAGAAATGATTTTATTTTCTTTGAATTCAGATAGCCACATTAAAATATACCTATTCATTTATCCAAGCCATATTTCAATCCCAAAATTTTGTTATTACAAGAAGTTATATAGATGAGATGATTTAAATTATTTTACTTATAGTCCAATTACAATTTAAGCAAATAAAGTATTTCAATTCAGTCAATGTTTTATTTATTTATATTCAATTTTTTTTCTATTTTATTTTGATTATTGTGTATCATTCTGTTCAATTAACTATTATTAATTATTGATATTTTTATATTTTGGATTTCTATGAACTTCATGAATTTGCAGAATAATAGCAGTTTTCATAATTTCTTCATTTTCAATAAAGGCTGTTTCAATGAAGTTTTAATATAATTTGCCATTTCTGAAAATCATTTATTTTTATTGTAAATTTTGAAATGTATTTGCTTTTGTAGTTCATAAACAATTCATTAATAATAGTTCATATTTCTATAGCACTTTATAGTATATTAAATACTTTTCTTACATCAATCTAATAACTTTGGCTAATCCATTAATGATTTGGGATTTCTTTATTTAAGAGAACTTTTTTTTTTTTTCCTCACCACTGATCTACCATCACAATTAGCAGATCTCTGTATCTAAGTCAGTCTTACAGAGCTTCCTAAATCTCAGGTTTAGTGACTTTCCTAACAACACCATCCTGACAAATATCAGACAGAACTGCAATTGAGGTCTTCCCATGTCCAGGAACAGGACTCACTTCTTAAGGTAGTTAGTATACACATTATAGCCCTAATTGTAAAAGTAGGGTTAACTGATAATCAAGAGAAGTAAGTGCTAAACATCAAAGCTCTTTCTTTCAGAATAGTACTTTCCTCTCTATTCTACTTTATTTACTTGATTTTCTTCTTTTATTCTAATACTTAGCACTGTGCCTTTATATTTACTGAGTACTGAGTGAAGTAATAAATCATTCATTCTGATCTGAAAGGAATGTTTTATATCATCTAGAGCAACCTAATTACTTTAGGAATGGGGAAACTGAGGCCCAGTGTTAAATAGTGAGTAGCAGAGGCAGGATTTCAAATGAAATTCTCTATCGTGTTCTTTTCACTACTACATACCATCTATTACCATTACCATACTGCTTTGCCTAACATTCCTCTAACTAGAAGACTGAAGAAATTTCTTTTTTTTTTTTTTAATTTTTATTTTATTTTATAATTATAACATTTTTTTGACAGTACATATGCATGGGTAATTTTTACAACATTATCCCTTGCATTTACTTCTATTCAGATTTTTTTCCCTTCCTCCCCAACCCCCTCCCCCAGATGGCAGGCAGTCTTATACATGTTAAATATATTATAATATATTCTAGATACAATATATGTGGTAGAACCGAATTTCTTGTTGCACAGGAAGAATTGGATTCAGAAGGTAAAAATAACAGTTTACACTCATTTCCCAGTGTTCCTTTTCTGGATGTAGCTGATTCTGTCCCATCATTAATCAATTGGAATTGGATTAGCTCTTCTCTATGTTGAAGAAATCCACTTCCATCAGCATACATCCTCGTACAGTATCATTGTTGAAGTGTATAGTGATCTTCTGGTTCTGCTCGTTTCACTCAGCATCATTTGATGTAAGTCTCTCCAAGCCTCTCTGTTTTTCTCCTGTTGGTCATTTCTTATAGAACAATAATATTCCATAACATTCATATACCATAGTTTACCCAACCATTCTCCAATTGATGGGCATCCATTCATCTTCCAGCTTCTAGCCACTATGAAAAGGGCTGCCACAAACATTTTGGCACATACAGGTCCCTTTCCCTTCTTTAGTAGTTCCTTGGGGTATAAGCCCAGTAGTAGTATGGCTGGGTCAAAGGGTATGCACATTTTGATAACTTTTGGGCATAATTCCAGATTGCTCTCCAGAATGGTTGGATTCTTTCACAACTCCACCAACAATGCATCAGTGTCCCAGTTTTCCCACAGCCCCTCCAACATTCATCGTTATTTGTTCCTGTCATCTTAGCCAATCTGACAGGTGTGTAATGATACCTCAGAGTTGTCTTAATTTGCATTTCTCTGATCAATAGTGATTTGGAACACTCTTTCATATGAGTGGAAATAGTTTTAATTTCATCATCTGAAAATTGTCTGTTCATATCCTTTGACCATTTATCAATTGGAGAATGGCTTGATTTCTTATAAATTAAAGTCAATTCTCTGTATATTTTGGAGATGAGGCCTTTATCAGAACCTTTAACTGTAAAAATGTTTTCCCAATTTGTTACTTCCCTTCTAATCTTGTTTGCATTAGTTTTGTTTGTGCAGAAACTTTTTTTATATATATATATATATATATATTTTATAATATTATCCTTTGTATTCATTTTTCCAAATTACCCCCCTCCCTCTATTCCCTCCCCCCGACGACAGGCAATACCATACATTTTACATGTGTTACAATATAGTCTAAGTACAATACATGTGTGTGAATATCATTTTCTTGTTGCACAATAAACATTAGAATCCGAAGGTACATGCAACCTGGGCAGACAGATTGTAGTGCTAACAATTTACATTCCCCTCCCAGTGTTTCTTCTCTGGGTGTATCTACCTCTGTCCATCATTGATCAACTGGAAGTGAGTTGGATCTTCTTTATGTTGAAGATTTCCACTTCCATCAGAATACATCCTCATACAGTATTGTTGTTGAAGTATACAGTGATCTTCTGGTTCTGCTCATTTCACTCAGCATCAGTTGATTTAAGTCTCTCCAGGCCTCTCTGTATTCCTCCTGCTGGTCATTTCTCACCGAGCAATAATATTCCATAACTTTCATATACCACAATTTACCCAACCATTCTCCAACTGATGGACATCCATTCATCTTCCAGTTTCTAGCTACAACAAAAAGAGCTGCCACAAACATTTTGGCACATATATGTCTCTTTCCGCTCTTTAGTATTTCTTTGGGATATAATCCCAGTAGTAGCGCTGCTGGGTCAAAGGGTATGCACAGTTTGATAACTTTTTGGGCATAATTCCAGATTGCTCTCCAGAATGGCTGGATTCTTTCACAACTCCACCAGCAATGTATTAGTGTCCCAATTTCCCCACATCCCCTCCAACATTTGTCATTATTTGTTCCTGTCATCTTAGCCAATCTGACAGGTGTCTAGTGGTATCTCAGAGTGGTCTTAATTTGCATTTCTCTGATCAGTAGTGATTTGGAACACTCTTTCATGTGAGTGGATATAGTTTCAATTTCTTCCTCTGAGAATTGTCTGTTCATATCCTTTGACCATTTATCAATTGGAGAATGGTTCGGTTTCTTATAAATTATGGTCAGTTCTCTATATATTTTGGAAATGAGACCTTTGTCAGAACCTTTGTTTTTAAAAATATTTTCCCAATTTGTTACTTCCCTTCTAATCTTGTTTGCATTAGTATTATTTGTACAGAAACTTTTTAGTTTGATGTAATCAAAATCTTCTATTTTGTGATCAATAATGATCTCTAGTTCTCCTCTGGTCATAAATTCCTTCCTCCTCCACAAGTCTGAGAGGTAGATTATCCTCTGTTCCTCTAATCTATTTATTATCTCCCTCTTTATGCCTAAATCATGGACCCATTTTGATCTTATCTTGGTATATGGTGTTAAGTGTGGATCCATATCTAATTTCTGCCATACTAATTTCCAGTTTTCCCAACAGTTTTTTCCGAATAATGAATTTTTATCCCTAATGTTGGAATCTTTGGGTTTGTCAAAGATTAGATTGCTATAGATGTACCCTTTTTTGTCCTTTGTATCTAATCTGTTCCACTGATCTACCGGTCTATTTCTTAGCCAATACCAAATGGTTTTGGTGACTGCTGCTATATAATGTAGCTTTAGATCAGGTACACTTAGACCACCTTCCTCTGAGTTTTTTTTCATTAGTTCCCTTGCAATTCTTGACCTTTTATTCTTCCATATGAATTTTGTTGTTATTTTTTCTAGGTCATTAAAATAGTTTCTTGGGAGTCTGATTGGTATAGCACTAAATAAATAGATTAGTTTGGGGAGTAGTGTCATCTTTATTATATTCGCTCGGCCTATCCAAGAGCACTGAATGTCTTTCCAAGTATTTAAATCTGATTTTATTTTTGTGGCAAGTGTTTTGTAATTTTTTTCATATAATTCCTGACTTTTCTTTGGTAGATGGATTCCCAAATATTTTATACTCTCAACATTTGTTTGGAATGGAATTTCTCTTTGTATCTCTTGCTGTTGCATTTTGTTAGTGATATATAAAAATGCCGAGGATTTATGTGGATTTATTTTGTATCCTGCTACTTTGCTGAAATTTTGAATTATTTCTAGTAGCTTTTTAGCAGAGTCTTTGGGGTTCTCTAAGTATACCATCATGTCATCTGCAAAAAGTGATAGTTTAATTTCCTCATTTCCTACTCTAATTCCTTGAATCTCTTTCTCGGCTCTTATTGCCGAGGCTAGCGTTTCTAATACTATATTGAATAGTAATGGTGATAGTGGGCAACCTTGTTTCACTCCTGATCTTACTGGGAAAGGTTGCAGTTTATTTCTATTGCATATTATGCTTACTGACGGTCTTAAATATATACTCCTGATTATTCTAAGGAATAATCCATTTATTCCTATACTCTCAAGAGTTTTTAGTAGGAATGGATGTTGGATTTTGTCAAATGCTTTTTCTGCATCTATTGAGATGATCATATGGTTCTTATTAATTTGATTATTAATATGGTCAATTATATTAATAGTTTTCCTAATATTAAACCAGCCCTGCATTCCTGGAATAAATCCTACTTGATCATAGTGTATTATCTTGGAGATGATTTTCTGAAGTCTTTTTGCTAATATCTTATTTAAGATTTTAGCATCAATATTCATTAAGGAGATTGGTCTATAATTTTCTTTCTCAGTTTTCGATCTACCTGGTTTAGGTATCAGTACCATGTCTGTGTCATAAAAGGAGTTTGGTAGGACTCTTTCATCCCCTATTTTTTCAAATAATTTATATAACATTGGGGCTAATTGTTCTTTAAATGTTTGGTAGAATTCACATGTGAATCCATCTGGCCCTGGGGATTTTTTCCTGGGGAGTTGATTAATAGCTTGTTCTATTTCTTTTTCTGAAATGGGACTATTTAAGCAATTTATCTCCTCCTCTGTTAATCTAGGGAGCCTATATTTTTGGAGGAAGTCATCCATTTCACTTAAGTTATCAAATTTATTGGCATAAAGTTGGGCAAAGTAACTCCTTATTATTTCTCTAATTTCCTCTTCATTGGTGGAAAGATCCCCCTTTTCATTTGTAAGACTATCAATTTGATTTTCCTCTTTCTTTTTTTTGATCAAATTTACCAAAGGTTTATCTATTTTATTGGCTTTTTCATAAAACCAACTCTTGGTTTTATGTATTAATTCAATAGTTTTTTTACTTTCAATTTTATTGATTTCTCCTTTTAATTTTTGTATTTCGAGTTTAATTTTTGGTTGGGGGTTTATAATTTGGTCTTTTTCTAGCCTTTTAAGTTGTAAGCCCAATTCGTTAATCTTCTCTTTCTCAATTTTCTTCAAATAAGCCTCTAAAGATTTAAAATTTCCCCTTATTACCGCTTTAGCTGCATCCCAAAGATTTTGATATGATGTCTCATCATTATCATTATCTTGGGTGAAATTGTTAATTGTTTCTATAATTTGCTCTTTCACCCAGTCATTCTTTAAGATGAGATTATTCAGTTTCCAATTACTTTTTGGTCTATTTACCCCTAACTTTTTACTGAATGTAGCTTTTATTGCATTGTGATCTGAGAAGAAGGCATTTATTATTTCTGCCTTCCTACATTTAATTTTGAGATCTTTATGTCCTAATATATGGTCAATTTTTGTATAGGATCCATGAACTGCTGAGAAGAAAGTATATTCCTTCCTATTGCCATTCAGTTTTCTCCAAAGGTCTATCATACCTAGTTTTTCTAATGTTCTATTTACTTTTTTAATTTCTTTCTTGTTTGTTTTGTGGTTTGATTTGTCTAAATCTGAGAGTGCAAGGTTGAGATCTCCCACTATTATAGTTTTACTGTCTATTTCTTCTTGCAGTTCTCTTAACTTTTCCTTTAGAAAGTTAGATGCTATACCACTTGGTGCATATATGTTTAGTATTGATATGGCTTCATTATTTATGCTACCTTTCAGCAGGATATAGTTTCCTTCCTTATCTTTTTTAATGAGATCTACTTCTGCTTTTGCTTGATCTGAGATAAGGATAGCTACCCCTGCTTTTTTGGCTTTACCTGAAGCATAATAGGCTCTGTTCCAACCTTTTACCTTTACTCTGTATGTATCTCCCTGCTTTAAGTGTGTTTCCTGTAGGCAACATATTGTAGGGTTCTGCTTTTTGATCCAATCTACTATCCGTCTCCGTTTGATGGGATCGTTCATCCCATTTACATTTACAGTTAAAATTACTAATTCTGTATTTCCTGCCATCGTATTATCCCCAGATTATGCTTTTTTCCCTTGACCCCCCTGATCCCCCTCCCCGATATTTAATTTACAGACCCCCCTTGTGACGCGCAACCCTCCCTCTTTTTTTTTTTTTTTTTTTTTAGGATCCCTCCCCCCTCCCTCCAAGTCCCTTCACTTATTCTCCTTTTCCTTTTCCCTTTTCCTCTCCCCCCTTTTAATGAGGCGAGAGAAAATTCTCTGAAAAACAAATATGTTAATTATTTACTCTTTGAGCCTCTTCTGATGAGAGTAAGATTCACACAATGATTCTCCCCCTCACTAAGTTCCCTCAGATATGGTGTATTTTCTATGTCTCTTCTTGGGATGTAGTTTCCCTCTTTTTATCACTCCTTCCCTTTACTACACCCCCCTTTTTTCTTTTATATCAGTAAAATCAAATTATCCTTGAGTATTTTTTATATACCCACAACAGAGTTACAGTTCTCAAGGGTTCTGTGTACCTTTTTCTGTTTCTCTTCAGTCTTGTGGATGTAGATCAAATTTTTTGTTTAAGTCTGGTTTTTTTCTTAGAAACATATGGAATTCCTCTGTTTCATTGAATGACCATCTTCTTCCATGGAAAAAGATGCTAAACTTAGCTGGGTAGTTCATTCTTGGTTGCAGTCCTTGATCTTTTGCCTTACGGAATATCAGGTTCCAGGCCCTTCTATCTTTTAATGTGGAGGCAGCCAGATCTTGGGTGACCCTTATTGTGGCACCTTGGTATTTAAATTGTTTTTTTCTAGCTGCTTGCAGGATTTTCTCCTTTGTGTGGTAATTCTGCAGCTTAGCCACAATATTCCGTGGTGTTCTTTTTTTAGGGTCTATTTCAGAAGGAGTTCGATGAATTCTTTCCACATCTACTTTCCCTTCTGTTTCTATTATCTCTGGACAGTTCTCTTTGATAATTTCCTGTAAAATAGAATCTAGGCTCTTTTTTTGGTCATAGTTTTCTGGAAGTCCAATAATCCGCAGATTATCTCTCCTAGATCTATTTTCCAGGTCTATAGATTTTCCCAGTAAGTATTTGACGTTGTTCTCCAGCTTCTCATTTTTTTTGTTTTGTTTGACTGATTCTTGGGTTCTCTGTGAATCATTCATTTCTACTTGTTCCATCCTGACTTTTAAGGAGTTATTTTCTTCTTTCACAGTTTTTAGTTCTTTTTGTAAATGCCCAATTTCGTTTTTAAATGAATTATTTTGCTCTATTGAATTTTTTTCCATTTCCCTAATTTTTTTTCTTTTGAGAATTATTTTCTTTTTCCAATTCAGAAATTCTATTTTCTTGAGACTTTTTTATCTTTTCCAATTCAGAAATCCTACTTTCTTGTGTTTTTTTAACCTTTTCTAATTCACTAATTTTGTTTCCCTGCATCTCCTGTGAATTCTTTATTTTTTCCAACTCCAATTTCAGGACGTTGTTATTCTCTATCATAACTTCCCTTTCTTTTCCCCATTTTTCTTCGATTTCCCTCAATTTTTTAAGAGCTTCTTCTAGGAGAGAGTTATGTGATGGGGGGCAGGAATCGTTCCCCTTTAGGTTGTTATCTTCTGAATCTTTGCTGTTAACTTCCTCGGGGTTGGATACCCGCTCTTTCTCTGTATAGAAGGAATCTATAGTTTTTCTAGCTTTTTTGCTCATACTTAAAAAATGTTTTGGGGTCTGTCCCTGGGGTAGGAAATTATTTACTTCTTTACCAGCTTCCTCCCAGACCGGATGGATGCAGCGGCTCCTGCGCCTTAGCTAAGATAGAGCTCTGGGAGAGAGTTCCCCACCCCCTCCCTGGAGGTGCCTCAGAAGTGATTAGCACTACTGTGCTTCAAGGGCGTAGAATAGTGAAGACTGCAGGAAGCCCAGCCTATGTGTCCGGGTGGGGAGTGAATGTCTGCAGCAGGTGACGTGAGAAGCCCCTGCGCTCAAACTGGAAGTGTCTGCCAGAAACCGCGGTCCCTAGTTCAAAGGTTCCGCTTCTCTGGGACTTCCTGGAGCTGAGTTCCACTCCCTCCAGCTAAGCTAGGCAGTGTGTGTTGCCTTGGGCCGTATCCACCCACTTGTCAGTCTCTTAACTATTCTCAGGAGGTAGCTGTGGCCACACCCCTGGTGCCAAGAGATTTGCTGAGTCACCCCCCAGGATCGGGGAAAATCTAATCTGAGTTTTAAAATATTTTGGCTTTCTCTTCTGAACTGCTAAATAATTAGCAGAGAAGAGCTAACAGCCTGTGCCAGATTCCTTTACCTCAGTGGCTTCTCTGATCCCAGAGCCCTTCCCAGCGCAATGGGCGCAGTGTGCCCCTACCCCACCGTCTGTGCTGGTCTTTCTTATTCCTCCCCTGAGAACTGACCTTTCCTGTTGAAACTCCAGATTCTCTTCAGCTGGTAAGTCGTGCTTCCAGTCCTTGTGGTATCTATCAGTCCTGAGCTAATTTTGAGACTTAATTTATCTAATTGGTTGTGAGGGAGTGAGGACGTTCACTGAGTCCTGTGTTTCTTCTCCGCCATCTTGGCTCCGCCCCCAGAAACTTTTTAATTTGGTGTAATCAAAATGTTCTATTTTGTGATCAATAATGGTCTCTAGTTCTCCCTTGGACACAAACTCCTTCCTCCTCCACAAGTCTGAGAGGTAAACCATCCCATGTTCCTCCAATTTATTTATGATTTCGTTCTTTATGCCTAAATCTTGGACCCATTTTGATCTAATCTTAGTATGTGGTGTTAAATGTGGGCCCATGCCTAGTTTCTGCCATACTAATTTCCAGTTTTCCCAGCAGTTTTTGTCAAATAATGAATTCTTATCCCAAAATTTGGGATCTTTGGGTTTGTCAAAGATTAGAATGCTATTTTTATTCACTATCTTGTCCTGTGAACCTAACCTATGCTACTGATCAACTAGTCTATTTCTTAGCCAATACCAAATGGTTTTGGTGACTGTTGCTTTATAATATAGCTTTAAATCAGGTACACTTAGACCACCTTCCTCTGACTTTTTTTTCATTAGTTCCCTTGCAATTCTTGACCTTTTATTCTTCCATATGAATTTTGTTGTTATTTTTTTTAGGTCATTAAAATATTTTCTTGGGAGTCTGATTGGTATAGCACTAAATAAATAGATTAGTTTGAGGAGTATTGTCATTTTTATTATATTCGCTCAGCCTATCCAAGATCACTGAATGTCTTTCCAATTATTTAAATCTGACTTTATTTTTGTGGCAAGTGTTTTGTAATTTTGCTCATATAATTCCTGACTCTCTTTTGGTAGATATATTCCCAAATATTTTATACTATCGACTGTTATTTTGAATGGAATTTCTCTTTGTATCTCTTGCTGTTGGATTGTATTGGTAATGTATAAAAATCCTGAGGATTTATGTGGATTTATTTTGTATCCTGCGACTTTGCTAAAATTCTGAATTATTTCTAATAGCTTTTTAGCAGAGTCTTTGGGGTTCTCTAAGTATACCATCATGTCATCTGCGAAAAGTGATAATTTGATTTCTTCATTTCCTACTCTAATTCCTTGAATCTCTTTCTCGGCTCTTACTGCCAAGGCTAGAGTTTCTAGTACTATATTGAATAGTAATGGTGATAGTGGGCAACCTTGTTTCACTCTTGATCTTACAAGGAAAGGTTCTAGTTTATCACCATTACATATGATGTTTACTGAAGGTTTTAAATATATGCTCCTGATTATTTTAAGGAATAGTCCATTTATTCCTATACTCTCAAGCGTTTTTAGTAGGAATGGATGTTGGATTTTATCAAATGCCTTTTCTGCATCTATTGAGATGATCATATGGTTTTTATTAATTTGATTATTAATATGGTTAATTATACTAATAGTTTTCCTAATATTAAACCAGCCCTGCATTCCTGGTATAAATCCCACTTGGTCATAGTGTATTATCCTGGGGATGGTTTTCTGAAGTCTATTTGCTAATATCTTATTTAAGATTTTAGCATCAATATTCATTAAGGAAATTGGTCTATAGTTTTCTTTCTTAGTTTTCGATCTACCTGGTTTAGGTATCAGTACCATGTCTGTGTCATAGAAGGAATTTGGTAGGACTCCTTCAATCCCTATTTTTTCAAATAGTTTACATAGCCTTGGAGTTAGTTGTTCTTTAAATGTTTAGTAGAATTCACCTGTAAATCCATCTGGTCCTGGGGACTTTTTCTTAGGAAGTTGGTTAATAGCTTGTCCTATTTCTTTTTCTGAGATGGGACTATTTAGATTA
The DNA here is from genome assembly GCF_048593235.1 of Sminthopsis crassicaudata. Classification (NCBI taxonomy): domain Eukaryota; kingdom Metazoa; phylum Chordata; class Mammalia; order Dasyuromorphia; family Dasyuridae; genus Sminthopsis; species Sminthopsis crassicaudata. The sequence goes on from NC_133621.1 coordinate 180,808,628, forward strand.
CTTACTTCTTCCTCTGTTAATCTGGGAAAGCTATATTTTTGAAGGTATTCTTCCATTTCACTTAAGTTATCGAATTTATCGGCATAAAGTTGAGCAAAGTAGCTCCTAACTATTGTTCTAATTTCCTCTTCATTAGTGGTGAGTTCACCCTTTTCATTTTCAAGACTATCAATTTGCTTTTTCTCTTTCCTTTTTTTTAATCAGGTTTACTAATGGTTTGTCTATTTTGTTGGTTTTTTCATAAAACCAACTCTTAGTTTTATTAATTAATTCAATAGTTTTTTTACTTTCAATTTTATTAATCTCACCTTTTATTTTTTAAATTTCAAGTTTTGTGTTTGTCTGGGGGTTTTTAATTTGTTCCTTTTCTAGCAATTTTAGCTGTAAGCCCAATTCATTGGCCCTCTCTTTCTCTATTTTATGCAAGTAGGCCTGTAGAGATATAAAACTTCCCATTATTACTGCTTTGGCTGTATCCCATACATTTTGGTATGATGTCTCATTATTGTCATTTTCTTGGGTGAAGTTATTAATTATGTCTATGATTTGCTGTTTTACCCAATCATTCTTTAGTATAAGATTATTTAGTTTCCAATTATTTTTTGGTCTATTTTCCCCTGGCTTTTTATTAAATATTATTTTGATTGCATTATGGTCTGAAAAGGATGCATTTACTATTTCTGCCTTACTGCATTTGATTTTGAGGTTTTTATGCCCTAGTATATGATCAATTTTTGTATAGGTTCCATGAACTGCTGAGAAGAAAGTATATTCCTTTCTGTCTCCATTTAGCTTTCGCCAAAGATCTATCCTATCAAACTTTTCTAGTATTCTATTTACCTCTTTGACTTCTTTCTTATTTATTTTGTGGTTTGATTTATCTAATTCTGAGAGTGCAAGGTTGAGATCTCCCGCTATTATAGTTTTGCTATCTATTTCCTCTTGCAGCTCTCTTAATTTCTCTTTTAAGAATTTAAATGCTGCACCACTTGGTGCATATATGTTTAATATTGATACTGCTTCATTATTGATGCTGCCCTTTAGCAGGATATAATGCCCTTCCTTATCTCTTTTTGTTAGATCAATTTTTTGTTTTTGCTTAATCTGAGATGAGGATGGCTACTCCTGCTCTTTTGGTTTTGCCTGAAGCATAATAGATTCTGCTCCACCCTTTTACTTTTAGTTTGAATGTCTCACCCTGTTTCAGGTGTGTTTCCTGTAAACAACATATAGTATGATTCTGACTTTTAATCCAGTCTGCTAACTGCTTCCTCTTTATGAGGCAGTTTGCCCCATTCACATTTATGGTTAGAAGGACTAATTCTATATTGCTTGCCATCCTATTAACCCCTGCTTAGGCTTTTCCCCTTTCCTTCCCTTTTAACCTCCTACCCAGTATTAAACTAGTGAACACCACTTGCTTTTCACAGCCCTCCCTTTTTAGGATCCCTCCCCCACCTTAAAGATCCTCCCCTTATTTTACCCCTTTTCCTCGAAATTTCTGTATTCCCTTCCCCTTAGCTTACTCCTTCCCTTTCACTTTTCAATGAAGTGGAAGAAGTTTCACCATAAATCGAATATGTCTATTGATACACACTATGTTCATCTCCCTCCTTTCTTTCTCTCAGATATAATAGGTTACCTTTGCCTCTTCATGAGATGTAGTACCACCACTTTACACTTTTTTATGATATAATTTCTTTTCCAACTCTAGCTTCTAAGACAAATTGTACTTATGTTCTTTACATATTTTTTTGACAGAAGTATAGTTCTCAAGATTTCTTTTTACCTTTTTAGAAATCTCTTGAGTTCTGTATTTGAAGATCAAACCTTTTATGTAGGTCTGGTTTTTTCATCAAAAATAGATGGAATTCATTTATTTCGTTAAATGTCCATCTTCTTCCCTGGAAAACGATGCTCATTCTTGCTGGGTAAGTTATTCTTGGCTGCATACCAAGTTCTTTAGCCTTTCGGAATATCATGTTCCAGGCCCTGCGTTCTTTTAATGTGGACGCTGCTAGATCCTGGGTTATCCTTATTGTGGATCCTGAATCTGAATTGTTTTTTTGTAGCAGCTTCCAATATCTTTTCCTTTGTCTGATGTTTCTTGAACTTGGCCACTATATTTCTTGGCATTTTGATTTTAGTGTCCCTTTCAGTAGGTGATCGATGAATTTTTTCAATGTCTATTTTACCCTCTGTTTCCAGAACATCTGGGCAGTTCTCTTTGATAATTTCCTCGAAAATGGTGTCCAAGCTCTTTTTTTCCTCCCATTTTTCAGGGAGTCCGATTATTCTCAAATTGTCTCTCCTGGATCTGTTTTCCAGGTCTGTTGCTTTTCTGGTAAGGTACTTGACATTCTTTTCAATTGTTTCATTTCTCTGGTTTTGTTTGACTACCTCTTGGTTTCTCCTTGAGTCATTCATTTCTACTTGTTCCAGTCTAATTTTCAATGATGTATTTTCTTCACTCACTTTTTTTTATATCTCTTTGTAATTGTCCAATTGAGTTTTTATCTTCTATGGAATTTTTTTCCATTTTATCCATTTTATTTTTTAGAGAGCTGTTTTCTTTTTCCAGCTCACTAATCCTATTTTCCTTGGAGTTGTTTACCTTTTCCAGCTCACTAATCTTGTTTCTCAATGATTTGATTTCTTTATCCACTCTGTCTTTGAATGCATGGGATGACTTCTCCAGGCTCTCTTGCCAAGCTTCCCTTTCCTTTTCCCATTTCTCTTCCAGCTCTCTTGTGAGAGCCTTTTTGATTTCCTCTATGAGGTTCTTTTGTATTGAGGAGCAGCTTATATCCCTCCCAGGGGATACATCTGGGGACAGTCTGTTCCTAGTCTCCTCAGCATTTGAAGTCTGCTCCCTCTCCACACAGAAGCTGTCAATAGTTAGAGCCCTTTTGAATTTTTTGTTCATTTTGTCAGAGTAGGAATCAAAGAAAACAAACTGACAAGAGAAACAATTGGTCTGTTTTGCCGGGGATGGGGCTGGATGGTATTAATGGGCTTCCTCTACAGACTTGGGGTAGGGCAGCAGAGTGCCACTAACAGAACAGCAATGACTGTACTAAGTCTGTGCTCTGAGGCTCCGAGAACGCACCGAGTCAGTCCAGGTGGGGGTTGGGGGTGGCCGGGCTCTGAGAGACGCTGGCTTTCTGGTGTTTTAATCTTCACCTCCAGTGTTTACACCCTCTCCACCGCTCCTGGCTTGCTGCCAAGATGGAGCATCCACACTGGGGCAAAAGCCCTTTTGCAGAAACAGCAGAGATCGCACCCCTCCCCCTCTGGTCTGAGCTGTGTGAGCTGCCTGTCTTGCTCTGGCTGCCTGCCCTCAGTCTGCACCCAGTCTGATTGACCCTCCCCCGAGCAAACACAGACCTTTTCTGGCGACTTTCAAGGATGTCTTCTCTTGGTGATTATTTGTGGATTTCTTTCTGGGTCAAGCATTAAGTCAGAGGCTTGTCATGAAGTAAGTTCTGAGAGAAAACGAGGAGCTCAAGCAGATGTCTGCCTCCATGCCGCCATCTTGGCCAGAAGTCCCTGAAGAAATTTCTTAATTGTAGATTTGTTCCTTTTTCTTATTCTCGTTTTTAAATTTCTTTTTATAAATACACATTGGTTTGTGACTCATGATGGGAAAGAAAAATCAGAGCAAAAGGGAAAATCTATGGGAAAGAGAAAAAAAAAACAGAAAAAAGTAGTGAACACAATATGTGTTGATTTACAATTAGTATCCTTAGTTCTTTCTCTGGATCCCAGATGGCATTTTCTATGCAAATCTTTCAAAGTTGATCACCACATATACTTGGTGTTATTGTGTACAAAGTATTCCTGGTTCTACTTGTTTCACTCATCATCAATCATGTAAATCATTCCAGGCCTTTCTAAAATCTAAAAATTTATCTTTCGGGTCTGTAAACTCCTTTACAGAGAACTCTTGCACCACTACTAGACCTCATTTTAACTCTGTATCCTTGCGCTGAGTCCAAAGGAGTTGCAGGAGAGCTCTATTTGACTCCCTGTACCCCGAACCTGACACTAGACCTCAATTAACCCTAATTTCATTTAGCTACCCCTTACCTACATGTTCTAAAATGGAAGAGATCTTAGAGAGTATTTCATGAAATTCCTCATTTTATAGACAGTGAAACAGAGGCCCACAAAGGTTACCCAAGTACCCTAAGCCTTCTAGGGAGGAGTAAGTAAATACCAAAGCAGTGATTTGAAACCAAGTTATCTGCTTCTAGATCATACCTCCTTTTCACACTACTAGTTGCTTCCCTAATTATATCCATCTGAAGATCAATTTATTTCGACTTTTAGTGACAGTTGGTTTAAAGAATATTTTAAAGTGCATTTGGAATTTAATTATTCAGTAATTTTGGCTAAGCTAATAACAAAATTTAAAGTATTTACTTATCTCTTTGTTATTTCTATAGAAAATGGAATATTACTTTTTTTGCAGGCATATGTTGGGGTGGTTTGCACTATTCTATGTAAAATTGTAACTGATTCTTTCCATTAGTTGTGATGTGTTGGTCTTATGCCATTGTGCAGACTTGTATAGACATTTCAATTGGAGAAAATGGTCCTATATGCTATTGCTATATACACTGATGCTACAGGTCACAAAAATATTGAAAGAGGCACCAACCAACCAGGAAAAACTAAGAATTATAGAATTCTTCATCACATTTAACAATTTCCTTTTGTTTCCTGGAGGAAAATGTAAACTTCTTTACTTTCTCCCTTCAACTAACTGCCATTTCACTGACTTCATCTCTTATTATTTCAAAACAAAGACTCTTTAACCCACTCAAGTAAATCTGCATTTTCTCTTCTCTGTGAATTTGCACATCCCTCTGGGAAACTCCACTCCACATCTTTTTAGCTTCTTATCTTCCTTCAAAACCCCAGTCTAAAATTACCTCCTTCAGCAAAGATTTCCTGAATAAACTTAACTAGATTTAATCAGGGCTTTACCCAGGATCCCACCAGAATTTATGTAGTTACAGTATTATTATAGGGCAGCTCAAAACTTGTTGTTGGTTATGTATACACAATAAAGAAAGAAATATAGAGGAACAACTGATGTTAAGAAAGAAACTTTAAAGCAGTTTGACCTAGGGGATTTTGTTCTTTTCCATTGCCAATTTATTTTAATGATTAGAATGTCACCCAAAATTTACTTTTATAAAGGAGGGAAGAGTTTAGTTATTTACTGGTTTTATCTGGTTCTTATGTCCATTCTAGCTCCCTTCTCGAAGTGTCTGATTTCAGTCCAACATAATCTGCACCTTGCCAGTTAAATGAGATATCAAATTTGTTAAATATCTTTCTTTTTTAAATTTAACTTCTCATTTCTTAAGGGGTGAGGGTTCAGCAGAATTTTAACCCTTGAAATAGCCTATGGTTCAGATTAAATCCTTAGGTCAAGAATATCTTTGATCATAAAGACAATAACTATAGTTTCAACACAGTTATTTCAATCCTGATTATGGCTGATACCTTTGTGATTCTAAATAATGATTTTCTCAGCTGTTATGGACCATGGTGGACTTATAGTGTATTTTGGGCTGGTTCTTTGCTTTTCTCTTAATGATCTTTGCCATCAAAATAGTAATAGTTTCTGTCATCTGGAATTATTGTAACAAAAATAAAGTTATTTATGAGATCCAGATATTTTGTAATGAAATGTACAAAATTAAAATGAAAGAAGACCCCATGTAAGAACAGTTTCAAAGCTATCTACTTAGTGCTATGTAGTTGTAAGTGAACTTTTGTTTCACTTAATCACAAATACCTGTTCTATTAAGAGTCTTATCTCATCAATTACTATAAAATTTTTTCCCCAGAAGTTATTGAGGAAATTTTGAACAATATATTCCATGTCTTTGGAAATAATTGGCATAGGGACTCTTATGATCTTTTGCATGCTGAACATGATTCTTTGCTGTGCTCTCTGGAGTGGCAAAGGAATGATTTAGAGACTTTACTAGTAGTCTCTCAGCAGAAAATTCTGCCCTCTACTATTATTTTGTTTGAGTTTGTTGTATTTTACACTAACTTGAGCATTTGTTTCATATTTTTGCACAAGGGAATATTATGTTTGTTGCTTTTAAATAACATAATATGTATATTATATATATTCATATATAATATATAGTAATATATAATATATACAAAATATAATAATATATAAATATAAATTTAAATAATTTATTTTGAAATGTGTATGATATTGGTAGTTTCAGTTAAGTTTGTTGTTTATTGACTTTATGGTACAATGCAAGGCACTATAATTCCAAGATTCTAATCAACATTATTGTATATAATAAAATAACATTTAAATTTATCCCAGATGTAAGTTATCTTGAATAGAGTTTAGTATATGAAAATATTACAACATAAAAACAAAACAATGCAATAAAAATAAGTATACAAAGTACCTCAAAACAAAAAAAAATTAATACCCAGTTAATATTTGGTGGTTTGAATAAAGGACAACTTTCTGAAAAAATTTTTTAAAATACAGATTTATAATCTTAAATTAGGCAGGATTATTAGTTTTTTTTTTTTAAATAAATCATATGAGACTTCAGTGTAAAATCCTTGTCCTTGTGAGTATGAATAAAGACATATATAAGGTGTAAGGGCACTCTATTTTGTTGTCTTACTTTTCTGTTTACCAAAAGATCTGGGCTTGAGAGCATACCTGCCAAAACAGACAAAGGAACTATATAAATGTAAAGAGATTAAAAAAAAAAAACTTTTTTATACTAATCAAGTCAGATCCAAATGCTTTAATTAATATTTATTGTTCATGGGTAGATAAAGGCAACACATGTTTTTTTTCTAAGTGAGAATTTTACCTAGCTAATTTATTTATTCAATGTCATCCCAATTAAATTTCAGAAAATCTCACTAAGTTATAAAAATAATAAATGTGCTTTGGAAAAACAAAAGATAAGGAGGAAAATATATTAAAGGAGCAGATTTAGCATCAATGAAACTTTAAGCTATGTGATAAGATAAGAACATTATTGAAGTGCACAATAGGTAATTTCTATTATTTTAAATTAATTTTTTTCTGGTATAAATAAAACCAAGAATAGAAGGAATGAAGAAAATTATTAAAAAAAAAGACAAAAAAATTATTTCACAGACAATCTCATATAGGATATGTGATTAGGTTGGAAAAGTATGTATGGTACAGGAAATGAAGAGTTAGTTAAGTTAGAAAAAAAGCATGGAATGACTTGGATTTATGAAGGAAGATGCTATTCACCGTCAAAGAAAGAGACGGCAAGTAGAAATATGCATGGTATGTTTTAAGGGAGAGACAACATGCAAATAGTTATATATAAATAAGATACATATGGGATCAATCAGATATAATCAAATGAGAGAAGGCATTAACATTAAGGAGAATAAAGAAATTTTTCTCATTGATGACGGAATTTTAACTAGAATTTGAAGGCAGCAAGAGATTAAAAAGGAAACTCATTCCACTCTAAGGGTTAGTCAGTGAAATTATCTAGAGTTTGGAGATGGAGTGTCTTGTGTGAGGAATAGGAAGGAGGCTGGTATCATTCCATTGAAGAATATGTGAGGGATGTATTATAGCTAAAGTATAAGGAGACTGAGAAGGTGGAAAAATGTCAAGTTTTAAAGGGCTTCAGATGACACAGGATTTTATATGTGATCTGGGCCTGAAGGTGATAGAGAGCCATTGAAATTTGTTGATTAGAGTGATTTTATTTCCACTCAACTGAGTGGAAAATGGACTTTTGTTAGGAAGACATTAGGAAGAGAAACCAATCAGTAGGATTCTGTAAAACACACACATGTTATCTGGAGATTGGAGCACCCAAATGTACATCACTCTCAAAAAGTCTTTAATTGACATGCATGTAAAGCTAGATAGGACTCCAAGGTCTATATGCATGTTTCTATTATACATGTCAACAAGTAAGTCTTATTAGTATCTCTACATTTTTTGAGAGTAAAAAATTTATAGTCCCTCCAAATTATGTGTGATACATTTATATATCTATGAATGTGTATCAATAAAATAATGGTACAGAAAATAGTCACAATTAATTATCAAAACTGACTATATATGTTCAATTATCTAAAACATTCAAGAAAACATAGAAACAACATAGAGGATTAAGAAATTAAAACAATACATATAGTAGAGTAAGAATGTGTTCTCATACAACATCACAGAGCAATGTTGTAAGAAATAATCAAATAAATCACAAGGACAAATAACATCTTATGTATCTTAAATATTAATATTAATAGTAAAAAAGTATATTAACATAGAAGCACATGACAAGAATATAATATGAAGCATCATATGATGTGATTATATACAAGATTCATATGAACAAAGAGTTAACATTTGAACTGAGGTTTTCTTGGACCCCGGTTTAACCGTTTATGTAGTGAATAACTTAACTGCCTCCCTGATTATATTGATCTATAAGTCACCTGCATAGAAAGGATAATTAAATTAATGAAAGTGAGAAATAATTGAAGATCCAGAGCAGACTTTTGGTATACACTTGCACTGAGTGAGAATAATCTATAGTATGAGACAGTAAGAGAATGCACAATTAGACAGGTAGTAGGAAAACTCAAAGAGTCATAAAAATCCAAAGAAAAGAGTATTTGTAATGAAAGAAGGTCATGAAGGATGAAGCTTGAGAAAAGATTATCAGAATTGGTATATTCAAAAGCATTTATTAGGTGCCTACTCTATTAAACACTGTGGGTAAGACTTAGGGACCAAAAAGAAAGTCAAATACAACTTCTTTTATCAAGGAACTCATAGTTTTATTAGGGAGACAAAAATGCCACAGTTATGTAAAAACATATGCAAAATAAATTTAAGGTCTCCGAATGAGAGCATGAACTAATAATCTCAGGGAAATTGGGGAAAACTTTCTTTTTTTTTTTTTTTTTTTTGTGCCACGGTTCTCTTTTATTGTTCTACCTCAGTTTCCCTAAATTGTTCTGCCTCAAATTCTTTTTTTTTTTTTTTTTTATTCATTTTTCCAAATTATCCTCTCCCTCCCTCCACTCCCTCCCCCCGATGACAGGTAATCCCATACATTTTACATGTGTCACAATATAACCTAGATACAATATATGTGTGTAAATACCATTTTCTTGTTGCACATTAATCATTAGCTTCCAAAGGTATAAGTAACCTGAGTAGGTAGACAGTAGTGCTAACAATTTACATTCACTTCCCAGTGTTCCTTCTCTGGGTGTAGTTATTTCTGTCCATCATTGATCAACTGGAAGTGAATTGGATCTTCTTTATGTTGAAGATTTCCACTTCCATCAGAATACATCCTCATACAGTATTGTTGTTGAAGTGTGTAGTGATCTTCTGGTTCTGCTCATTTCACTCAGCAACAGTTGATGTAAGTCTCTCCAAGCCTCTCTGTATTCCTCCTGCTGGTCATTTCTTACAGAGCAATAATATTCCATAACCTTCATATACCACAATTTACCCAACCATTCTCCAATTGATGGACATCCATTCAACTTTCAGTTTCTAGCTACAACAAAAAGAGCTGCCATAAACATTTTGGCACATACAGGTCCCTTTCTGCTCTTTAGTATTTCTTTGGGATATAATCCTAATAACAGCAATGCTGGGTCAAAGAGTATGCACAGTTTGATAACTTTTTGGGCATAGTTCCAAATTGCTCTCCAGAATGGCTGGATTCTTTCACAACTCCACCAACAATGTATCAGTGTCCCAGTTTTCCCACATCCCCTCCAACATTCATCATTATTTGTTCCTGTCATTTTAGCCAATGTAGTGTGTAGTGATATCTCAGAGTTGTCTTAATTTGCATTTCTCTGATCAGTAGTGATTTGGAACACTCTTTCATATGAGTGGAAATAGTTTCAATTTCATCATCTGAAAATTGTCTGTTCATATCCCTTGACCATTTATCAATTGGAGAATGGTTTGGTTTCCTATAAATTACGGTCAGTTCTCTATATATTTTGGAAATGAGACCTTTGTCAGAACCTTTACTTTTAAAAATATTTTCCCAATTTGTTACTTTGGGGAAAACTTTCTTGCAGAGAAAATGGGATTTTAGATGATACTAGAAGGAAGTCGGGAAGTAAAGATTAGGAAGGAGAGAATTTCAGACATGGGAGACAGACAATGATGACATATAAAATTTTTACCCTCTGTTTCCAAAACGTCTGGGCAGTTCTCTTTGATAATTTCCTCGAAAATGGTGTCCAAGCTCTTTTTTTCCTCCCATTTTTCAGGGAGTCCGATTATTCTCAAATTGTCTCTCCTGGATCTGTTTTCCAGGTCTGTTGTCTTTCTGGTAAGGTACTTGACAGTCTTTTCAATTGTCTCATTTCTCTGGTTTTGTTTGACTCCCTCTTGGTTTCTCCTTGAGTCATTCATTTCTACTTGTTCCAGTCTAATTTTCAATGATGTATTTTCTTCACTCACTTTTTTTATATCTCTTTGTAATTGTCCAATTGAGTTTTTATCTTCTATGGAATTTTTTTCCATTGTATTTTTTAGACAGCTGATTTCTTTTTCCAGCTCTCTAATCCTGTTTTCCTTGGAGTTGTTTACCTTTTCCAGCTCACTAATCTTGTTTCTCAATGATTTGATTTCTTTATCCACTCTGTCTTTGAATGCATGGGATGACTTCTCCAGGCTCTCTTGCCAAGCGTCCCTTTCCTTTTCCCATTTCTCTTCCAGCTCTCTTGTGAGAGCCTTTTTGATTTCCTCTATGAGGTTCTTTTGTATTGAGGAGCAGCTTATATCCCTCCCAGGGGATACATCTGGGGACATTCTGTTCCTAGTCTCTTCAGCATTTGAAGTCTGCTCCCTCTCCACACAGAAGCTGTCAATGGTTAGAGCCCTTTTGAATTTTTTGTTCATTTTGTCAGAGTAGGAATCAAAGAAAACAAACTGACAAGAGAAACAATTGGTCTGTTTTGCAGGGGATAGGGCTGGATGGTATTAATGGGCTTCCTCTACAGACTGGGGGTAGGGCAGCAGAGAGCCACTAACAGAACAGCAATGACTGTACTGAGTCTGCGCTCTGAGGCTCCGAGAACGCACCGAGTCAGTCCAGGTGGGGGTTGGGGGTGGCCGGGCTCTGAGAGACGCTGGCTTTCTGGGGTTTTAATCTTCACCTCCAGTGTTTACACCCTCTCCACCGCTCCTGGCTTGCTGCCAAGACGGAGCATCCACACTGGGGCAAAAGCCCTTTCACAGAAACGACAGAGATCACACCCCTCCCCCTCCGGTCTGAGCTGTGTGAGCTGCCTGTCTTGCTCTGGCTGTCTGCCCTCAGTCTGCGCCCAGTCTGATTGACCCTCCCCCGAGCAAACACAGACCTTTTCTGGCGACTTTCAAGGATGTCTTCTCTTGGTGATAATTTGTGGATTTCTTTCTGGGTCAAGCATTAAGTCAGAGGCTTGTCATGAAGTAAGTTCTGAGAGAAAACGAGGAGCTCAAGCAGCTGTCTGCCTCCACGCCGCCATCTTGGCCGGAAGTCCGATGACATATAAAATTAGGAAATGTAATGTCTTGTTCCAGTAATAGTAAGGAGTATCACTGTATTGTAGAATATGAATGTGAGATGGAATAAACTGAAAGAAAACTGGAAAAGTAGGAAAGGTTATGAAAGGCTTTAAAAGCAAAACAGAAGATTTTATCTATATATATATATATATTTAATATTTGTTACAATTGATATGTAATTGATAACTTTGGAGAGAAATTTTAGTTGAATAATGAAGTTATAAGTTGGAAACTTTGATAAGTTGAGAAGTGAAAGTAGAGGAAATAGAAGCAACAAATGTAGATGACTTTAATTTATATTTGACTGAAAAAATGAGAGATATAGGGTGATATCTTGATAGGTTCAAATTAAAATCTTTTTTTTTTTTATAAGGATGGAGGAAGATAGATGTGGACGTGTTTGACATGAAAGGGATGAAGAAATGGAGAGAAGAAGCAATGGTTTTTAGCATTCCCTTCCATATCCAGCTTCTGCCCTGTTTGTCCTACAGAGATATACATGCCAATATTGTTTCTTGATACTGGCATAAAATCCCCTTTGTGCTACTCTCAAACTGAACTCATATTATTAGCTTTGCTCTTTATAAGGTGATTAGTACCTTGGATTCTAGGTATATCTTGTGGATATTCACTTCTTCCTACCATAACTCATCAGCCCCCTTTTTCCCCAACCACTGGGTTTTCCATTAATAATCAGGAGACACAATACGCTTTTAAAAGTCGTTTGCTAAAATTGGATGAAAAACAAAAACAGCTATTAAACATTTCTTCCATAAATATTGAATGTACTTTGCCATAAATAAATCCAGAATTTATGGGAAGAATAAGCACATATGAACACTACAATCATAATCACCTCCCCCCCTACACACACACACACACACACTCAGGGAAGCTATGTTTAAGGCTGTTCCCTCTTCCAACATTGTTAGGTTTTCAAGGCCTCCTGTGGAGTCTTCACAGATCTTCCCCAAATGATCACAGAATATTTTCTAGGTAGGTTGCTCGGTTAGGTTCCTGTTAGCCTGTTCCTCAGAGCATAGTGCCTATTCATGATTATTTCTCTTATCTAATAATGAGATGTCATGCTTCTTGAAGTTGCTTCAAAACTTGAGTGACTACCTACCTCTCTATACATGTTTGCTTAGAATGTGTATCTTTGTTCCTTCAATTGCGTGTCATTGTCTCAAAAAAATTCTGCCCAATTGATGGATGGGGTGTTTCTTTGTAGATGATAGTTCCTTTACTAGATGGCATAGTGAATGGGGAAATAGGAGAAAAAGTTTCACATCTCCTTACAATCAGAGATGAAAAGTTAAGATCTTCCTGAATTCTAGATCTTTGTTTTTCAATACCTCTGATCTCTTGTAATCTATCTCCAGAGCTTATGTATTTAAAGTCTAGTAAAGTTGTGGCTAATTTTGCTTAACATTACCATTTTATCAATTTTAACTATCAACTATGATCAAAAAAAAATCTTTCTCCTATCTCCAACTTAACTCTCCACGCCTACTTAGATTGGGAATAGACTGAAATTTTAGAAATTAGGTCCTAGATAACTACAAAAATGTGTAAAATAGAGTTCAAGTATTTATGAAATGAGAGTTTTGAATGACTCAAAGAGAAAGTTAGTATGCAAATGTATTAGTATTCTTTTATGTATTTAGTATACTTTTATCATATTAGATTACTATGTTTGTCTGTCTGTTTTGGTTTCTGTTTTTGTTAATGGTATAGGTCCCCTGAGAATTAGAAACTATATATTGGCATTCAATGCTCAGACATTGGAATGGATTCTAAATGATGTAAATGAATTCATTTAAGTAACGGATACTTGGGAAGAGTGGATTACAGGGCAAAGGGGAGTTAGATATCATCTACCCATAAAGCTACCCAGAAAAATTGTATGATCCTGAGATATTCATGAACCATAGATATTGGAGATATCTTGGTTAACCTTGGGATATATGAAATATCCAATAGTTAAATTCTGATCCACTCCTTGGGTAAAGAGTGCTTTCATAGATATATAAATAGATCCATAGATAGAAAGAATGAGTAAAAATTAGTATCTAACAGAAAGAATTACCCTTCTCCTCCCACCCCCATTTTAAATGAAAGCTATGATTTCATTGAAGTAGCTCAGGGTAAATAAACTATGCTCAAGGGACAAGTCCAGCCTGCTTTGGTGTGGCTTCTAGAATTATGAATGATTATTGCCCTTAAAAACCTCAATAAAACTTTAAAAAAAATCTATAAAAACCATTCTTAGCTCAAAGACCAAATGAAAACAGGAAGCATCTGGACTAATTTTTTTTTTTTTTTTTTTTTTTTTTTTTGCTAATACCCAAGGTAGGAAATTTCTGATGAGGAAATTCCTTCTAATAATGAAGATCATCAAAATGCTTTCTTTTCAAATTAGAATTCTTATACAACCAATCTATATCAGAGAAAGAATCAAAACCCAAGCCTTCCTCTGAGGGTATGCTATTTTGCTTCTAGGACAATTCTAAAACAACTGGAATAGTTGGCTCTGTGATTTGATTTGTAATGCACTAAAAATTACAGCTCCCAAATATCTCTCTCATTAGTCTCTCACAAAGCTTTGTAACCATTCTCCATTAAAATACTCTCTCCCTCCCTTGCCTTTCAGGCAAATTCATTGCCTAAAGAACAATGATGATAAAATGCAAATATATTAACACATTAATCTACTAGCATTCATTTTCAGCTGGTTATTACATTATTATCAATTTGTGTATTAAATTAGTTATCTGGCATATTAGTAGTTGACTAGACCCTGAGGAATGGAATATAGGGAATTTTGATGTGATTTGGAGCAAAATATCTGGAATATACAAAATACTCTGAGAAGCCAGACATGATTGAAGCTTTGCAGGCAGAGTTTCTGTAGCCAGAGACTTTGAGAGAAAAAGTTTTTTTTTTTTTTCAAAAAGTGAAGCTCTGGGACAGGGATATATTCAAGATAAATTTCATTTCTCAGTTTTATTTCCTTGAGGCAGTCCCAAATTTTTCCATCTAGGCCAGTAGATTAAACTGCACCCTAAAATGTAAAATTCTAATAATTAAACATAAAACATGCTTTTTGCTCCTCAAAAATAAGTGTTTTGTGTGATACTCCTAGCTGACTTATCAGTATCTCAATAGCTCTACTTGTTAACTATCAATCAGCACAGTGACATTTTGGATCACCTCTTCATTCAAATTGATGTCCTACTAATATGTCAGAGTGAAATTATTCTCTATGACCTGAGTATCTTCCATCTGTTCTTTGCTGTAATGGTGACCTCCAATAATATTTGCTCCTCCTTATCTTCCTCATCTACTAAATGCAGGTTGTGAGGGGGATCATTTTTTTTTTTTTTTTTTGGCCACTTGGCTTCTTATTCAACCTGAATTCTCATAGTCAAGCATTTCAATGTTATATTAATAACATTAATATATATTATATATAATTACATAATATAACACTATATAATAATATTAATATTAATAATATCTCTATGTTTGGCTTCCCTACTTATTATCTAGCCAACTTTCAACTCTAGTTTACTTCTATCATCTGCTCTACTCATTTATTGTTTTAGCTCTTTCTAGATTTAAAAAAAAATTATTTACAAAGCATATGCATGGGTAATTTTACCAACATCAACCCTTGCAAAAACCTCTTGTTCCAAATTTTCCCTCCTTCCCCTAACCCCCCTTCCCTGGCTGGTAGGTAGTCTAATACATGTTAAATATGTTGAAATACATGTTAAATCCAATATATGTATACATATGTATACAGTTATCTTTCTGCACAAGAAAAAAGATCAAAAAGGAAGGGAAAGAAAAACTACTGAGAAAGAAAACAAAAGGCAAGCAAGTAACAGCAGAGAGAGTGAGAATGCTATATTGTGTTCCATACTCATTTCCCAAAGTTCTCTTTCTGGGTGTAGATGATTCCCTTCATCACTGCACAAGTGGAACTGGTTTGAATCATCTCATTGTTGTAGAGAGCCACGTCCATAAGAATTGATCATTGTATAGTTTTGTTGTTGCCATGTACAATGATCTCCTGGTTCTGCTCATTTCACTCAACATCAGTTCATGTAAGTCTCTCCAAGCCTCTCTGAAATCATCCTGCTGATCATTTCTTATACAACAATAATATTTCATAGCATTCATATACCATAATTTATTCAGCCATTCTCCAATTGATGGGCATCCATTCATTTTCCAGTTTCTGGCCACTACAAAGAGGGCTGCCACAAACATTTTTGCACATGTAGGTGTCCTTCACTCCTTTAAGATCTGTTTGGGATATAATCCCAGTGCTATCTAGATTTTTAAAAAAATTATAGTTAAGTATATACACCGTGTAGACAGTTAAGGATGCAAACTATTAACATTGTTAAGAACGGCTTTAAATTGTAGAGCACTTTGTTTATAAAATGTATCCTTGTAATTTGAATAATCTATGTAATACTGCAATTATTGTGTTTATTTTACAAAGAAAAAGCCTCAGAAGATAAACTAATTGCTAATGATTACATAGCTGACAAATAATAGACCTAGGACTTGAATTCAAGGCTTTGAATATCAAGTCCATACCACCAAATATAACATATTGCCTCTTCCATATTTAGTCTTTTTCTTTCTACTGTTCCCCTCCCCCTAACTGTTATATCAGATAACCCAACTAGTACCCATTTAATTTTGACTCTTCAATATATTTAATAAGTATCCTCTCCTTTTCATTTCTTCTCCTGTAATACTAGTTCAGACAGTTATTATCTCTCCCTTGTCTTATTCTTTTATTCTCCAGAATGTATGTATATTCAGTTTCTTCACCTGTTGGCTCTTCTCACAGATTGCAAATGAATCTTTTTATTTTATAATTCAATTTTATTGCTTCTTTCTTTAAAAACCTGTTTTCTCATTTGTCTATTAAATAAGATATAAATGCTTTGGTTCTCTCTTTTTTTTTCTGCTTTCCATAATTTATGCTATAGTTAAAATAATTGGATTACTTGCCATTCCTAACACATTTATATGCATCCTATTACATCTGAATTATAACACACATTGAGAATGTTAGTTTATAATATTTTTATTATGTTTTCTCTCTCTGTCTCTTTCTTTCTCACTCTCTCTCTGTCTCTGTCTCTGTCTCTCTCTCCCTTCACTTCTTCCCATTACTCAATCTCATTTATTCCAGTTAAAATGAATGCCCAAGAATTATCAAAACTCTTTATTCAAAAGAACCTGGTGAAAGAGGCATTGTATCAGAACCCTTGTATTATGTGTGAGAAAAGTGTGAATTAAAGAGTTAAGTAATAGAGAAATGATCACTCATCTGTCACTTATTATCAAAGTGTGTGAAGTAGGATTCAAAACAGTTTCCTAGGTGCAAACCTAATTCTATACATTTTAGAATTCTGTTGAAACATGGCAGCCAGATAGCAGAGTACATAGAACAATCAACTTGAAGTCAGGAAAATAAGTTCAAATCTAGCCTCAGATTTAAAGCTATGTGGCCCTGAGCATTGACCTGACTCAGTTTATCTCTAATGAGAATTATAATAGCACTTATCTCCCAGGGTTATTGTGAAGATAAAATGAGATAATACTTGTAAAGTACCTTGCAAAACTTAAATCACTAAGAAATGCTTATCATTATCATTATTATTTTATTGTTATTATCCTTTAAGACCTTCCAAAAAGGTCATGCATTTTATGCTATCTTTGCTGACTGGCCTAAAATAAAATTATGCCTCCTTTCCTGGAAATTCAATAACCCTTCACACATACACACATAGATATACACACATACATGCATGTTCATGCACGTATGCATATATACAATATATGCAAATTCCACCTCACATTTTTATTTATTCACTAAAATCTTATCTTTAAACATTCATATACTACATTGCTACTCAATTTATTAGAAGATTTCATATATCTACAAGAAGAAAAAATATAATAGTTCAGAAAATTATAGCAAATATTTTGTCTTGATTCAGTTATGGTTCTTTTTTAGAACATTTTATATGTATATGCTTTGTCTACTGATGTAGAAATAAATTCTTTCAGGGAAAAGTTTGTATTACATATCTATAATTTATGTGTGTGTGTGTGTGTGTGTGTGTGTGTGTGTGTGTGTGTGTGTGTGTGCATGTCCAGTATCCTGATAATAACACCTACATCTAATACATGTACTCTTTAACTTCAAGGATTGGTAATTTTCTCAATGGGGTTTTCCCACTTTCAAAATAAACTTTAATCTTTTACACTTTAATGATTATTAATAATAATAATAATAACAATAAATAATTAGAATTTACCTAATTCTTTGTGATTTTCAAAGGACTTTATATAAATAACTTCATTTGATTCTCCCAACTCTGCTGATAGGGGCTAAAAAGTTTCACAGATAAGAAAATTGAGGCTGAGAGAGTTTAAGTGATCTGTCCAGGGCCTTATAATTAGTAAATATTTGGATTTTTTTTTATAGTGTGATAAAATTTGAACTAATTTCTTCCAGGTTATTAAATCAGTGATCTACTGTGCCACCTCACTTTAGTAAATGGTTTTTACATAATGCTAGGAATAAATTAGAAATCATCACCCAGTGATCAATTTCATTCCTTTCAGATTTAATAAGGCTGTTCCTCTGACTACGAGCATACAATCTCTCTCTAGGTTTATACACAAAACATTATCAATTTAATAAGATTTACTAAACTTTATGTTTTCCTGGGGTAACCATTTCTTTGTCATAGTAACAGTCAGAGCAGGACTTTGGTAGGCAACTCTGTTCACAGCAGACAAATAACAATTGATTGGTATTTGGATTCACTTCATTTTAGAAAAAAGATTTAAAAACAAACAAAAAACCTCTGCCTTTGTTGACTCTACACATTCTTCCCTTCCCCCAATCATCTTTAGTCCATTTGAAAGAACATAATTTGCTCTAAGAGTTTAATGTTATTTTGTCTAATTATAGAAAAACATTATTATGTTTAAACAATTGCCAGAAAAATGTTTGTGAGAGTACCTAAGTTTTAGGTCTTGGAGGAAATTATAATTACAAATAGCTATAATGTGCATTTGATATATTTATAACTGAATATTTTCTTTCTATAAATTTATACTTTAAACTGAATGTATTGAATGAATGTATGGACATTGTTGAATGAATCACTTATGCTAAAGAATTAAGTGTGAGACGGTATATAAACAGATGTGTGTAAGTAAAAAGAAAATTCTTCCAGAAAGGGGAGAGACAGACAGACAGACAGACACAGAGACAGAGAAAGAAAGATAGAGACAGAGAGACAGAGACAAAGACACACAGAGACAACGACAAAGAGAAAGCAAAAAAAAAAAAAAAAAAGAAAGAAAGAAAGAAAAGAAAAAGAAAGAATTAAAGAAGCAAGGAAACAAAGAAAAAAAACTAAAAAGAAGGAAAAATGAAAAATATTTTTCACTTCAATAATCTTAAGCAAAACTTCATAATTCTATTCGGCAATCTAATAAGCATGTAATGACAGATGGCATCTAATATGTCACCAAGGCAGAGTTGAATATATTAGTATGATTTGAAATTTTTTTTTTTGTTTAGAGGGAATGACTGTTGGGCATTGAGCATTTTTGTTCTATTAATAATTTCACAATGATTTTTTTCATTACTATTATATATCTCCCCTGTAGCGAGCTGTCGTCTCTAGAAGCTGCTGGATCGCTCTCTGGGAAGAGATCTGCTGTGTCTAATCAAATCTCTCCGACAGATTCTTCTTCCTGTAATGAACCGTTGTCTCCAGGCAGTTGCTGTTAACTCTTGTCCAAAGAAGTGACTTCCCTTCCTGCAGAGAGCTCCGTCAAGCCTGATGCAATTCAGAGTCTCCTCTTTCTCTGAGAGTCCTCTTCTTTTATTCTCCCAGAGAATGGGCGTGGGATAATGCAAGGGCTTCTGGGAAGAACCACCCCAGCCAATGAGCTTGCCCCCTCTATCAAGTCAACCTGAGATCTCACCTTGTAATTGTCCAGAAAACCTGAATTCTCACCTTGTCACTGTCCAGACAACCTCAGTTCTCACTTAGTAATCCTAACATCTCCCCCTTTCTTTTGATTTAGAACATAGGACAGTCATGACCTTGAAACATAAATCCATCAATATGGGAAGTATTACAGATAATTACATAAATGACCTTGAAACATAAATCCATCAATATGGGAAGTATTACAGATAATTACATAACTTACATAAGCATATAGTAACATAGTAACATAACACATGCTAGAAGTATATAACATAATCAAATAATCATAAATTGAAAATTTATAAATGTCCATAAGTCCATTGTCCATTAGTCTCATCTTGTGTGAGGAAGTCCAATGATTCCTGCTGATTTTAAAGTTCTTTAACAGTCTTTTTATTATCCATGCTCTTTCGGTGTAAGATGTTTCTTAGATCTTCTCCTTTATTTTGAGGTCTTTCTCTTTTTCTGTCTCTCTCTGGTGGACAAGGCGAATATGACTCGTTGGCACCCATCTGATTCCTTCTCCTGCTGAAGAAATACAAGCAAACCCTCTCCCCCAGGCAGTTAACCTATCTGGTCCCTTCCATTCACCACTTTCTGGATCTCTCCACATCACCTGGCGATTATCTAAGGACAGTGGAGATGCTCTCACTGGACACTGCCCTTCTGGTGGGTTATAAAACCTGTCTGCTGGAGCCAGCGCATCTTTGTCAAAAATTAGAAAATTAATGGTATAGAGAACTAAATTTAGAAGTTCCCTAGGGCTACCTGTGGCTCCCCCTTTCTTTTGTTTTTGGAGGAGTGTCTTAATATCTCTGTTTCTTCTCTCTACTATTGCCTGCCCTTGAGGATTAAAGGGTATGCCCGTGGTATGTAAAATCTTATACTGTGCACAAAAGTGTGTAAAATGTTTGGACGTATATGCAGGTCCATTGTCTGTTTTTATTGCTTGTGGCACACCCATAATTGCAAAAGCTTGTATAAGGAATTCAGTGACCACTCGGGCTGTCTCTTTTGCTGCTGGCATTGCAAATGTGAATCCTGAAAAGGTGTCTACCACTACATGGATAAAAGATAGACGACCAAAAGATTTATAATGGGTCACATCCATTTGCCAGATTTCATTGGGTCTCAAACCACGAGGATTCTTCCCTGGAGGGAGTGTAGGAGCATGGAAAGGAAGACAAGCTGTACAGCTTTTTACTATGCTCCTAGCTTCCTCTCTTGTGATTCCAAATTGTAAACGTAAAGCTCGAGCAGCCTGATGATATTTAGAATGAGATTCTTGTGCTTCCTGAAATAAAGGACTACTAGCTAACATGGTTAGAAGGCTATCTGCCTTTGAATTTCCATCAAAAATGGGACCTGGAAGTCCACTATGTGAGTGGACATGCAAGATATAAATCTTGCCTGGATGTTTTCTCACTTGCTCTTGAAGTTCCTTAAAGAGCTGATAAATATTGGAGGCTGCAAATTTTATTTGGGCTGTGGCAATTCTTTGTACTACACCTACTGAATAGGCTGAATCAGTAATTATATTTACGTCTCCTGGGTAATAAGTGAGAGCTAGCATGATAGCAAATAATTCATTCTGTTGAGTGGATTGAAAAGGAGTCCTGATTACTCTCTTTATGGTTAAATCATGAGAGTATATGGCACAAATATTTTCTTTGGAGGCATCTGTAAAGATTGTTGGTCCTTTAAGAGGAACCTTAGAAACCTTTTCTTCAAAAATCCATCGCCAATTATGTAGTAGCCGGGTAATCTTTAATGGAGATCCATGTGCAAAATTTGGAGCGGTGGCCAATAAAATTTGCCATTCTGGGATGTTCTCACAGCATACATTAATCTGTGCGTTAGTATAGAATGTGTATATTTTTTCAGGACTTATCCCAGATAATTGTGTTACTCTCTTAATAGCCTTTAATAAAATCCTAGCCACAAGCACTGGGTAAGGTGTAAGGCTTTGTTCTGGTTGTGCTGGGAGGTTCACCCACTCAATCACTCTGTCTCCTTGGTGAAGGACTGCTGTGGGTGCCTCTTTTGTAGCAAAAACTGATATTTCCAAGGGTTTTTGAGTGACTCTTTCAACCACGTTGGATAAAGCCAGTTCAACTTCTCTCAAAGCCTTTTGTGCTTCTTTTGTAAGCTGGCGTGGTGAATTTAAAGCACTGTCTCCCCTTAAAATATCATATAGAGGTTGTAGTTGATTGGTAGTTAAGCCTAACACTGGACGCATCCATTGGATATCTCCTATTAATTTTTGAAAGTCATTTAAGGTGTTCAACTTCTCTGTTCTTAAAGAAAGCTTTTGTACTGTAAGCACCTTAGGATATACTTCATATCCTAAATATTGAAAAGGAGCATGTCTTTGAATTTTTTCTGTAGCTATATGCAGTTTGTAGTACTTTAATGTTTCCATGGTCCTTTGTAGACATGCCTCTAACATTTGTTCCTCAGGTGCACATCCCAAAATATCATCCATATAATGTAACAATATTACTTTTGGAAAGGCTTTTCTTACTGGAGCAAGAGCAGCTGCAACATACATTTGGCACATAGTAGGGCTGTTTTTCATTCCCTGTGGCAAAACTGTCCATTCATATCTTTTATAAGGCTCAGCCAAATTAACACTAGGCACTGAAAAAGCAAATCTTTTCATATCCTCCTTATCTAGAGGAATAGAATAGAAACAATCCTTAATGTCTATAACCCATAGAGGCCATTCTCTTGGCAACTGAGTAGGAGATGGAAGTCCAGGCTGAAGAGTTCCCATAGTTTCCATCTGTTCATTTACTCTTCTTAGATCAGTTATCATCCTCCATTTTCCAGATTTCTTTTTCACCACAAATACTGGGGAATTCCAAGGACTTAGAGAAGGCCGCAAGTGTCCTTGGTCAAGTTGTTCTTGCACTATGTCTAATAAGGCCTGAATTTTATCACTTCTTAAGGGCCACTGTTCTACCCACACTGGTGAATCAGTCTTCCACTGAATAGGAACTGGTGAAAGTGCAGGTAGGCCTTCAACAGCAGCCCTGCCTAAAAAGCCGAAGTGCTTATTTGTAATCCTATCTGCTGTAAAATGTCTCTTCCCCACAGATTGATGGGGATTTTTTCAACCACAAAAGGAGTAAAAGCTCCTGTTTCTCCTTCAAATACCCATCTCAAAGGCCTAGCACTAACTTCTGCTGCTATTGATCCTCCCACCCCAGACATATAGGTGTCTGCTTTAATCTTTGGCCAGTGACCGGGCCAATTGGCACCTCTAATAACTGTACGATCTGCACCCGTGTCTACCAATCCTTCAAATGGTATTCCGTTTATATAAATAGTAAGCATAGGTCGGTCAGCTGTCACAGCTGCTGTCCAATATATTCCTGGATTTTGTTCATTGGAGTCAAAATCTAGGCGACTATCACTAGGTTGCTTATTAGGGGTCCGTAACAATAAGCCTGATGCTACTACTTCTCCTGGTTGATAAATCACACGTTGTCTGCCTGTGTTAGTGACTGGGATATTAGATACACATTCTCCAGTCTCCCACATCAGTGTATGGATGGACACTGTTTTGTAGGCACTCTCAGAAGGTGAAATGGTCAAGCCTACTGTGCCTGGAGGCAAAGGATCCATAGGCTCAACAGGAACAGATTTCACTTCTCCAGGGAGTATCTCGGTAGTCTCTACTGCACACAACTCTATTTTTCCTAATTTCAATCCCTTTCTTCCATCTGATTGCCTTTTGGCTGATTGATCGTGTCTTAATATTCTCTGGATGTAACCTCGGCTGCCATCATGCCCCACTTGGGGGGCTGAAGCTGGGCCCCACCTGTCATTTCCCTGTGTCAATCTACATTCGGAGGCCCAGTGGAGGCCCTTGCCATGAGGGACCCTGTCTTTCCACATTCATCATTGTCCGGGTGTAAAAAGCATTTGTTCCCACTGTAGCACAGCGTCTTATGATCTCCTCTAAAGGAGCATCTTTGTCTAATCCCCATATAATTCTTTTGCAAATCTCGTTGGCATTTTCCTTAGCCAGATGTCTGGTCATTATTTCTGTAGCTGAATTTTCTCCAATAGTTCTTTTGACAGCAGTTTGCAAACGTCCCACAAAATCTGCAAAAGGTTCATTGGGACCTTGCTGTATTTTAGTGAAAGCCTCTCCACGATCTTTCTGTCCAGGAAGGACACCCCAAGCTTTTATTGCAGCCTTAGCAATTTGCTCATATATTGTCATGGTATAATTAATCTGTTCCGAATTCTCTCCATATTGACCTTCACCAGCTAAGTGCTCAAAAGTGAATTGTGTGTTAACTCCTATTTCCAAATTGCATCTGACTTGAATTTTACATAATTCATGAAATTCCGCAAGCCATAATAAATTTTCTCCAGGCTCCAGACATGTCCTTGCTATGGATTTCCAATCATTCGGGGTTAGGACTTCATAAGACAAACCATCTAGTAACATTTTGACATAAGCTGATGTAGCCCCATAAAGGGTACAACCTTTTTTCAAATCCTTAATTGTATTCAAATCTAAAGGTGCATATCTTCTCCTTTTTTTACCTACAGA
Source organism: Sminthopsis crassicaudata (assembly GCF_048593235.1). Classification (NCBI taxonomy): domain Eukaryota; kingdom Metazoa; phylum Chordata; class Mammalia; order Dasyuromorphia; family Dasyuridae; genus Sminthopsis; species Sminthopsis crassicaudata. The sequence goes on from NC_133621.1 coordinate 180,832,851, forward strand.
GTCAGTATTTTCAATCACAGGATATGCATGTATAAAATCACTTATATCCTGTCCTTCTCTCTTAGCTTTAACCAATGCTTTTTCTAATCTTGTCATAGGCTTAGGCTTCTTCACAGGCAATTCTGTTTGTGTTTCTGCCTCTTCCCCTCTTTCTTCCTCCATCTCTGAAGGTGGGGTTGATGTGGGCCTGTCAATAATCTGTTCTCTAGGCAGGGTTGAAGCTTCTTCAAGAGAATCATACCATAATTCCTCATTTAAATCCTCTTGCTCTAGGGAAAGATCTTGATCTTTCCTTTTTTCCTCACACTTCCTCCTCTGTTCATTTTTAGAACTTTTCCTTCTCCTACAACTTGCTTGATAGTTTAAGGCTAATTGAACTATGTTGTAGATATAAAATACTTCTGCAGAAATTGAACGAGGCCCATTTTTTGCTTGAAATTCTTTCATTTCATATCCCACTAGCTTCCATTTATCTACATCTATCTTTTCTTCCTCTAAGAACCAAGGGGATGTGCGTCTTAATGCAGCCAAGAGTTTAGCAATCTGTACCCAGGTTACAAGTAAACTCTGCTCCTCAATTATGTTGATTATACTCTCTATAGTACCACTCCTGAATGGAGCTGAGGTTGCGTCTGGGGCTGAGGTTGAGTCGGCTGAGGTCCAGGGATTGAATATAGCTAACATCTGCCCCATTTCAGCTATAAGAGATTCCTGGTTTAGCCCTTAACAAGTTAAGTTCCTTATTTATCTATTAGCACGCTCACTTAATCTTTAACAAAGTTTCCTCGTTACTCACGGTTCTGGGTCAGAGAGACTGAGATCTAGATTGGAAGCTTTTCCACTGGAATCAGGACTGTGTCTGTCCCTGTTCAGGCGCCAAATTGCGAAGGTCTGGTCTAGCTCCTCTTGTCAGGATAAGCAAAAGTCCTTGCCCCACGTTGGGCGCCAAATGTAGCGAGCTGTCGTCTCTAGAAGCTGCTGGATCGCTCTCTGGGAAGAGATCTGCTGTGTCTAATCAAATCTCTCCGACAGATTCTTCTTCCTGTAATGAACCGTTGTCTCCAGGCAGTTGCTGTTAACTCTTGTCCAAAGAAGTGACTTCCCTTCCTGCAGAGAGCTCCGTCAAGCCTGATGCAATTCAGAGTCTCCTCTTTCTCTGAGAGTCCTCTTCTTTTATTCTCCCAGAGAATGGGCGTGGGATAATGCAAGGGCTTCTGGGAAGAACCACCCCAGCCAATGAGCTTGCCCCCTCTATCAAGTCAACCTGAGTTCTCACCTTGTAATTGTCCAGAAAACCTGAATTCTCACCTTGTCACTGTCCAGACAACCTCAGTTCTCACTTAGTAATCCTAACACTCCCCCATCAAAAATACAGCAATATGTACATTATTTATCATATGTATTCTAGCAAAAATGACAAAAGAAGAGTAGATGTATTGTTTAAGCCCATATAATCTATCACCATCATTTTCCAGATTTTTAAGGGATTAAAAAAAAAGAGTAAATAATGAAGAATAGAGGTGAAACACTTGCTTAAAAACAAAAAGAGCCTGCATTTCTCAATCATAACACAAAACTAGAATTAGCTTATTCTATGTAGCTCTTTTCTTAGATGGACAATTGAATTTCTAAAAATGTAGTTTTTATTTTTAACACAATATCCATTCATATAGTTTGGATGATGATTATGTTAATCTAATAAATTGTAATTTATATCATTTAGAGAAAAGCTGATTTACCTATCTTTGATTTAAATTCAACACTTTTACATTACCAAATTCTCTCCAGTAAGAAAAGCTTCCTTCTTTTATATCTATAAAAGAGTTTAACTAGATAGATACCTCTGTGATTTTTACAAAATTCTTCTTTTCATAAATTTACATTTCTGAATAGTTTTCAATTTCACAAAGTTAATGCTATTTCATCTTTAAAAAATTCTGTTTCCATGTGTCAGAGCATGTATGGCATATATTTGTTATTTAATGTTTTCATATTTATAGCATCTAATCTCACATAAATGAAGTGAATTAACATAAAGAGGAGAAATTCATTGAAATATACAAATCATTTAAGTTAACAATAGACTATTCTGTTTATATCATGTATTAGACCAAGATAATTCAGCTCTCAGAATATTGAGCAAACACATTGATCAACTACTCATTATGTGTTAATTTCCACAAAATGTCTGCAGGGTTTTAGTCATTAATATTTTTCATTATATAAACATTTATAAAAAAATTACTATGCATATTATTGAGATAAATTATTGTTTTATTGTAGTTTTATATTAATAACTGTGAATTAATATTAATTTTTAAAGTATCTTATTGCAAATTATATATATTGATACTGTAGCAATGGAATATGTCTTATATATGTCAAAAATGTCTTTTTCCTCTAGCAACCAAATTAATGTTTCTAAATATCACACAAAGGTTATTTACAAAAGTAAGGCAAATTATCTAGTCATTTAAAGGTGGTCATTATGGTAGATACCAAAGTTACAAAATCAAAATGAAAAAAAAAAAGTTGGGCTAATAAAATTAAACTTCAGCTAAAAGTATTTATCCATTACATGAGATTCTTTGATGTTTAAACTGCATTTTTTAACTTTTTATTTGATTTTCATTGTTTTCATTCTTTAAAAGTGATATAAATGGACTCTAAGTGGACCTCTATGCTTCCTGGCTTGTCAGTTAAAGAGGAAAAAATGTAAAACATCTATCCAATTATTTCAGTTAATATACAAGCATTAGGTATTCAAATTTCTAATTAAGAGACAACATGTCCTGTCAGACATCTGCATGGGTTATTGAACATTGCCTAGATTGTTCCATAATTATCTCAGCTAAATAGTTCTAAAAATGTAAGCAATGTGCATGTGTTCGGTAGAAAGCATTGCTTATCATATGAGAAAGCACAGAACACAGAGCATGTTCTGGCTTTATGTATTCAATCTGCAATTTTTTATTGGAACATAGTCTAATTAATCTTGGAACAGAGATCAACACCTTGTTATTCCTGGAAGTTGTTCAAATATTTATTACAGGAAAAAAAAAAAAGGAATCACAATAATTCTGGCCAGAAATAGATTTACATTAGTTGTAAGATACAAATACTGACATATAATTCTTCCTTTTTTTCTCTCTAGATCTCCTACTAGTGATTTCTTATGCTTAATTTCAAATATTAACAGATAAAATTAAGTAATATATATCAGATGCCATGTAATTACATTCTGACATAATACTATTTATGTCTCATTTGAAATGATAACATTTGAATTACACAGTTCTGAAAATTGTGTTGTGGAGGAGGGAAAGTAATTTCAATAGTTTGAGCACAAAGAACAAAATTATTTCTTCTTAGGGATCACATTTGCATGGATTGAACTGAATATGTGGCCTTGGGATGATTCTATTGATTATGTAGTTGCTTTCACTAGCAGGATAGATTTCTGAGGAAATTTATGTTAAACTGGTTCAAAAAAGTATACTCAGAAAGTGGGTGTATACCTATTAATATTATACAGAGTTGTAACCTGAGAGAATAATTATAAATATAATGAAGCACCTTAACTCTAAATTTAGTATAATAGCATAATTAAAAAATCACATCTCATCTCTATCAAGTTGCAGTCAGACCATTTTTAAAAAAATAATCATCCTTAAACAGGAGTAAAATATATAAATATAGATTATATAAAATGTTTGAGAGCTCTAATTTGAGCATATTTACCATATTTAATTTTGATATTGTTTTATGTTTTGCTTTTTTTTTATCATGAGTCTTTTTCATTTCCAAATTGTTTCTAGTGTAATCCAAATCACTCTTCCTTAATACTTATTATTTCTCACTCTATAACAAGATGAAGTCTAAATAGGTTCATGATTTAGACATAAAGAATGATAATATATTAAAGAAATTAGGAAAACAAGAGACAGTATATCTTTTAGATCTGTGGAAAAGGGAAGGATTTATGGACATACAAACTAGAAAATATTATGAAATGCAAATGGACAATTTGGATTACATTAAATTAAAAACATTTTGCACAAAAATACCCAAAGCAAATATGATTAAAAGGGAAGCACAAGGCTGGGAGGGAAAATTTACAGCCAGTGTTTCTGATAAAAGACACATTTCTAAAATATATAAAGAAATGGGTCAAACTTATAAGAAGAAAAACGATTCCTCAATTGATAAGTGGTCAAGTTTATAAACAATTTTTAAGATAATAAAATTAAAGCCATCTATAGTCATATGAAAAGATGCTCTAAATCAATATTGCTTAAAGAAATGTAAACTAAGACAACTGTGAGGTACCACTTCATACCTCTCAGATTGGCTAAGATGAAGGAAAAGATAATGATAAATGTAAGAAGGGTTGTGGGAAAACTGAGACACTACTACATTGTTGGTGGAGTTATAAAATGAGGCAATCATTCTGGAGAGCAATATGTAGCTATATCCAAAAGGTTACCAAACTGTGCACACCCTTTGATACAGCAGGGCCACTACTGGGCCTTTATCCCAAAGAGCTCATAAAAAAGGGAAAGTAACCCACATGTACAAAAGTGTAGTAGCCCTTTTTGTAGCAGCAAGGAATTGGAAACTGAATGGATGCACATCAGTTGGAGAATGGTTGAATAATTTATGGTACATGAATGTAATGCAATATTATTGTTTTATGAGAAACGATCAGCAGGCTGATTTTAGATAGGCTTGTAGAGCCTATCTACATGAACTGATGCTAATTGAATTGAGTAGAACCAAGAGAACATTGTATGAAGATAATCATGGCTTCTTCCTTGGTATCTATTGCAGAGGAATAGGAGGGATAAGAAATTTGTGAAAAATTTCTAAGACTTCAGAATGAAACACAATATTCATGAATTCATTCAGTAATTTCAGTACAAGGGTGACAAGGAGGAGGATAGTTAAAATATACTAGGAAGAAATAAGAAATTAGATAGGCCAAGACTTCTAAATATAAGGAAGGGTTAGGGGCAGCTAGGTGGTGCAATGGATAGAATACCACCCCTGAAGTCAGGAGGACCTGAGTTCAAATCTGAACTAGAAACTTAACACTTCCTGCCTGTGTGACCCTGGGCAAGTCACTTAGTTCCAATTGCCTCAGATAAATAAATATCAGGAAGGTTTATATCTGTTGATTAAGAATGCTTTTAGATTAATATTAGGCATGATAAGGAGCATAGTATTGCACACAAGAAAAGAAACTGATTATAGATTAACAATATCGATGCAATTTAAAAATAGGATAATACAAAAAATTATTTCCATGCCAAAAAAATATATATACATACACACATATACATACATACAAACACACACACACATACACACACACGTGAGCACACACACATATATATTATACATGTGTTGCCTATTATCATTCATTATTATTTATTATTCCATGAGGGAAAATGATGCAAAATTTAAAAAAAGAAAAAAAATAAAAATGATGTGTGCAATTGTGGCAACTTCTACTTGATCTGTTTTAAAAATGAGAAAAAAAAAAAACTATTGAAACCTACAATGTCAAATAAACAAAAAGGGAAGTTACAGCATTGCTTATTTTCATTCCTTAAGGAAATGTTACTCATGTACATCATTTGATTATATGGTGACTTTCATAAGAGTCTACAAACTGCTTCAGTCAGAAATTACTTGATCTCTTTCCAAAAGATAAAACATAGTGGAGTATGACAATCATAATTTAGAATTCAAACTCATTTGAAAATCATTTCAGTTTTGCATATAGTTCATGATAGAACATGAAATATATCACCTCGTAAAACAGGAAAAACAAGTGGAGACATAAATAAATTAAAAAAGAAAACTTGGTGAGGGTTCCTATTAATCAGCAATTCTGAAGTAATTTGAAGATGCAATTGATAAAGGGACAATGCAGAAAAAACCAGTGGAAAGATGTACTACGATTTTTCTTATAAACTTCCTTACTAGGGAGATGTGGAATAGTGCAAATTATCTGCCATAAAAAAGGGCCAGAAAAAAACTTTAACAATGCAGGGAAGAGGAGAAGAAAGGGAGTGAGTGAACCTTACTCTCATCAGAATCTACTCAAATAGGAAATAGCATACATATTCAATAGGGGTTTGGAAATCTATATTACCCTGCAGGAAAATAGAGGCTATGGGAAGTGGGTTTTAAACTTTTATTTTTCTAGAAAGTTTTTATTTTCATTAAGGTGGGAGATATATGTTTTCTTTTACAACTTGACTTTTTATGGAAATGTGTTCTTCACAAGTGGTTTCTTAATTAGATAGGGATAAGGAGGAGAACCTAGAACTCAAAAATCTTAAAAACAAATTAAAAAAATGTTTTGGATGTAACTGGGTAAAATATTAAATGAATAAAAGAAAAGAAAAAAAGAAACTCCCTTACTAAATGATAATGAAGTTGTCATATTTAGAGACTATTATTACAATCCAGGTTGTATTTCATGAAGAGTTAGAAATGGAACTAAATAAGTAGGACTTTGACTCACCCACAGAGAGTAATCATAAAAGTCTATAATTCAGATGACACAATTTTTAGGAAACAAAAATCATAGTATAGAAGAAATAACGTGATTTGAAAACATCACACATTACCATTTTAAGTGACTGAGAATTTATTAATTAAATAAAGATAAATGGATCTAGATTTCCATCTTTACAAAACCTTTATGGAAATAATGTGCACATACATCATTGTTGGAGGTATAAGAAGGAAAATCAAAAAGATTTTGAGAATTATATTCTTGTAAGAACTTACTTAAAGTAAGTTAACTGAAAAGTCTAAGGAATATGAGATCCCTTCATGAATATGATGCATTAATAATAATGATGATAATTTTTAAAAGTATTGGCCTTGTTAGAACAGAATACTTTAAAATCTCTCTGTCAATGAGGATTCTACAAAGCATTTTCCTTCATTCAAGTGCATTTGTAGATCTAAACCTATTTCTTTATTGCCCTTATTTTTCTTTGATTATTTGTTTTGAAGTTGTGTAGTTATTTTGGTGTATCACCTAGGTCATCTATAAGGCAAAATAATCTTATTAGAGTTACTCTACATTATTATTTAGTCCTACTCTTACCATTATAATAAACACTCAACTTCCTTTGAGTCTATACCTCATTTATAATGCTTATGTTGGCTATGTCTAGGAGTAAGATAGATTTTATATTTTGATGGTATTAAATCCTGGAAGTAAAACTTTATTCAAAAATGACATAACTTATGCTACCTATCTTCTCCATATAAAAGAAATCTATCATGTGACTCTTCCCAACTCTCTTAGAAAATTTGCTTCAATGGAACTTTGCAATCATTAGTCTAGAGTGAAAGTTCCCTATCATTTATTTTTACCTTGGTTCTTCTCCATTTTCACACATTACCCTATGCTTGTCCCCAAACTAAAAGAAAAAAGTATCATTCCTTCTCTGATCATATATGGACCAGGTGGGAGTTTATTTCTATATCCCTTCTGTTCTTCATTTCTTCTTTTCTACTCAAATGCTTTCTTAATCTATGTTCCTCCTATTACTTCTCCTCACATGAAATACAATTTCAATCATAATAGAACATGGCTTTTACTCTATTTGCTATTAATTTGGTTCTTCCATCTTTCTTCCTTTTTATTCTTTGAATTTACTATAAATTTTTATCTGGTTTATCTGCTTAAGTAAATTTTTCCTTGATGATCTTTCTTTGTTTTTAATTTTAACTCTCAATGATTTTTATTAGGAAAAAGCAATAATAATTTCATATTTTTTAACTCTAGATAGGTATTAGAATTCATTTCATTTCCTAATATGTTATAAACAATTGTATTTATTTACCTTTGATTTCTCTTATATAAAATATTTGCAAGTCTGGAGCATTGGCAATTTATTTTAGGTAATAGGTTAAATTTTTTTTTTTTTGTTGAAGATACATATTATTTACATTGATAATTAGCCCAAGATTTCAAGAATATGTTCTTCTGGATTATGTCCTAATTACTTATTCCTTCTGAAATATAATATGAAAAAAATCTATATTTCTTTTAAATGTGGAGTTACTCTACGTTATTCAAATTTTCTCTCCTTCAGTTGAAGACTATTACATTTTGTTATTTGGCACTGAAATTCTGAAATTTAAGAATGAAATTTCAAATTTGAGTTTCTTTAAGAGTGTTCAATGAGTACTTTCCTCAAAATTTCTGGGCAGACTTCTTTGTCATTTCCTGCATAATGGCATTCAGACATTTGAATTTATCATGTTTCTGTCAGGATTATCTTATTTTCATCTAATCTTAAAGTTTATTTTGGTGGTTATATATAATAATGTTTTATTTTAAAATTGTGTTTTGCTTTTCTTAAGCCATTTTTCCATCACTGTATTTTTTCAGTAAGGATTTTGACATTCTCTCTTTCAAATGTGCTAGTTAGAATATATTATCCTCAGTAGAATTTTGACCTCTTTACCATTGGGACCCATTATATTTTAGTTTTTAGTTTTGTTTTTTTGTTTGTTTTTTGTTTTGTTTTGTTTTGTTTTTTACACATCATTTCCTTCTACCAAATTTTTTGGGCTGGTAAAGCTGAATTTTTATTGTCTCTCACATAACATTTCATCATCTAATATATGTATGTAGGCATATATGTATGCATATATTTATTCTGTGGTCTTCTAAGCAAGAAGTAGGGGCAATTCCCAACAAAATTTGGAGAATAGATTATATATAAGAGTTACAGGATCCTTAGCAATATCATGGAGCCACTGAGATGGGATACTTGGGTTACAAGTATGAGACCTGAACCCAAAGATGAGATGAAATTCCAAGAAATACCATTTCACATGTATCCTAGAAGAAACTTCATGGAAGATATGACCAGAACAGTTAGAAAAATAAAGTATTATCTGGGTTTCACAAGAAAAAACAATTCTTATGCTAAAGTAGGAAAATCCCAAGATATGCAATTTTTCCTTCAGCATTGATTTAAGTTGATGATAATTTTTGGAAGAGCCTGGAGCATACTCAGATATAGTACCTGTTCTCTATAGCATGTATTTCTTTTTTTTTTTTTTTTTTATTCATTTTTCCAAATTATCCCCTCCCTCTCTCCACTCCCTCCCCCCGATGACAGGCAATCCCATACATTTTACATGTGTTACAATATAACCTAGATACAATATATGTGTGTAAATACCATTTTCTTGTTGCACATTAATTATTAGCTTCCGAAGGTATAAGTAACCTGGGTAGATAGGCAGTAGTGCTAACAATTTACATTCGCTTCCCAGTGTTCCTTCTCTGGGTATAGTTATTTCTGTCCATCATTGATCAACTGGAAGTGAGTTGGATCTTCTTTATGTTGAAGATTTCCACTTCCATCAGAATACATCTTCATACAGTATTGTTGTTGAAGTGTATAGTGATCTCCCGGTTCTGCCCATTTCACTCAGCATCAGTTGATCTAAGTCTCTCCAAGCCTCTCTGTATTCCTCCTGCTGGTCATTTCTTACAGAGCAATAATATTCCATAACCTTCATATACCACAATTTACCCAACCATTCTCCAATTGATGGACATCCATTCAACTTCCAGTTTCTATATAGCATGTATTTCAAGTAAAAGAGCTTCTGTCTTGACTACACAGATCATCCTAATGTACTATATATTCTGTGCTCAGTTACAAAAACCAATGAAGATAAACCAAATTCATTTAAGTGATACAATTCTATTCCTTATCCTCCCTCTCCAAGATCTTGACAAAATTTAGAGACATAGACAAGAGTATGGCTTCATCTTAAGTTTTCAAATTTTTCCATGGTCCTAAGATACACTGCTGAAAACTCAAAAGATCAAAACAAATACCAAAATAAAAATACAGCCAAATATACTAAAATAAAGATATTGTGATAATTTCTTGTCCATTTATATTCAAGGAAAGAGTGTTACTCAGAAAGCTATGGAGCAGTTTATTTACTTTAGTAGTCAAGTTTTCATCTTTTGGATATATTCAAGAAAGCTTTGAGAGAAACTATGATTGCCTGGAAAGTTATTTTCAGAACCTACACAGTTATTGCTTCTAAGAATTCTTAAAAAAATATGCTGAGACAGAGCCAAGTGAAGAAAAGCCAAGGTCTCACCTGAGTTATCCCCTAAAACCTCCTTCAAATATCTTTAAATATTGATCCTAAATGAATTCTAGAGTAGAAAACCCAGAAAAAGAAAAAAAAAGTAACAATTTTCTAGCCCAAGACAACTTAGAAAGCTGGCAGACAAGATCTATGGTATCAGGGTGAGAGTGGAGTACAGTCCAGATTAGGCCATGCCAGTACAGTTCATCCTTAGCAAACCAGGACTCTCAGTCCATAGATGCTGAAGGATTTGGACAGAGATTACATGGATCTCTTTCCTAACATTGAGTCAAGACTCTGTTGTATTGCCTATATGCAGATCTGGATTACACCCCTTTGCAGTAATCCCAGTGCAAGGAGGAGAACTCACAAAACTGAGTTTGTAGCAGTAATAGAGCTGGGTCCTTGTTCACATTTCAAGGGGAGAAAAGAATGCTTGTGGTAACTCATAGACAAAAAACGTAGCACCCTTCTACTTGAATCATAACCCCTTGGAAGAACTAAAAATTAAAGATCCTTAGAAATATTTCTAAAAACAACTGCACAAATCCCCTGAAGCATCTATTCTTTAATTAAAGAATTAAAAGTCAAGTTATTATAATAAGCTGGGAAAATGAAAAAAAAAAACAGAAAAAAACTAACTATAAAATTACTATGCTAACAAGGAGGCTCAAAACATGTATTCAGAACCCCTATATCGAAAGTATATGAATTGGTCTCACATTATGAAAGAGTTCATAAAGGATTTTAAAGATTAAAAGAAGAAGTGGAAAAATGGGAAGAGAAATGAAAATAATGCAAAAAAAAAAGTGAAAAATAAGTCAGTAGTTTGGTAAGGGCACACAAATAAAAAAATACTGAAGAAAATAATACCTTAAAAAATTGACTAGGTCAAATGTTAAAAGAGTTACAAAAAAAACAATAAGGAGAAGAATGCCTTAAAATACAGAATTGTCTAAAAGGAAAAGAAGGTACAAAACTTCATTGAAAAAAAATTCCTTAAAAATTAGAATTTAGCAAATGGAAGCTAATAACTTTATGAGAAACTAATAAACAAAACAAAACAATAAGAATGAAAAGAAAAACAGAAGAAATTGTGAAATATCTCATTAGGGGGTAAAAATTACTGACCTGGAAAATGGATTCAAGAGAGATAATTTTAAAATTATTGGACTACCTGAAAGCCATAATAATAGTAACAACAAATCTGGAGTTCATATTTCAAAAATTTAACAAGGAAAACTTCCTGATATTCTAGAACCAGAATAAAATAGAAATCAGAAGAATATGCACTAAAAACTTTCAAGAATATTACAGGCAAATTCAAGAGTTCACATATCAAGGAAAAAAATATAGCAAGCAGACAGAGAAAAAAAATATTGGTGTCATTAATCAATCAGGACAAAACAAGATTTAGTAACTTTTACATGTTTGAAGGCTTGGAACATGATATTCTGGAGAGAAAAGAAGTTAGAATTATGATCATAAATCATCTATCCAGCAAAATTGAGTATAATCATTCAGAAGAAAAATGTATATTAAATGAAATAGAGGATTTTCAAGAACTTTTGATGAAAAGACCAGAGTTGAATAGAAAATTCAATTTTCAAATAGAAAACTCAAGAGAAACATAAAAAAGTAAATGGGTAAAGAAAATCATAAGGAATTTAATAAAGTTAAGTGGGACGATGATGCTTGTAACATAAATATTTTCTCATTATTAGGGCAATTAGAAGTGAGTTATATCGACAGAAGTATGAGTTGAATACAAAGGAATGACAACTAAAAATATTAAGGGATGAGAAAGAAAAACATACTTGGAGAAAAAGTAAGCATGCTTTTCTTACATAAAAGAAAAGAAAAAGCTTTTACAGTGAAGAGGAAGAGGAAAAACTTGAGGGGGAATAAATGTACCTTACTGTTTTTGCCTCAAAGAGAGAATAATATACTCATTTGGGTGTAGAAATCTATCTTACCGAAAAGAGAAGAGGTGGTGGTGGTAGAAGGGATACATCAGGGGAGGGGATAGTCAGAACTAAAACACTTTTGAGAATAGAATAAATGGAGGGGAAAAATACAGTTAGCAATAGTAAATATGAATATGATTTTGAAGCAAGTTTCTCTGATAAAAGTTTCATTTCTCAAACATATATAGAACTAAGTTAAATTTACAAAACATAAAAGCTATTCCCCAATGATAATCAAAAATATACAAAGTTTTTAGATGAAATGATCAAAGCTAAATATAGCTACATTAAAAATGCTATAACTTATTATTGATAAGAGATATACAAATTAAAGAATTCCAGGGTACTACTTGATACCTATTGAATTGGTCAATTGTACAGAAAAGGAAAATAGCAAATGGTCAAGGGGATGTGGGAAAAAATGAAATGTTAATGAGTTGTAAACTGATTGGACCATTCTATAGAGTAATTTAAAACCATTCCCAAAAAGGTATAAAGCTGTGACTTTTGATCTGACAATTCTACTACTAGTACTGTATCCCAAAAGAAATTTAATTTTTTTTTCTACTGAGGAAATTGGGATTAAGTGATTTGTCTAAGGTCACACAGCTAGGAAGTATTAAGTATCTGAGGCCAGATTTGTACTGTGAACTGTATATAAAATAATAGCATCATCATGAGATGATCAGCTGTTTTTAGCAATATACTGATCTAAGACAACTCTGCAGGAGTTAAAAAATGCTCTACACATCCGGGGGGGTGGGGGGGAACTTATAGTGTTTGAATACATATTGCAGCATACTTAAAAAAAAAAAAAACAACTTTTATGTATTTTTCTTGAGTTGTTTTTAAATGTTTTTTTTTGCAATATAACTATTAAGAACATGTTTTAATAACTATACATGTATAACATATCAAATTGTTTATCTTCTCATTGAGTGGGGATGAGGAGGAAGGAAAGGAAAGAATTTGGAAGTCTAAATTTCAAAAGTGATTTTTTTACATGTATTTTTACATTTAGCTTGGGGGGAATTAAGTATTAAATAAATTTCATATGAAATATTAAAAACATATTCTGGGAAAATATTTCTCTGTCTTTACTTACATATACTTATTATTTAGTATTTTAAAGTGATTTGATATTCTCAGGGGAAAAATCTATGCCTGTTTCCATTATTCATTTATTTACTCAAATTATATTTATTTAAGCTTCTTTGGATACAGAGCCTATAATAGAAAGTGAAGAGACAAAGTATTTGTATTATATGAGAATAATTAATTAATCTAAAATTATCAACCTACTTTGGTTTTGCAAAATCTTTCCTTTACCATGGTTTCTAATGAGATAATAGCTTAGGGTTTTGTTTTGCTGTTGTTGTTTTATTGTGTTTTGTGGATGCAGAATTTGGACAAACAGAAAAAAAAAAAAGCTCTTGAATTTTGTCCCCTTGTTTTTCCTATATGAAGAAGGAAAAGAAGACCTTGGAAAAGTCATAATTTTTAGAATTTATTATAGGAATGAGAAGAATAAATCAGGCCTTTGTGAAAGTTTCTTCAATAAATATTTATGCACAGTTGAATATGATTAGGGAACTTGTTATTAGATCAAGACTCATTCTTATGTGTGAAACTTTGAGGGGAAGAATAATGAACTCAAAATTCAAAACTAGTCCCTTGGCTCTCATTATTCTGATTAAAATGAAGAATAACCTCCTACAAAGTGTGCTCTGTAGTAGGATTCAGATCAATGAGGTGAGGAATTTTGAGCTACTTGAGTTGTTGAAATGAATTGTTGAAATCAAACACCATATGGTCCATCTTGGTTTGAATAATTTCAAAAGCAACAGATAAAAAAATGAAAGAATGCTTATTGTGACCCACTTTTTATAGTCAAAGTTTCAGACAAAACTAAAATGAAAATGATTTAATGATTTATATTGAAAGGGTTCTCTCCATAATAGAATGATGATATTAGATCTTACCAGTGAGACTTTAGTAGGAAAAACTTCAAGAATCTTACAGCTGGCTGGAATCACACATACCATAAAACTCAATTCTTAACTAAAACATGAAAAATTATGGCATGAAACCTTCCTTTGAAGACTTCTGACATTAAGAAATTGACTACCATTGAATCATACCCATTCTATTGTTGAATTCCTCTGAGAAATTATTAAAAATTTCCTCAATTTTCTATTTTTGATATTGGCTACTTTGATTTATTTGTACAAAACTTTTAAAATTTAATGTAACAAAAGCTACCCATTTTAAATCTCACTTTGATCCTCATCCTTTTTTATTCATAAATTATTTATCCATAATTCTAATAAATAATATAGCATATGTTCTTTGAATTTTCTTCTAATATTTCTCTTTACTTTTGATCATTTTTCTATTATCCATCTTTATACATGTAGACATAGTTACATATTGATATATAGATCCAAACTTATTAAAGGATAATCTTTTTGTAATTTCTGATATTAGTAATCTTGCACTAAATTGTATCCCCAAAATTTATCATTTCTGCAAACAAATTCAAATGACATAATCATTTTGGAGTATATTTCTTTTGTGGCTATGTTGTTGACATCTTAAGTTCATTTTTAAAAACACATTTTGTTATGAATTACATTGGGGGAGAGAAAAAACAGAGCAAAATGGAAAAAAATACATAAGAGGAAAAAACCCAGAAGAAATAGAAAAAAATGAACTCAACATGTATTGATTTCCATTCAATCTCCATATTTCTCTCTGTGGATGCAGATGGCATTTTCTACTCATAGTTTATTGGGATTGCCTTGGATCACTGAACCATTGAAAAGAACCAAGTCTTTTATAGCTGATCAACTCACACTCTTGCTGTTACTGTGCATAATGTATTTCTGGTTCTGCTTGTTTCTCTCAGCATCAGTTCATGTAAATCTTTCCATGCCTTTCTAAAATCAGCCTGTTCACAATTTTTTATAATGCAATAGTATTCCATTATTTTCATATACCAAAATTTATTCAGTCATTCCCTAATTGATGGGCATGTACTCATTTTCCAATTTTTTGCCACTACACAAAGAGCTGCTACTAACATTTTTTGCACAAATGGGTTCTTTTACCTCAATTATGATTTCTGCTGGATGAAAGAGTATGTAGTTTTATAACCCTTAGAGCATAATTCCAAATTGCTCTCCAGAATGGTTGAATCATTTCATAATTATACCAACAATGGAGTAATGGTCCAGTTTTCCCATATTCCCTCCAACATTTGTCATTATCTTTTCTTATCATCTTAGCCAATCTGAAAAATGTGAGGTGGCATCTCAGAATTCTAATTTATATTTTTCTAATAAATAGTGATTTATGGCATTTTAAAATATGGCTGTAGATTTATTTTCTTCATCTGAAAGTCATCTGTTCACATCCTTTGATCATTTTTCAATTGGGGGATGGCTTGTATTCTTATAAATTTAACATAGTTCTTTATATGGTTTTAGAAATGAAGATGCTATCAGAAACACTTGTCTGTAAAATTTTCCCTCAGCTTTGTGCTTCTCTTTGAATCTTGTCTGATTTACTTTTGTTTGTGCAAAACGTTTTAAACTTAATGTACTTAAAGTTGTTAATTTTGTATTTCCTCTAGTTCTCTAGCTCTTCTTTAGCCATAAATTCTTTCCTTCTCTAAAGATCTAATGGGTAAACTGTTCCTTACTCCCCTCATTTGCTTATGGTATCAACTTTTATGCCTAAATCATATACCCTTTTTGACCGTATTTTAGTATGGGGTGGTAGATGAAGGTCTATGCCTGATTTCTGACATATTACTTTCCAGTTTCCTCAGCAATATTTGTGAAATTATCCCAGACGCTGAATATTCCTACTTGTTCATTAGAGGCCCGAATCCTGATCATGGGAAGGAGTGTAACTCATGAAGATGGTCAAACAGGAGACTGTTTATTCAAAAGTTTCTCAGATATACATATATATATATATATGTATATATATATATACATATATATATATATATATATATATATATAAAACTTTATATGTATAAAATAATTTTCCATATATATGTATATATATATATACATAACAACACATAAACAATTTGCTATTGTGTGCAGATATTTCTTTGCCACTTAAGTATAACTCTGCTTCAATTACAACACAGGTTGTGACACCCTTTGACTTCTCAGGAAGACCAAGACTCCATTATGGGGGTTGGTTGGGAAGCTAAAGCAGACATGTAAGCAGAGTTCCACTGAATTAAAAAGTCTTCTACCTCTCCCAGGGTTCTCCACTTTCTATGACCCTCTATACTGAAGTTTTATGTTTAATCAAATTCTAGTTTACTTTAGTCAATGATTATTGTGTCATGTGTATCTCATCTATTCCACTGATCTACCATTCTATATCTTAGCCAGTACGAGAGAGAGAGAGAGAGAGAGAGAGAGAGAGAGAGAGAGAGAGAGAGAGAGAGAGAGAGAAAGAAAACCTTCTGCTTTATAGAATTTTAGGTCTTGTAATGTGTGACCATCATCCTTTATATTTTTTCCCCCATTAATTACCTTGATATTCTTGAACTTTTATTCTTTCAAATGAATTTTGTCACTATTTTTTTCTAGCTCCATAAAATACTTTTTGACAGTTTGATTTGATGTGTCGCTGAACAAGTAGACCAATTTAGATAAAATTGTCATTTTTATTATATTAGCTTGGCCTACCCATGAGCAATTGATATTTGTCCAATTATTTAGATCTGACTTTATTTGTATGAGAAGTGTGTTATAATTTTCATCATATAGTTCCGAGGTTTGTCTTGGCATGTATTTTGTCTACACATTTTAAATGGAATGTCTCTTTCTATCAATTGCTATTGGGCTTTGTTAGTAATATATAGAAATGCTGATGATTTATGTGGGTTTATTTTTATATTCTGTAACTTTGCTAAAGCTGTTAATTGTTTCAAGTAAATTTTTGAATGATACCATAGGACTTTAACCTCATATTATCTGCAAAAATGATAATTTTATTTGTTTCCCTTTATTCTTATGCTTTCTAGTGTTTTTATAAGGAATGGGGGCCGTATTTTGTCAAAAGCTTTTTCTTCATCTTTTGTGACTACCATGATATTGATATGGTGATTATGACAATAATGTTCCTGATATTAAACAAGCTCTGCATTCCTGGTATAAACCTGCCTTGGTCATAAAGTATTATATTGCTGATAAACTGTTGCAGTCTCTTTGATGATATTTTATTTAATTATTATTCATTCATTCATTCATTCATTTATTTATTTACATATTTATTTATTTATTCATTTATTTATTCATTCATTCATTCATTCATTTATTTATTTATTTATTTATTTATTTATTTATTTATTTATTTATTTATTTATTTTACCAATATTCATTAGGGAGATTGAGCTGTAATTTTCTTTCTTTGTTTTGGCTCTTCATGGTTTAAGTATAAGTACCACATGTGTCTCATAGAAGAAATTTGACAGAACTTTTTCTTTACCTATTTTTTTGAAAAAGTTTACATAGTATTGGAATTAATTGTTCTCTAAATTTTGGTAGAATTCACTTCTAAATCCTTCTGGCTCTGGAAATCTATTATTAGGGAGTTCATTGATGGCTTGTACAATTTCTTTTTTTTAAAAATGTGATTGTTTAATTTATTTCCTCTGCTGTTAATCTGGACAATTAATATTTTTGCAAATATTCATCAATTGCAAGTATATTGTCATATTTGTTGACAAATAAAATAAAGAGAGAGAGAGAGAGAGAGAGAGAGAGAGAGAGAGAAAGAAAGAGAGAGAGAGAGAGAGAGAGAGAGAGAGAGAGAGAGAGAGAGAGAGAGAGAGAGTGTGTTAGGCAAGATAGCACCTAATTTTTCCTTTAATTTCTTCTTCATTGGTAGTAAGTTCACCCTTTTCATTTTTGATGCTTATAATTTGCTTTTGTTCTTTCTTTTTTCTAATCAAATTTACCAAAAGTTTATCTATTTTGCCATTTTAAACCAGTAAAACCAACTCTTTGTTTTATTAATTAATTCAATAGTTGTCTTACTTTCAATTTTTAAAAAAATTTATCCTTTGAGTTTCAGAATTTCTAAGTTGGTATTTAATTGAGGTGTTTAATTTGTTGTTTTCTAGCTTTTTAGTTGCAGTACCAATTTATTGATCTCCTCTTTCTCTATTTTATTCATATAACAATTTAGAGTATAAAATTCCCCATAACAACTCTTTCTGCATCCCATAAGTTTTTAGTATATTGTCTCATTATTGTCATTCTCTTGGATGAAATCAGTAATAATTAATTTTATGGTTTGTTGTTTGACGCACTCATTCCATAGAACAAAATTATTTTATTTCCCACTGGTTTTTAGTCTATCTTTTCCTAGTTCTTTATTGAATACAATTTTATTGCATCATTATCTGAAAAGGAATCATTTTCTATTTCTTCCTTTCTGCATTTGATTTTTTTTATGCCCTTAGCCACGGTCTGGTTTTGTTAGCTGCCATGTACAGGTAAGAAAATGTTGCATTTCTTTTTGTCCCTATTTAATTTTTTCCCCTGATATCTATTATATCTAAGTTTTTTAGGATTCTATTAACACCCATAGTTTCTTTTTTGTTTATTTTGTGATTAGTTTTATCTAATTCTGAGAGGAGAAAATTGAGGTCCCCTTTTAGTATATTTTTGCTGTCTATTTCTTCTTGTAACTGGCTTAATATCTTTTTTTTATGAATTTGGATGCTCTACTACTTGGTGCATATACATATAGTATCGATATTACTTTATTGTCTATGTTACCTTTTAACAAAGATGTAGTTTACTTTTAAAAATCTCTTTTAATTAGATCTATTTTTACTTTTGCTTTAACTGAAATCAGAATTATTACACCTGCTATTTTTGCTTCAGTTGAAACATAATAAGTTATGCTCCAGGTTTTTATTTTTAGTCTGTATGCATCTCTGTTTCAAATGTGTTTCTTATAAATAACATGTTGTAGGATTTTAAAAATTCATTCTGCTATCCATTACCATTTTATGGGAAAGTTCATCCCATTTATATTCACAAGTATAATTAGCATTATGTATTACCTTTTAATCTATTTTCTTATGCATATATACTTTGTTCTCTCTGTCCCTCCTTTGTAGTGTTTTATTTCTAACTCACCTTGCCCTCATCCTGCCCTCCCTTTTATCACCCCTCCACCTTTCTCTTACCCCTTTCTCCTAGTGTTTCTGCCCTCCTTTCTTTTCAACTTCTTTTCCCTTTCTCCTACTACTTCTTTATAGGCTTAGAGAAATTTCTATACCCAATTGAATAATTAAGTTGTTCCTTTTCTGAGCCCAAACTGATAAAATTAAGCTCCAGAAAAGGATTATCCCCCTCTCTTCTTTCTCTCTATTCTAATACATCTTTGTTTCTTCATGTGATCTAATTTGTCTCATTTTAACCTCCCTTTTTCTCTTTTCCCAGTACCATATTTTTCCCACCTTTCTTTCTTTCTTTTTGATATCTTCACAACAGAGTTCATTAATATCCACATATAGATGGCCATGCATTCTCTTTCTGTCCTAATAACAAATACAGTTCTCAAAAATACAAATATCATTTTTCCCATCTTTATTAATTTTCCTTCCTTTTACACGTTGTGCACTCTTTCATGAATATCTCTTATTTCTTTTCTTATTTTTTCTTCCAGCTCTCTTATTTGCCTTTTGAAGTTTTTTTGTGAGCAGTTTCAAGAAGCCTATTTTTACTTGAGACCAGGTTGTATCAGTCTTTGAGATTTCCCCTTTGGGCATTTTGTTCTCATCAGAGTTGGTGCTTTGGTCTTCTCCCTTATTTTCTATGGTCAAGATTCTTCTCTGTTTCCTGTTCATTTTCTTTCTTTCCTCTCTCCACCAGGGAGGAGTCCAAAGTCTTTATTGTCTCCTACACAGTCTGTGTCTGTCATAGTCTAACTCAGTCTCAGTGTGACCCAATCTCCTCTAGCACTCTGCCAGTCTGCAAGTCTCAACCAATCTCCCCCTGAGTCTGACTTTGCCCCCAATTTAAAATTTGCCCTATTAAAATTACATCATGACAGTCTTATGTGTGTGAACTAGAGATGCATCACATCACCATGCTAAGTACTAAGTATATATGAACTAGAGAACAATCACCTCATCAATTCCACTGAGCTAAAACCTTGTTTCAAGTTTTCTTGTTTCAAGTATACTTCTCCAAAGTTCCAGCCCCTACACTAAGCCTTGACTGTAAGCACAGAAACTTTTTTTTTCTCTTAGCAGGGTGGTAGCCCTATTTGTTCTTTCCAAGCAACCACCTGGTTTCCCAGGTTGGCAATTTGCTTTCTGTGCTGAGACTTTAGGCTGCCCCACTGGTCTGCTTTGCCACTCAACCAGGACTAAGAATCTTAGTTACTGATCTGCTTTTTTTTTTTTTTTTTTTAAAGACTCTGTCACTGGCTTTCCTGGACACAATCTGAGGTAAGCTACAAACCCTTTTATCCCAGTGAGACTGACCTTTCTTGAAGTCCTGCCAATCTGTCTTGAGCTGAAGTTTGATTTCATTCCATCAGACTCTGTTCTCTGTTGCTTGATTTCAAGTGACTTTTGAGGGGAGACTGGCAGAGCTCAAGCAGTTTTTTTGGCTTCTCTCAGCCATCTTGGCTCTACCCCTAGGACTTCTCTTGGCCCTGCCCCTGGAACTCCTATTTTAAATTTAAATACAAAATATGAAAAGAAAAAAAAATTGCCATGTGCACAGCAGACATAAGAAAGAATTTGAAATATAAAACAGTAATTAGCATTTAAAGAAAGCCTATAAAATAAGAACTACATATTTTTTTAAAGCTGTCCTTTTTTCTTTGCCTCCTTGTAGATTTTCTTTTATTCTATGTTGTGCACTTTTTATTTTATTTTTAACCTAGTTTTCCCTCACTCAAGAAATCTACAGTTATGCTTAGATACACACATTTATACAAAATGATTAACATGTGTACACATATACATTCATATACACTTATGTAATACCATACTATGTTTATTTTATTTTGCCTTCTGTTCTCTGAAATTGGATGCATCTTCTTTCATAAATCCATATTTTTCTCAATCCATCAGTTCATTTTTTCCTATACCACAACAATATTTCAACCTTACACTGTCTAGTTATTTTAATCATATAGTGTAGTTTCCCTGCTTTTCTTTTTTTGATTAAATCTGTTTTAGCTTTAAATTTGTTTAAGATCATTATCACTAAATATGCTTCATTTTTAACATAATAAATCCCAATACTGATCTTTGTTTTGTTTATATGTATCTCTCAATTTTTATGTTTCCTGAAAGCAAAATATTAATTCAAATTTTAAACCATTAGTTTCCATTTTATGAGTAAATTCATCCCATTCACATTCTATAATTATAGATACTTGTATATTTTCCTTTCTATTTTCACTTACTATCTTTCTCTCCTTATTCCTTTACCCTCTCACTCTATTTTGCTTCAACTGTGTACCTTACCCTCTTATTCCTTAAGCTATGCATTCCTTCAAAGAATCCCTCCTTTATCCTCTCATCCCAACACATCTCCTTGTTTGCTGATTTCTTTCTGAATTTAGAAGACATTTATATCCTTCCAGGTATATAATTTGTTCTTTCTTTAACTTGTTTCAAATTAGAGTATAGTTCATTTATGTGTAATTTTCTTCCTCATTTTTTGCTTATATGATATAAGTTCTTTGTATCTCAACTATTTTATTTTTCTTTTTAAAATTAAAATCTTGAGCCAAGATAGAGAAAAGCCAGGAAATTGCTTGAGCCCCCTTCAGTTTACCTTGGAAACAACATGAAACCAAGCTTCTGAACAAATTCTGGAGTGACAGAACCTATAAAGAAATGATAGGAAGCAGTTATTATAGGGATTAAGCAGGTGAGCACAATAAAGGGAAGGGGGATGAATATTCAATGTTTCCTCTTTTTTATTCAATGTGCTCCAAATTGTTCATATTCATTGTCTAGAAATTTTAAATTTCAGTAATCCTAAATCTTTGAGGGACATTGGATCATAGTTTCAATGGAAATCTAAATAATGAGGGAAATAAAATGTATATATCTAAATATGCTTAAATTTGTTATAAATAAAATATATTACAATTTCAAGGGAAAGTCATATGGGTCCTATGGGGGATCAAAGAAAAAACTGAAATAAGTGATGAGTTAAGTCATGAAAGAAACAAAGAATTCCAGGATGTAGAAATATGTATGTGGATGTTATTTCTGTTTAGAAGGGTACTATCTCAGATCACCTTTCTGTCCCCAGAAGGTTATAGACTTCCTTTAGAAAAATATTTTTAAATATATTCTTTAATGTCCTGTTTTACTAGCTTACACGTTCCTCATGCATAATACTCCATAACCTTGAACAGACTGGCAAAAGTGTCTTTAACCCATAAAACAGATAAAGTATCTTTGAGTTACAATATAATAGTAACAACAACAATGGCAATGATACTCCTCATTTATTCAACACTTTAATTTTCAAATCACATTCATACACATTCCAGATGTATTTAGGCTGACCTTAATTCCAAAACAGGACCATTTTGATTTCATTTGGTCGATCTGACATATTTATGTTTCCAATTTAATGAGCCTTGAAGAGTCAAAGTAATAGTACTATGATGACCTAACACCACTGATGTGATTGTTCACTAAACAAATAGCAAAATTTCTCAATATTGTTTTATGGGACTTAAAATACAGTAAATTAGATATGATTGCTGCGCTCTAAAACAGCAGACAGTTTCACATATATAGGATGCATGCAAATAGAATATCACATCTCAACTTCCAGTACACATAGTAAGTTACTTTTATAGGTTAGATTAAATAACTATCATTATTTTATATGCATTTAAATCTTTCATGTAAATAAGATCAAGCTTGTTTCAAGTTTCAAGTATAAAATAATTCCTTTTTACAGGAATATATTGTTTGCAAATTTTGCCTCATTATGCAGTATATGCTTGCCTGTTCAAAATAAACTCACAAGGTGTATAAAAGATAATGTAGATGACCTCAATATTAGGTGAGTAATGCTTTGAATGACAAAATATTTCAAAATTCACTCCTTCCTTCAAAGAAGGGGAGAGGAAATTAAAGATAATGGAATAGTACTTTTGTTTTTCTATCTTTTAAGTTAAACTATAAATAGAAATAATTATTTTATAATTCACTCATCATTTGAGTTGCCTTAAATTGCAAGAACAATCTTGCAATCATGGATTATAATCTTTTATAAATCTTACAATTGTGAGAAATCCTGGTAAGACTGATTTTATTTCAGAGGAAAAATATAAATTTATGTGGATTCTTCCAACCTCAAACTAAATGTGATAAATAGAAGTAGGCTGTTTTAGACCCATACTCCATATTTTGTAAGTACATCCTCAAAACAACTGTGCATGATTTCAGGCATGATTACCCTCCATAAAAGGAGTTTGGGGAAAACATAGAAAATAAAATCTCCCTAAAAGAGAGGTTCTGGAGCTGGAAGGGAAGAAGGAATTCAATGTCTTAATCAAATGTGAGCAAAGAAGTTGTAGCTGCAATACTCTCAATGGACACGAGTTCAGTCCTCACTAGACTCTTACTAGCTATGTGATCATGGACAAATTAATTTCTGCCTCAGTTTCTTACCTAAAAAATGAAGATAATAACCCCACTTTAATACTTTAATGATTTTGAACTAGTAGCAGCTTGTTTTTGCAAATTTGTAAACTATAGATAAAGTGGGAAACAGATAAGTTTTCAGTAATTTTTTTTTTTTTTTAGGGCTGCAGTATGGTAAGGACACAATTCCGGGACAGATCTGATTCAGATGAGAAAATAGTTCAAGCTCAGGATTAGAAAGTAAGGAGATACTTGCAAATAATTCAACACTCAACCAGAATAAATAAAAGTATTTATATAACAATGAATGAAAGGGACAATGAAAGGATACAGTAATGGTTCAAGTTGTTACAACCCTCCTCATTAAATTTGGAGATACATCAAAAGGATGCATTGAGTTGGAATTGTGTGTTGATTTGAATAGCAGCTGGTCATATTTCCAAATATTTAGCATGGATTACCACAGGGTTTTGTATATTTCTACAAGGCCTAATGATCATCCAGCTTCAAGATAACCCAATTTTGCCCAAAATTGAGCATAAGTTCAAGATATTATTTTAGTTCAATATATGCTTACTATTTTACCTCAAAGCCCTATCCAGATTATTCTTTGATAATACAAAATCAAATTTAATATAAGAAATTATAGCTAAGTGGCTTTTAAGAAAAATCAGGTAACATGGTGAATCAAGCCATTAATTTATGCAGCCACACTCATGATGATTGTGTTACACAAATACAATAAAGAAAAGAACTCTTTAGGAAGTGGTATTGGCCAAATGGGAATCCAAAAGCTCACTAAAGAAAGTAATAATTGAAAGGCTTGCAATATATATTCTGGGGGGGGGGGTAAAAGAACTAGGATTACAACTAAAATCAACCTATTTAGCAAAACTGAATATAATCCTTCAAAGGGGAAAATGGTCATTATGAGTTTCATGTTGACAAAAAGACCAGAGCTTAATAGCAAATTGACTAAAGTACAAGACTCAAGACACATAAAAAGATGACCATGAAAGAAAAATCATAACATGTTCAATATGGCTAAATGGTTGCATTGCTACATGGAAAGATGATATTTGTAATTCTTAAAACCTTTATCTTTATTATGGCAGTAAGAAGAAATATTCATGGAGAGAGAGCATAAATGTGAATTGCCTATGATTGGATAATTAAAAAAAATAAAATTAAAGGATGAGAAAGAACCATGCACTCAGAGAAGTAAAGAAAATGAGAGACAAAATAGGATAATTTATTTTACAGTAAAGACACATGAAAAAAAAAAAAACTTTTATTTGTTAGGGAAAGTTGGGAGGGAGAGTGACAAAAATATTTGAACCTTATTCAACTTTTCTAGGTAGATTATTCTTGGTTGCAATCCTAAATCCTTTGCCTTCTGTAATTCTAAGCTCTCAAATATTTTAAATGAAAACTACTAAAACTTTTGTGTTCTTGACTGTTCCACCATAGAATTTGAATGGTACATTTCTGACTTCTTGAAATATTTTTTCCTCATTCTGAGAGTTTTAGAATTTAGCTATAAAATTCATTTGGGCATCTCCTCCAGAATATGATAGGTGTTGTATTAATTTCTATTTTGCCCTCTGTTTTTGAGATATTGGAAGTGGTTTTTTTTATCTCTTGAATTATAGAGACTTCCATGGGTGGAGCCAAGATGGTGGAGTAA
Source organism: Sminthopsis crassicaudata (assembly GCF_048593235.1). Classification (NCBI taxonomy): domain Eukaryota; kingdom Metazoa; phylum Chordata; class Mammalia; order Dasyuromorphia; family Dasyuridae; genus Sminthopsis; species Sminthopsis crassicaudata. The sequence goes on from NC_133621.1 coordinate 180,858,352, forward strand.
AGTCAGAAAGCTGGTTTAGCTCTCCCGGTTTCCCACTTAAACTACATGAAACCAAACCTCTGATCAGAGTCAGATGGAATAAAACCTCTCTACAGCTTAAGACATTGAAAAAACTTCAAGAAAGGTCAGTCAGTCTCACTGGGGTGAAAAGGGTGTTCAGCTCAGATCAGATAGTGACAGGGTAAAACTAGTGAGAGGGTCTTAATAACAACAAATTAGCAATTAAGACCCTCAGTCTTGGCTCATTAGGGGAGGAAAAAGGGGGGCAGCTTTCAGTCTCAGCTCAGAAAGCAAACTCTGGGAAGCCAGGCTTTTTTTTTTTTTTTTTTTTTTTTTTTTTTTTTTAAACAAAGCAAGCAAAGTTATGTCTGCAAACACAAGAGTCCCCTGTGCTCAAATTCAAGGTTTAGAGCTGCACAGGAAGCTTGGGACAGCATCCCCTTTACCCCAAGAGCAGAATTCCACCTTAAAAGTTAAAAAAAAAAAAAAAAAAGAAAGGAAATAACAAAAGAAAAGGAAAGATGAGCAAAAAACAGAAAAGAATCTTGACCATAGAAAGCTACTATAGTGACACTGTTAGGATTCTTACAAGGTGCTATGTCACTGGAATGAATAGAGACAATAATTATCTAATTTAGCATGGTTCAGTATGATTGATCTGACCCTACAAGGAGATGTTATGGGCCAGAACTTGAAATAAGGTACTGAGTGGTATTGAGGAGATAATGGTTAAATCTAATTTAGCATTGATTTAATCCTACAACAAATAATGGTTTCCTAGTGATGAAATGATTGGTGTGTATCATTGGGCAAAATATAAGCAGAAAGCTCTCAGGACCAAGGAGGACTTCAGGAAAACTTCAAGGGAACTTCAGGAGATTCAGAGTCAAGATTCATTCCCATTTCCATCTTTGTGCTGGATGGAGACATTCGAACAAGAGCTCTTGGGAACCAAAGAGAGAAAAAAGCCTCCAGAAAACTAGCCGAGCCCCAAGAGAAGGAGATAAGATTTTGAAAGAGACAATAAAGGACTTGGACTTTAACTCCTAGCTGCATTTGGGACTATTGAACTGAAGTGAAATTAAGGCTGCCTCCATAAGCTCCCCAAGAGATCTGCTCACAAAGAATAATTACAATTTAAAGAACAAAATATTGCATGACACAAACTCAGATGAGGACAGAATGTCCACAGAAGAAATCTCAAAGAGTGATATTAATTGGTCTCAGGCCAAAGAGACTTTTTTGGAAGTGCTCATAAAGGACTTTAAAAAGGCAAATAAGAAAGGTAGAAGAAAAAATGAGAAAGAAAATGAAATATATGCATGAGAGAGCCAACAACTTGGAAAAGGAAAGAAAAACATTGTCTAAAGAAAACAACTCCTTAAACATTAGAATTAACCAAATGGAAAGAGATACAAAAGCTAACTGAAGAAAATCACACGTTTTCATAAATATTTTTTCTAAAGCAGTGAAAAATTACTTGACTTCTCCAGGGTCTCACAGACAGAAACAGGAAATGAATTAAGGTCTTCTTGATCTAAAGACAGACTGTGCTTTCCTCATATGATAATAGACAAATCATAATTAAAGTCATAATACATTAAAATAGAAAATAATAATATTACTTTATGCTAAAATATCCATAAAAATGGCAGTACTTTATCAATCTTTGACATATGTAGATCTAATAAAACTTTAGCCCAATGTTTAGCAGTATTATGATTTATTTTTCATTTTGGTGATTTTAATTACCTGTATATATATGCTAACTCTAACAAAAGAATATATATGAAAAATATAATTCTAAACAAAGTATTATGATAATATTTGACACGGAGTAAATGCTTACTAAATGCTTATTTGTGCTAATTCTCTAAAATACATAAGGGGAAACATAAAGACAAAAATCAATAATTATATTATTATTTCTATTAGTTGTTAAAAATTAAAACTGCACAAAAAATTTAGAAAACAGACATTATAGAAACTACATTACTATGGTCCAAGATAGTAAATATTCTAATAAATCTTTATGCAATGAATAAAAATGTACCTCCCAATAGAAACTAAAAACTCATTTATTGAAAAAAATGACAGCACACATACAAAAAAATTTAAACCAAAGCAAATTACACCAAAATAATAGTAATCCTGATTAATTTTTTCCAGTATATTGATAGATCTATGACATCACAGATATGATTACTCCCTCTGCACTTTTTCTCCTGCACAATTCCTGTCCTAACATATTAAGGCTCTTATTCCAAATTTCTTGGCACTTTCAGTATGAACAGCTTTCCTCTTTCAGTGTCATACATCTCTGATTATATTCTTTACAATGCTATTGTTGCATGTTTTTTTTTTATTTTATTTTGCCACTGTCATGTTCTACATGTGACCATCATGTCTATACATTGCCTGCTTTAATTATCTAGTGTGTAGTATCCCATGACATTCACCCTAACATATGGAATATACTGGGAAACTATTAACATTGAATGCATAGAAATATTGATAATAGAAAGAAAGAAGCTTATGATTGAAAAAATTCTCCATAATGTCCCAAACCTGATAGAGAATAAGACTTTCCCCCATTCTACTTTTGATTTTCTTATTTGCAATAATTAGCAGTTTCCTATTTGGAGCACATTCCAACAATCCAAGAAATCTTCTCCAAACTGTGAGCTCAGTCCATTTTCAAAAAGTGTTTTTCTAAAACATATAAACTAAGGTAATGAATTCATGGACTGCCCATTTAACTGAACATCATAGAATGGACAACAAATCTCCCTTTACTTTTTTCCTCTAATTTGGATATTTTAAATATCCCTTCCACATTGGAATTATGAATAGTTTTCTGGTTATAGGATTTTCTTTGCTTAGAAAGAGGTCCTTTCTTAGAAAGTAGACATTCTAGAACCAAGAGTTTAATCCATGACTCCATAAATGATAGTACTGCCAGAGAATCAATGAATTGAATGAATATCTCATATTTTAGGAAAAAAGAAAATTCAAGAAGCCTTAGAAATAAATAATCAATTAGAACATAAACAATATAAAACAAGAAGACAAAAAAAGATGAGTGAACTGAAATTGTAAAATATTAAAATGATAATGAGCAGATATATTTACATAAAATATAAAATCGTATATATATACAGATACACGTACACATACATACATGTAATACATATACATAGACACACATATATGTATATGGAAACACAAACCAAAATTAAAAATAAGAAAAAGGAGAATAAAAATTGGAAAGAAGTAGTTAAGAGATTGATTACTTTTAGTTTTATGCAAGGAAGCAAATAAATGGCTGACTACAGGATTATAAAACATTTGACCTAACACAACAAGAACTGGACAATATACATAAATCTCAAATGTAGACAGTTAATTTATTAAGTAGTTTCTCTGAAAAATTGCCCAAGCATGGGCCAATGAATTTTCTAATATTCAAAAGGATATGACATCTCATCAATTTGTATATTTACTCCAGGTAAGATGAGCATCAAATCCTTTCCATGACTCTGGGACTCATCTATGTTCATACATTCAACACAAGTAACCAGACAAAAATCTTCCCTTTAAGTTTCCTGGCATCAGAAATATTTTTGTAGAGCAGTAGGATATTCTGTTCACCTTTAATTCTTTATTCTTACCATGTGAACAAATCATTTTCTATTTCAAACCTATAGTTATTTTCTGATATCCCTAATTTCAATTCTTCTTTGAACATTGTTATTTATTCTGTGTTAAAAGATATTCACATCTACTATGCACAACTCTAAGGATTGCCTGATATGCATTAGTACTTTTTAATTCCTCTTTTACTGTGACATTTTATGACTCACATGTATGAATCAACACTGATAAACCCTTGATATTAAAAAGATGATTGTTCATTAGAAAGATTTTATTTGGTTAGTTTAAAAAAGCTCTAAAATTTCTTGAAGATAATTCAACCCTTTATTCTCTATTTAATTTTAGTCCCAATTTATCCATTTGTATTTTCTGTCCTATAGTTGTGATGGATCTCTTAGAAATTTTGTGATATTCTGGAATTGGAAGAAGCTGGCATTATGTTATTTGAAAGCAGGAGAATCTAGGTTATATAACTCCCCACAGGATATCCTTCTTCAACTTGTAATCTGAATTGGATCTCCTCATGAGAATTGTATCAAAGACATTTCCTTGCTTAATGACTTTCCTTTTATTAAAGACTAAGTGTTGTCAAGATTGTCTCTTTCATATACATTCAAAAGTTTTGAATATTTTTGATCCATACATGAAAATTAAATCTTAGTAAATTTGAAAAACAATCCTTCAAAAAAACCCCTTACAAAACTGAGGAGATTCACCACCTCTTATTATGAAGCATAAGCATCATTGTCTCAAACTAAGAACAGACAAAGCTATGAAAGAAATCTATAGTCTGTTATCTTTAATACATAGAATAAAATAGCAAATAGTATATTTGGAATGCAAATACAGTAGCACATCAAAAAAGTATATGTGAAGAAAAAGACAACTTTATTTATAGAAATCAAGTATGAACAGTTTCTGTCCTCTTCATATTTTTTTAAAAAAAATTTAGGGTTGCAGAAGTCCAATTCTTCCTAATCATCAGTTTGAATTTCAATTAACAGTTTAATTTATAATTTAATTCTCATAATTTAAATTAACAGTTTAAAAACCTGTGGAGCAATTTAAATATTAAAAATGTTAAATGCACTTTATTATAATGTATAAAAAATTAGTTATTGCTGTATTATAGTAAAATTTATTTAGCATTTTCTTGTTAGTAGGTGTTTTATCTGCATTATTTGATCTGATCCTCACAATAGCTTTCTAAAGCAAGAGCTAGGTGTTGTTATCATCTTACAAATAAGGAAACTGTAAGAATTAAAAAAAATTATTTGTCTAAGAGACAAGTGGAAAAATTGCTATTTGAACCTCTGATTTCCAGTGCTATTTTTAAAACATCATGTTGTTAAATCATTAATACGTAAGATATTTTATTCTAAATTAAAATCTAATATAAATTTTTAAATGGTCAAAAAGATGGCTATTTTGTTGTTTTCTATCCCATCAAAACATCTTTTGGGACCTTGAAAAAATTAGTATGTAATGTAATAATGACTTTTTCATGTAATTTTTGCAAAATGTATTCTTTAAAATGGATATTGTGGTACAGATTATTAGGTGAGTGAGATCAAAAGCCATAATGAATCATTAAAAAGTGAATATAAGTTATTAATAGAAGTAGACAACAACCCAATTTTAAGACTTTCAGGTACTTCATGTAGCTTAGGGATGCTTTTGCTCTTGTTGTTGTGAACCTATCTAATTTTCTAAAATAATCAGAATTGAATCCTAAACGATATAGATCTTAGGAAACCAATTATAAGAGAGTTCTTTCCAGCTTTGCATACCTCTTTTACAAATTAATGAAGTATAAAGTGTGAGTTGAGGAAAATAAGGGCTATCAACCAGCAGAATATAATTGAAGAAACCAGGATTCCTGAGCAACATCTGGAGTGAATCCAGACAGAGTGGGAAAGTTTGTCTATTCTAACAGTCTGCAAATAACTGTGAGCTGTTATGATATTTGTATAAAGCCAGACAGACTAGTGAGTCAGAGAGAAGCATTACTCTTTCCCCTTACCATATTCCTTTATGAGCCTCTGGCATATGACTCAGGGAATTATTGCCATTACAGGATATGAAGAGAAAAATGATCAGAGATTATCTTTATACAAGAGGAAGAGAGTCTGAATTTTTGTATGATTCTTTGTAAGGTAAAGCTTTAGTTATTTTTGATGTCATAGGTTTAAATTCTAAGGATGAAAGGCTAAAATTGAAAGGTGAACTATTCCAATAGCGGAGTGGTAGGACAGTCAAAATAAAATCACATCAATTTTATTTTGTATATTCAGCAACTTAAGGGATGATATATAAGAGCCAGATCCAGTCTTGGGAGCAGGAAAAGGAGACTCATGTATCTTTAAGCTCTGAGACATTCTAAAATTTTCTCACCCTTTACTGGCTAAATAGTATCCCAGTCAGTTAAAAAGTTGATAAGTTCATGACTGTGGAAAGAAATAGCTTAAGTAGAGATCAGTTTTGATAATAAATTGATTATACTCAGTTCAATCAATCTCCTTCATTCATTTTTATCCATTTGGTGTACGTCATAACAAAAAAATCTATTGGTAAATATTTATTAAATGCCCACTATGTGATAGTCACTGTGTTAAATCTGTCCCTATCTTCAAAAACCTTAAAATCAAATATCAATATACCATGAATGTCATTGTATTTAATCACTGATCTGACTAATTCCCTTACATCATCACTATTATTATCAGTACATCTTCCTTTCTTATTTTTTGTGTTTGTATTCAAAGATTACTAATGACATCTTGGGGCGATTTCTCGACTTATTTGTGAATCAGATTTTTAAGTGAGACCACACTATGTCATCAGCCCCATTTTCTTTTCCCAAATCATCAAAGTCCAATGATATGCCTAGTGACGGTCTTGGATGCAGTGGATGATCTTGGCATTTTTGATACCTGATCAAATCATTTCACATGATCTGATTCTCATCTGCATATTTAGCCAAGAGAAATCTTCATTTTCTTGAAATAGACACTCCCCTAACTCAGTAATGGGTGATCTTTTGTTCTTGTTGCTGCTGGCTGTCCTTTTTTCTTGAAGAGAACCAAGTTATTGGGGAGAGGGTGCCAAGACATGAAAGTGAAATGGATTTAAGTGAGGAGGGGCTGTGCAAAGCCACCAGACTCATTTTCTCCTCTGGAGCCCTCTGTGCCCGGTAGTGAGATGTAGATGAGGATGACTGGAGTTGGCCCCAGAATGAATTTGGCCTTTTGAAGTTAAAATCTTTAACAGGTCTGCCTGAAACCCTAAGAAATCTTTCAGTTTCAAAGATCAAAATTTACATTCTTTTGGTCAGAGCATCCACCGGAAAGAGAAGGGAAGAAGAAGAGGAAAAAAAGATCCTATGGAACCTTCCTCGGGGAAGAGGGATAGTCATGTTTGGTAAGATTATTCACAAGGAAGAGAAAGGAAGAAGAGGAAAAAAACAAAGATCCTATGGAACCTCCTTCAGGGAAAGAGGGATAGTCATGAACATAGTTTGAGAGACCCAGGTACAGTTTTAAGTTTTGCATTTTATATGATGCCAATTTCAATTTTCCCTCAATCCTTATAGGTAAGAAATAATCAAGATATTTTCTAATAATAAAAGAGATTAAATTTTTTTTTTCCCTTTTGAGCATATAAGTAATTTTGGTGATGGGCCCATACAAGTTATGCTTGACAATTGCACTTCTGAATCTTGGAGCTGCCACTATGAATCAGCTATCCTTTTCTCTTGCAATACTTTTCTACCATTCCATTACCCTTTTCCTATTGATTAGTTCCTATAAAAGACTAATTTTGGGGATGGGCCTACACTAACATTCTCTACTCGTTGTGTGTTTATTTCTAAGGACTTTGCCACTCTTTCCCTGGATCTTTCGCAGTACCTTGGGCCTTTTCATTCTACAATATCCTTCTTTCATACTCAACTTTTTATTCCATTGGTAAGTTTTGGGGATTTCATTTTGACATATGTCTAGAACAGTTTGTGCTTATAACTCTAGGGGTTTTGCAACAATTTCACCATATGAGTCTCATTTATGTGCAGCTTTTCTTTACTCATATGTTGTCTTAAATCATTAGATCATAACTTCCTTTTAGGTAGTGACTTACTTTTTCCTTCTATTTGTGTCCCCATGATTTTGCATGATGCCTGACATTGTAAATGTTTATTAGCTCCTACTTATATTGTGAAAATGTCAAATTCAAATTCATATTGGAATAGACATTTTACTCCATATAAAATTAAGAATATTTTATGGTGAGTTACTATTTCTGATTGTATGATAAAAATTGATCCATGAAAAGAAGATTGAAGTATCACATACAATTTATGTAACTTCTCCTTTACTTCAGAAACTAGATATTTATTGTTGTGATTATTCAGTGTATTCCCCTAAAACTTTTATTGTTAGAGTAAGAAAATATATGTAGCAAACATTAACTGAATGGCATTTTATTATATATGCTTTGGGTAAAAGGGATTTTTCTAAATGAAAAACTGAATAAGGATATCTATCTTGAATTAGTTTAACTGTTGTATTTTTTTAAAAAAAGATCTAGATATAGCCAGTTTAAGAGCAGCAGTTACCTAAAAAGCTGTCAAATACCACTGTTAACTCTAATAATTTATTTTATAATTTAATGTAGCTTTGACCTCTGTCACAAGTTAATACAGCATGAAGAATGGTGTGCAAGAAAAAACATGCTTGTTAATGAATTGGAGAAATAATGTGACATTGTGTTTTTCTTCTTCACATTCCTGTGAAATATCTTAATATTGGAGTTAACAGAGCCTAGGCAATTTCACTATGTAATTATGTCTGTCCATAGCTTACTAACTAGTGCTGTGATTAAAAGTCTTTTAATTTTTAATTATCCCATCCAGACAGTTGTTTGATTTTAAGACAAGAATAACTCTGGACATGAACTCTGTAACATATATTTGACTTTTACCATTTTAAAGTGTCTGTAAGAGATTTTTAGCAAAAAGAAAAGGGAAAGCAAGAAAAAATGATTTTACTAATAAAAAACTGAGCTGTTTTTAATGGCTTCCCAGTTTAACAGATTTTCATCGCCAACAAGAGGAGAAGGCATATGTTTTGATACTCTATGCTGAATGAAATAAAAAAAAGTCCTAAACACTTTCAAAGCTTCCCATCCCCATCTTACTGCCATTGAATAGTGTGAACTGGTTCATCTGTTTCCTGTGCCTAGGTTCCCTTATAAAAGACCCAAATATTAAAAAAAAAAAAACAAGGGTAGAAAGTATATATGAGTATGTATATTTGTATATATATATATATATATATATATATATATATATATATATATATATATATATATATATATATATATAATGTGTATGTGTGTGTGTGTGCATGCACTGCAATGTACATGCTTGCATGTAACTTCATGCACAGTGCATGTCTATACACACATCTACATGTATCTATAAACATGCATACACATATATGTTTGAAGGAGTGAGTCAGAATAGTTATTAAGATCTATTTGGGGGCATAGTTCTGAGCTTGGTGAAGTTTTATGATAGCTTTTCACAAAATGTTTCCTCTTCACAAGTGCAATTCCTTTTCATCTGCAATTATCACTCCAAATAAAAAAAAAGGATTTAGCAGATACCCTGTGAGTATTTTGTATTCATTGATTGATTGATTATATGGTAATTATTAAACTAATGGAAATGGAAAAAAAATCAGAGTTTAATAGTCTCTGGAAAAGGATGATTAAATCTTAAAATGCTTAGCAAAATAGGATTGTATGTGCAAAATAGCATTTTTATTTGATTAATGTGAAAATTCCATATAAATAATTTTGTTTATTAGAATTTAGAAATTAGAATTGTACAAGTGGAAGTTAAAGATTCTGTGAGACATCCAAAATCAAAAGAATGGGGGAAAAATGTACAGTGGCCAAGCAACAGACCTGGAAAATAGAACCAGGTGAGATAATTTAAGAAAGGGATTTAAACATCAGACCTCAAGAAATTATGAAGGAAAACTGTCCTGACATTCAAGAATCAAAGGGTAAAAAAGATAGGCAGAGTTAAAAAGGTGGAATAGAGGCAAGCACTCACATACATGAGCTCTTCTTCAAACCTCTAGAAATATCTTTCAATAAGGACTCTAAAGAATTTATAGAGCACCAGAACCCAGGAAAAAATATGTGAAACAATTTTTCAGTTTGGGACAACTTGGAATATGAGACATAATATGAGTCTGTCACACCAGGATGAGAGTGAAAAACAATACATAGCAGGCCATACCAGCATATCCCTGCCTCAAAAAACAGGAGGAAGCCTTGAGAGCCTTGAGATTTAGTGACAGTGGCAGTCTCAGGAACTCTCAGCCCACAAATGGTAAGGGAATTGAACAACTGGTCAGAAGGAGATTACAGGAATCTCTTTGCTCACACTGAGATGAGATTCTGTTTTACTGTGCCCATACTTGGATTTAGGTTGCAGTCCTGGGTGGCAGGTTCTAGGAAGAAGAATATCAACTTTGTATTTTTGAATCCTTCTCATGTCCAGACACAGTGAGCATAATTCATCAGGGGAAAAATAGTCATTTAATGAAAAAAAGAGGACACTGAAGATTTCTTGATGAAAAGACCAGGACAAATCAACAACAAAAATATATATTATATAAATACAAAACTCAAAGAAAGCACAAAAAGGGAAACAGCAAAGAGAAAACAATAGTTTAATAAAGCTACACTTTGCAACCCTACAAGAGAAGATGATACTTGTCATTCTAAAGAGCTGTATCATTTTTAGTTGTTAGAAAGAGTAAACACACACAAAGAGGATGTAGTTATAAGGTGACTTTAATGGGATAATATTCAAAAAGTTTAGGGGCTGAGAAAGAGGTTTACATTGGGAACAGAAGCAAGAAAGAGGTAAAGTGGGATAAATTATCTACACGAAATTATGCAAAAGATATTACAATGGAGGAGAAGATAGGGCAGGGGAAAGTGGGAGTCTTATTGAAATTGACTCAAAGAGGGAATAACATACACTATCAGTTGGTATAGAATTCTCTCTTTCCTTATAAATAATTTAAAACAGAGTTAATTAAGAAAAGAAGGGGGACTGATATAATAGAGGGCAAATTGGATAATGAAGTGATCAAAAGGAAATCACTGATGAGGAGAGAGAAGAAAAAAGAGAGATATGAATTAATAGGAGGAAAATATAAAATGAGTAATTATTACTGTAAATATGAATGGGATCAGCTCACTCATAAAAAAGGAAATGTACAGCAATGTTGATTCAAAATCAAAATCTTACAATATATTGTTTATAAGAAACATAACTTGAAGCAGAAAGAAATACAAAGAGTAAAGGTAAGAGGCTGGAGCAAAAGGTGAAAGGCTGGTGAAGGAAAAATAAAGTTGCAATAGCAATCATGATTTCACACAAAGATATAGCAAAATTAGATCTTATTAAAACACAACAAAGGAAATCACATCTTGCTGAAAGGTACAATAGACAGTGAAGTAATATCAATATTGAACATATCTGTACTAAGTAGTATGTCATCCCAATACTTAATGAAGAAGATAAGTGAGGAAATAGGAGGAAATAGAAACAGGAGGAAATAGACAGTAAACCTGTGATAGTGGGACAACTTCTATTTTCTTCTCTCAGAACTAAATAATTCTAACCACAAAATAAATAAAAAGAAGTTAAGGAGGAGACTAGAATTTTAGGAAAATTAGATTAGATTGACATCTGGAGAAAACTGAATGAGAATAGATATAACTTTTTCTAAGTTGCACATGGCACCTACAAAACAATTGAGCATGTATTAGGACACAAAAACAATCATGACCAAAGGCAGAAATATTAAATATATATCTTTTTTTAGATCATAATGCAATTAAAATTAAAGTTAATAAAGAGTAGTGGAAATATAGATGAAAATTCTTGTTAAACTAAATAACCTAATCCTAAAAAATAAGTAAGTCAAAGAATAAAACATAAAAGTAATCAATTCTTTTTTCATTAAATAAAATGACAATAATGGCAATGTACCAAAATTTATTGGAAGCAGCTAAGGATAAAATTTTGTCTTTAAATTTTTACATCAATAAAATAGAGAAATAGCAGGTCAATTAATTCGCTTAAAAATATAGAAAATGAACAAGTTAAAAATCCCCAACTAAATATTAAATTTGAAATCCTGAAGACCAAAAATAAGATTAGTAAAATTGAAAGTAAGATAACTGTTGAACTAATAAAATTGTGAGATGGTTTTGTGACAAAAACTTAATAAGACAAATAAAGCATTGGTTAATTTGATTTTAAAAAGAAGAAAACCAAATTACCAGTATCAAAAATGAAATGGAAATATTTACTACTCATAAACATGAAATAAAAACAACTACTAGGAATTATTTTGCCCAATTATATGCCTATAAATCTGATAATCTAAGTGAAATAGATGAATATTCGCAAAAATTTGCATTGTACAGAGTAATAGAAGAGGAAACATTTAAATAATTTTATTTAAAAGTAAATTTAACAAGCTCTCAATGAACTCCCTAAGAAAAAATCCCCTAAACCAGATTAATTGACAAGTGGATTCTACAAAACATTTAAATAATTCCAGTACCATAAAAACAATTTGAAAAAAAAATAGACAAAAAATAAATCCTACAAAATTCTTTTTGTGACACAAATATGGTACTGATACTTAAACCAAGAAGAGTTAAAACAGAAAAAGAAAATTACAGACAAATTTGCTTGATGAATATTTATCCAAAATTTTAAATAAAATAATAGGAAGGAGATTACAGTAATAAATCACTAGAATCGTATTCTCTAACCAGATGAGATTTACACCAGGAATTACTTTTTCTAATATTAAACTAGCATTAACATAATTGATCATATTGATAAGAAAAGCAACTGAAATCATGATTATCTCAATAAATGCTGAAGGTACTTTTAATAAAATACAATACCTGTTCCTATTAAAAACTCCAGAGAACGTAGAATTAATGGAGCTTTCCTTAAAATGATGAATAGTATCTTCTAAAACCAACAGCAAGTACTGGGGATAAGCTATAAACCTTGTACTGAAAATATTAACTAAAGCAAAAAGAGAAAAAAAAAAAGAAATCAAAGCAATTAAAATGGTTAAGAGGAAATAAAACTCAATCTTTGCTGATGATATGATAGTATCCTTTGAGAATCCTAGAGAGTCAAGTAAAAAATTGGAATAATTAATTAATTATCATTGTTGCAGGATATAAAATAAACACACATAAATCATCATCATTTCTTTATATGACCAAGAAAGCCCAGGAACAAAAGATAGGAAGAGAAATTCCATTTAAAATAACCAAACAATATAAAATACTTAGGAATATGCTTGCCAAGACAATTCCAGGAATGTATAAACACACAGAAAATGACAACAATAGACCTCACACAAATAAATCAGATCTATATAATTGAGAAAATACAAATTGTTCATGAATAAGCTAAGCCAATGTAATAAAAATGACAATCTAAATTAATTTGCTTAATCACTGTTATACCAATTAAATTGCTAAAGTTATATTATAAAGCTAGAATAATAACAAAATTCATCTGGAAGATATATGAATGTTATGGAATATATTGTTCTGTAAGAAATGACCAACAGGATGATTTCAGAGAGACCTGGAGAGACTTACATGAACTGATGCTGAGTGAAATGAGCAGAATCAGGAGATCATTATACACTTCAACAACAATACTATATGAGGATCACTTCTGATGGAAGTGACTATCTTTGGCAATGAGAGGACCCAATTCAGTGCCAATTGATCAATGATGAACAGAACCAGCTACACTCAGAGAAAGAACACTGGAAAATGAGTGTGGACTGTTTGCATTTTTTGTTTTCTTCCCAGGTTATTTTGACCTTCTGAATTTGATTTCTCTTGTGCAACAAGAGAACTGTATAAATATTTACACATATGTTGTATTTAAGGCATACTTTAAAATGTTTAACATGTATGAGACTGCCTGCCATCTAGGGGAGGGGGTGAGGGAAGGAGGGGAAAAGTTGGAACAGAAGTGATTGAAAGGGTGAGTGTTGAAAAATTACTCATGCATATGTTCTGTCAGTGAAAAGCTATAATAAAAAAAAAAAGTGTTTTTGTTTGCCCTTCTTTGTAGAAGAGGACTATGACATTAGGGGAGGTGATGCTATAATACGCAAGTTAATTGTATTTAAGTGAGGGAGGATGGCCCTACATGAAATGGGAGAGAAAGGAAAAGAAGAAAGGAGGGAGAAGGGAAGGAGTCTTCCAATTTTCCAATTCCATTTTGTGGGTCAAATTTACACGCAAAGTTTGTTTCTCCTTCTGTTTCAAATAGAAGTCAGAGAGATGGTGCCATGATAAGTTAGGGAATTAGATTTAAGTGAAGGAGGGATGTGCAAAGTCACTTCCCTCACTTTCCCCTTCAGAGCCATTTGGGACAAGTGGCCAGATATAGACCGAGATGACTGAAGATGGCCCTGAATAAAATGGGAGACCTTGACCTTTTTCAGCTAATCTCTGCAACCAGGGCATTGACCCCAGTATAGTATTGAAGCAAACCTGATACATGTTATTAAAACATTTATGCAAGTTTTTCACAAGTTTTTCATTCTAATAAGTATTTCCAATAGTGTAATAGTTGTTCTTTCTTTTTTTTTTTAATGGTTTTCTCAAAAGCAAACAAATATTATGCTGCCTAAGATTAAGTAGCCTTGTAGTTATGATAAAGAATGATTATTAATATCTAAAGATAAAAGTGTATACAATGAGCAAAGTGAGATGCAAGCAAGACTTACATGAGTTCAGATGTCTCATAAATATTGAAATCCTGGTACTCTGATTATTTTTTCCCTCATATGATGCTACTTTTCAAATCTTCCTTACTGATTCCAATGTTCTATTTTCTCTTAAACTTAATAAGAAAATTGGATTTTTACCAAAGTTTCAGAATGAGACAAGTTTTACTAATTTTCTAACGTGATTTGAAGTTGTTTGCACTGATATAACATAGATGGAAATTTTATTATATGACAATAAAATCACAGAAATCAAAGAAATCCTGGATATCATCTAGTTCAACTATCACCTTAAAATAAGGAAACTGAATTTTAGATAGGCTACTTGACTTCTATAAGGCTAAATAGCTAGTTAGTGACAGAGCCAGGTCTCCTAAAAATTAGTCTTGAACCATTACACTAAAGCATCTTAAAAATAAATAAATATATCATTACCATAATGTATTGTCCAGTCTGCTATTTCTATGACTTCTAGTTATTTAATAGGTATAGCTAAAAATAATCTGTAGATTGATAGAAAAGAATCATGTATATTATATGATAGTATATTCTTAAGTAAGAATATAAAGTCATTGTTCATTACATTTAGTTCTAACAGTAATCAAGATTTTATTATTTTAACTAAACCAATTTTCAACACATTAGCATTAAAGCTATGAGAAAGTTATCTGCTGGGAGGAGAGTTTATGTGAAAGGTTACTGTTCTTTTAGCTGCCTTTTCTCAATAGAATGAGAACTATTTCCTGAATTATTGTGACTATAACTTTTTCTTGTTTCAGGATGTCAGAAATATTGGTTACTCTGATTTTCTTTTTTCAAATCACTAAATAGGATGAGCTGCATGTCTGGCATACAATTTCTTATATTTCTGTGAAAATACAGCTGTAAATGTCATCATGACTAGGGACTTTTATAGTGTCATAAAAATTCAGTGTCACCATAAATTTGTGCTGCTGAAAATGTCGACATTTATGGCAAGTTCTACAAGGACATATTTTAAAATGATATTAAAACTTGATACAGCAACTTTTATTTAGTTAAAAAAGTAAGATTATAGAGTAAAAACATTTACTTTAATGTTTGAGAGCAGTGAATCTGATGGAATAATTAAAAATTAAGTTATTTAATGATGAAAAGAGTGTTTAATATCAATCAACTAACAAGCATGTGCTACATATGTACACAATTAAGGTAGTATTATAGACAATTGAAATGCATAGATAATAAGGAAATTGTCCATAATATAAAATAGTTTATTTTGGGGAGAGCGATGTATATTCTTAATTTACATCATTCTTATTTTATATGAGTAAAGAGAAACATTTTTGTTTCTGAATGAAGAGCTTTCTTCTAATTTTTTATGCAGAGGGAGAGAAACACATGACTTCTGTGTGAATGAAAGAAATTTAATTGAGACACTATGTACCTCTATAAAGGATATTGTCAAAAGATACTTAGGAAATGAACTTGGGGAAAGATAAGTAGGGAAAGTCAAGAGGTGAACTTTTGAATGGCTAGCAGAAGACCCTAAAATTATAGAAATGTTGAGAAACCATGAACCATCATATTATTTCACTGTTAGCTCTTGCAACCATAATACTGATGAAAGCCAATTTTTCTTGGTGAAGAAGGTGTAGATATGAGATCAAGTATTTTCAACATTAGTTGACATCAGTTATTTGTTTATACTTATACTACCCACACACATATATATTAAATAAGCAAAAGTCCACTATAAATTCAAAATACATGAGGACATGAAATGCTGGATTGGGAATAGATCAGGAAGTCATTCTACAGGGGCTTTGACAAAAGCTAGGAATTCATAGAGATGGATGTGATAAAAGAGTACATTCCAAGCATGTGGCCTATGAAAAAGTCTAAAGAAAGATGAAATAAGTAAGATTTATAAGGGAAAGTAGACCAGTTTGAATGGAACATAGAGTGTATTAACATAAACACTATGTAAAATTTAGAAATATAGATTATAATCATATTCTTTAGGGCTTTAAATGTCATGTAGAAGAATTTCCACTTTGTCCTATAAGAGCTATAAAAGATTTTTAATTGAGAAGTGATAGATGAGAAAGAAATTGTAGAGGTAGAATCAATAAGACTTGACAACTGATTGGATATTGAAGATCAGAAGAAATAGTGAAGTGTTGAGGATAGGTCTTGATTTATGAATTTGAGTTGCTATTAGTATATGGTGCCTTCAAAAAAATTTAGCAGGAGAATTAGGTTTTAAAAAAATTATATGGTCAGAGATTTACAGCAGAAAGGGTCACAGAGTCACTGGTTAGTAAGTATTTGATGCACAATTTGAACTTCTTAGCTCCAAGTTCATCTTTTTATCACTACTTGAGATTGCCATAAATAGGACAATAAAGCAGTTTGTTTTGTACATGTTAAGTTTGAGATATCTATGAAGGATCTACATGGAAATGTCCTATATTCAAGTTTTGATGTGGGATTTAATTAAGGAGAGAAACTAAGATTGGACATATAGATCTTAAAGTCTTCTACATAGGGATGACATTTGAAATCCAGTTCATATGATCACATTTAGTATAGAGGTACTTGATATTTTCTTTAAAATGATTTCTGCATTTTTTGCAAACAATATTTCTATAACATTAAAATTTATGACATTATGGTTCACAGTTATTTATGTTTTAAGTTTGATATACCTTTTATTCTTCAATGATCTGTGGTTTAATACATATGGATAATATCCCAGCTGATGTATATTACGACTTTTTCATGCCTTTATTGGTTTTATGGATTTTTATGGTCACACTCCTAATAATAATAATTTTAAGCCTTCTTTTACTTGAGAAATTAATTCCTGAAGAGTGAATATACACTTTGAGGACCATCATTAAAAGATTGTCCAATTTGTTAGATCTTTTTAGAGCACAGCTTTAACTACCAAAGATGTGATCATAGAAATCCATGAAAAAAGACCTATGTGTACAAAAATAATTGTAGCCACTGTTTTTTGTTTTGACAAAGAATTAGAAATTAACAAGATGCTCATCAACTGGGAAGTAGCTGAACAAATTCTATCACATTATTGTGCTATAAGAAATAATGAGTGAGATGATTTCAGAAATAAACAAATAAAAAACAAACTATGACAAGACCATTAGGAATTTATTCAAAGGACAGTGAGAAGAGAAGATCATTGTGAGCAATAAAAGCAGTGTTGTAATGACGATAAGCTGTGCAATATTTGGCCCCTCTGACTAACATCATGAACCAAGATCATTTCAAAGGACTTATGAAAACATGCTGTTCACTTCTAGAAAGAGAATGGATGAATTCTGAGTGCAAATTGAAGTACAATGTTCTTCTTTACCTTCCTTTCTTCTTTCCTTCCTCCCTTCTTCCTTCCTTCCTTCTCTCTCCCCCCTTTCTTTCCAATATGGCTAATATGAGCATAAATTTTCTATTATCTATATATTATAATTGAGTTCATATTGCTTGCCTTTTCTGTGACTGGTGGAAAAGTGAAGTGGAGGGTGATGATTTAGAACTCAAAATTTAAAAAGAAAAAATGCTAAAAATAATAAAAAAGTTATTTGTTAAAAAATTCAAAGAATTGTAGGGAAGCTAATGTTATTGGAATGCATATTAACTACTTTGGGGAGGGGAAGGAGTAAGAAATTGTATAAGAAGATATGAAACGTAAAATGGGGACAGGTTGTTTAAGACTTTGAATTTTCAAAAAAAAAAAAGTATACTTTCTAGAATGATTTAAGGTTCTGTTTTTGTAGTGTTTTTCTTCTCCCCAGATTTTGCCCTCATGCTAGGAGAATTATATATATATATATATATATATATATATATATATATATATATATATATATATATATATATATATATATATATATATATATATATTTTATATTTTTATATGTATATATATGTATATATATGTATTTATATGTATACATATATATACACATACATATCTATATCTTGATATAAACATGAATATAGATGAATAGAAAAGATGCATGACAGAGACAGAGACAGAGACAGAGAAATTTATATTCTCTGAAAAAAAAAACAAAAAACTTAAGTTCATGTTGCTCACCTTACTGATTTATTGCATATGAACTACTATTCCATCCCATCTCATTCATAACCATTGATGGCTATACTTTTGATTTTTTCATTATTCACAAATACACCACAAACAAATTTCCTTATCTTATAATAATTTATTTATTCTCTCTCACTCTGTTTCTCTTTATCTCTCTGTCTCTGTCTCTGTTTCTCTCTATCTCTTTCTCACTTTGCTGACCAATCTCAAATTCTGTTTTCATCCTCACCATGACCTCCAATCCCTTGAGATTTCAGTTTGAAGTTATTCTTCTCTGTATTAGTTATTCTTTTTTTCTCATCCTCATCATGACATCTTAGTGAGTTCAATTCTATTCTATTTTCTTTTTAATCATTTGTTTTCTTATTCTAATGTAGTTCTTGCCCTGAAAATCTCAACTTAGATCACTTTCAGTACCCACTGTCTTTAGTCCTACATATGTGAATTAATGAAACTGGAGGAAATCATAAAACCATATTCCCCCCACCCCCACCCTGAGGCTGGGGTTAAGTGACTTGCCCAGGGTCACACAGCTAGGAAGTCTTAAGTGTCTGAGACCAAATTTGAACTCGGGTCCTCCTGAATTCAGGGCTGGTGCTCTATCCACTGTGCCACCTAGCTGCCCCCATAAAACCATATTGATTGGGTTCACTAAAATTTTTGTTAACACAATCTCAACATGGCCCTCACTGCTCCAACACAATTCTTTTCCACCTCCTTAATTAATACAGTACTCCAATAACCACAGTGGCTCTTTCATCTCTTCATTGATGCTTTACTTTCCTCATTATATCTTTAAAAATCACATTTTTTAAAAACTTTAACTAATCTTAAGGTTATTTATCACTTTAGAACTCCAGAAACTATTCTGAGAATCTTATACTGTCTTATTTTATTATGATCTTTTCTACACTTCCACATATTTTCAAATTCTTAAATACTCATATTAATACTTGAGCTTAATCAAAATGAATGTTGCTCCCAACTTTTCATCTGTGCCTTCTTCATATCATTCTATAGGTTCTAGGATTCACTGTATTTTCCTCTTGACGTGTTATTATGATCGACAAATAAGTATGTTGGTAGAACATATTTGCTCTTATCATATATCCATGCCATGATTTTCAAATCTTCTATTTTTTGATGTCATCATTTGCTTTTCTTTCCTTAGTACTTACTTATTTTTCACACATTTTATTTCTTTATACTTTTCATTTCCTTTTAAGTTGGATGATGAATTTTCTACATATTTGTCAGTAAAATTGAATGGAGCCACATATTCTGTGATATTACACGTTATTTTTTTAGTCTCAGATTTTTACTCTGTAAGTCAACTACATAGTTTAGATGGCACCCAAAATCTCTTCTAACTCTAAAACAATAATGTAGGAAGTTTAGGGAATTTATTCTAATTTCTCTTTCAGTACCTTTCCTGAAAAGATCGATCATCTTGTCATATGTTAATTTTTTTTCCCTTCAGTAACCAGTTTTCTTGAATGCTAAGCATGAAAAGACAATTGAATTTATTATCTTTTTATTGAGAGAAAATACATATAAAACTAATTTTTATTTTCTGTATTCACACATAAGATATTATTGCTTATATTACAATTTGTAGCATGTACTGCAAATGTAAAAATTTCTGTTTATACCTTTTAGTTACAAATGTCAAATAATTACACACAAAATTATATCCTTGACGTCCACAAATTATGTATTTTTCACCCCCAGATTTCTATTTAATTTGTTTAGTTTTGGTTATGATTTTTGTTGATTTATTTAGTGGAAATCTCAAAAACTTCTTATACTTTAAAAACCTTTGTCAATCAACTATATCATACAATCACAGGTCAAGAAGTCATCTAATTCATCTACATGCCTCTAGGAAGGACATTACCTTTCCTTTCCTAGATAGGTGGCTGTCTATCTTGTTTTTAGAGATCTCCATAAATACAGATCCTAATCTGCTTGCTGAATTTCCTTGAGTCAGTAGATAACCAGCAATCAGAGGTATTTAGTCTTAAGAACAGTTAGTAGAAAAGGACAGCCCTAAGCAATTTAGAAGCACATGGCATATAGAAAAAAAAGTAACTAAATTGAGGTAACAAATAATAGCGGAAGTAGTGCTGGATCAAATTGAAATTAATAAACTAGGGTTCAAATTTTAGCTTCTGCATTTATATAATAAAGTTCAATTTAATTTCTCTGTAACTCACTTTCTTTATTATCTATAAAATATTCATTTTATACTTTAGAAGACCACCATGAGAAAAGACCATCAGAACATTAAATAAATATAAAAATATCTGTTGTGATTATTGGTATCCTACCTTTAAAGAAAGTATTTATAATTACCATGGTTCTAAGTGCTATGTAAGAAGGAATCTCTTGAAAGGTATGATGGCATTTAATCATTGTGAGCTTTTTCTTTGTGAACCCAGTCATTATTCAAATTCTCACTGTTCTACCTTTGTTTTTCATCTTATCTTCCCCAGCATGAAGTGACTTGGTTTTGGAACCCAAGATTGAACCCAAGAGTCCTTGTGATGCTAAATTCTTGGAATTTTTATCTTGTGGATACATGACTTTAACATTTAATAATCTGATAACTTCAAGAGAAAAGACTCTTTTCTTCATGGCCCTGAATCTAAGAAATGAGAGAACAATAAGACTTCTCAAATTAAGGGTTACAACCTATTTTTAATGATTCACATTGACTCTTTCAATATTATATGGCCAAAAGGAACATTTTGAAAGCCATTAAAATGCTACAAAGGCAAGGAGAACAAAAAGACCATATTGCTCCCCATTAAAGACAGTAGATGCAAAAGAGAAAGAAAAAGACAAGACTTTAATATCTAATTAAGAAAGTAGCATCTGTTTAATACATACAATACAAATTTTAGTTTCAAAAATACAGATATAAGGTCCAATTCATATGCATAAGATGGTCTTGTTACAGAGGGAGGGGGGAAAGGAGAGGAATAAAACAGAAAAAGGGGAATATAGAATAATTTTATTATGAATATTGTAACAATTTGAAATAAAATCATTATAAAGAAATCATAATAATATGTCCAGAAAACAATTCATTATGCCTAAATTGAATTCAAATTAGGGATATATGATGATTCAACATTAGGAAAATATTCAAAGAGGCAGGAATGATGTAAAAAAACATACTTAGTACTGGAAAGAGAATTCAAAAATGTTTGGAGATCTGAAGAGATCAAGATTTTTGTGAGTAAAAACAAATGGGGCTGTAATGTTCTGACTAGCTTTCTGGAGGACCTTCGG
Organism: Sminthopsis crassicaudata; assembly: GCF_048593235.1. NCBI lineage: Eukaryota > Metazoa > Chordata > Mammalia > Dasyuromorphia > Dasyuridae > Sminthopsis > Sminthopsis crassicaudata. Next base: position 180,880,288 of record NC_133621.1, read on the forward strand.
ACCAGCTTTGTTCTCAGCAGAATAATCATGACAAGAATAGTCAGGAATGAAGTCTTTATTATCTCCTTCACAATCTGTCTCCTTTGTCTGGGGCCTGGCTAGCTTTCTGGGGCATCTTGGTCTTAGTGGAGAAGTGAAGAAGACAGGACAGTCACTATGAAGGTCTTTATCTTCAAATCTGTCCTCCAGCCTCCAGCCTCTAGCCTCCAGCTCTCTGTCTCTTTCCCAGTCTGTCTTCCCTCCCAGATCTCTTAGCTCTTATATACTCTATTATAAGTACATCATCATAGATGTCAATCTTGTAGAATAAATGTAACTTGTAGAACTATACTAAGTAGATGTAAACTAGAGAATCATTAACCCAATTCCACTGAATTAACACCTTGTTGTAAGCTTTCTACAGAGGGCTGTTAGAAGAAGAAAAAATCTATGGCAAAAGTATGTTTATTACCAAAATAGCACAGATTTTAAATTTGTATTTGAGCATCACAATAAATTGTGTTAAACTGTTGATAGTTACATAATAAAATCAGTAAAATTTTCTGAATTACCAAATCAGTTCTCACTCAATAATTGGAAGACAACATTCTTTAATACTGAAGAGGAAAGTAAATGTAAGAATAAAAATTTACCGTGTTATTTCTGATCTGTAGAAAAGAAATATGCATTTACAGATAATACAAGATATGAAAACACTACTATCATCTCTACTTAATTAAGAAAAGACAGAAACTTTGAATATCAACTTCAAAAAAAATAAAAGTATACAGACCTAATAATTATATAAAAATTCAGATCTTAATTATAATATATTAAATGATAAATTGAACGATATAAAAGTTTAGAAAACTGGGATATTTTTTCTGTCATATACATCAAAGAGAATGATATTTAGATTGAGAAATTTAGAAAATAATGTTTATTCAGAAATGAAATCCTAAAATATTAGGAGCATCTAGCTTCATTCTATGAGCTATAGCTATTTCAGTAACCTTTCTTCCTACTCTCAAGGAATTATGAGAACTTGCAGAAGTGATTAGAGAATGGAATTGGTGATATTTGAAGAATCCTGAAAAAAAAGGAAAAAAAAGTGCTACAAGACTGAAATTGAATGAATGACTAAAACATTTATGTACAAAGCACTGTGTGCTATGGACTCATTTACTAGAAGAGACAACACAAAGCAAGTTTTCATTTTGAGTGAGTTGGAAAGGTCTCAGGGACCTCAGGGTTCAACAGCAAAGTAGATGGTAATGTTATTTGCACTGATAAAAAGCTAATCACTTTCTTCTATTGGACAATATGAAAATGCCAAGAACTTTGGTGACACGTTTTTTGGTTTGTGATTTTTTTCTTGTGGGGGTGTCTTTAATTTTCACAGGGGCAGTTGCAAGATTGCATGTTTACAAGAGTTGCTTTTCAAGACAGTGTATTTACATACTCTACTGGAAGCATTGCTATTTCATCAGCAAATGAAGAGAGTTTATGGTCTAAGTGATGGTGGTGATTACAACAAAAACTTTTACAAACAAGATGACTGTGAGCACTGGATTGGAAGCAGGTCTTCTAGCTCAGGGTATATTGTGATTCTGAAGGTTCTTCAGCTTTGGATCTCTACCAAGGTCTAAAAGAAGAAGCGGCTATGGTAATGATGATGGTGATGGTTCAAATGGTCTTGCACATGTTCATATTTGGCAATCAAATTCCTTCATTACATGCCCTTTCCTTCTCCCCTTCCCCACATCTTTCCAATCTTACTACTAAGCATTTACTGTTCAGTTCAGTGACACTGGCCTTCTTTTTTCTTTATTGAATAAGACACTCAAATTCTCAGTTCTCATCATTTTCTTTAATCGTCTCTCATGCTTGGAATTAGTATTGCTTAGTATTCTAAGCTCCTTATTTCTATGTCCTGCATCCCCTGGCTTTCTTAAGGCTTTAACTCAAATCCCATCTTTTATAAGGAGGCTTTTCCAAACTCCTCTTCTTTCTAGGGATTTTCTTCTGTTAATAGTTTACTATTTATCTTGTATATATTTGTTGGTGGATATTTATTTATTTACTACGCTCCCATTAGATTGTAAATTCCTTGAGGGTAAAACCTATTTTTTTTCCCTCTTTTTTGTATTCTGCAGCTTTTAGCACAGCGTCAGGCACTGACTAGGTGTTTAATATATGTTTATTGATTATCTGTTATACTTACATTTTTAATAGTAATTGATTGGTTTTCTTTTCTACTAGCTAGAGTTAAGCAATACAAACTTAATTCTTGTTTGGCAATCTTTCAAATGCTTCATAACAGCAATCATTGTAGAATCAAACTAATAGAATTTCAGTATTAAAAACCACTTTTCCATGTCTATTTAGTCCAAACAGTACATGAATAAAAAACCATGAACATACCAAAAATAAACTAACTTCTATAAAATGTAGATATCAAGTCAAAAGATTTTGCTTGAAGAATTTTAGTGATGAAAATATCCATTATGTACATACAGACTTCACCATCCTTTTAAATAGTATTAATTATTTGGAGTTTTTGCATATATCAAATCAGCATATATTTGGCCAAGTTCACACTCTCTTCCAAGTTCACTCCTCAAAGCCAAACAGAACATTTCGATATGATGTATATAGATATAGGCCTTGATTATTTTGTTATGTATATCTCATCTATTCTACTGATCCCCCATTCTTTTTCTTAGTACCAAATGGTTTTGATGACTGCTGCTTTAAAAAATAATTTCAGGTTTGGTATTGCTAAGTCACCATCCTTTATTTTTTTTTCATAAATTCCTGTGATATTTTTGTTCTTCCAGGTAAATTTTGTTATTATTTTTCTTGGTTCAACAAAATAGTTGCCATGAAATTGGTCAATAGAGCTCCTAATTATTTCTTTAAATTTCTTTTACATTGATGATAAGTTCACCCTCTTCATTTTTAATATTGGTGATTTGGTTTTATTATATTAGCTCAGCCTACTCAGTAGCAATTAATATTTTTTCTATTTTTTTAGATCTGACTTTTTCTGAGAAGCATTTTGTAATTGTGTTCATATAGTTCTTGGGTTTTTCTTGGAAGGTAGACTCTCAAATGTTTTATTTTGTATAGTTATTTTACATAGAATTTCTCTCTTTTTTTTCTTTTTTTTAATTTTTATTTTATTTTATAATTATAACTTTTTTTTTGACAGTACATATGCATGGGTAATTTTTTATAACATTATCCCTTGCACTTACTTCTGTTCAGATTTTTTTTCCCTTCCTCCCCCAACCCCCTCCCCCAGATGGCAGGCAGTCTTATACATGTTAAATATATTATAATATATTCTAGATACAATATATGTGTGTACAACCAAATTTCTTGTTGCACAGGAAGAATTGGATTCAGAAGGTAAAAATAACAGTTTACAATCATTTCCCAGTGTTCCTTTTCTGGATGTAGCTGATTCTGTCCATCATTAATCGATTGGAATTGGATTAGCTCTTCTCTATGTTGAAGATATCCACTTCCATCAGGATACATCCTCATACAGTATCATTGTTGAAGTGTATAATGATCTTCTGGTTCTGCTCGTTTCACTCAGCATCAGTTGATGTAAGTCTCTCCAAGCCTCTCTGTATTCCTCCTGTTGGTCATTTCTTACAGAACAATAATATTCCATAACATTCATATACCATAATTTACCCAACCATTCTCCAATTGATGGACATCCATTCATCTTCCAGCTTCTAGCCACTATGAAAAGGGATGCCACAAACATTTTGGCACACACAGGTCCCTTTCCCTTCTTTAGTATTTCCTTGGGATATAAGCCAGGTAGTAGTATGGCTGGGTCAAAGGGTATGCACAGTTTGATAACTTTTTGGGCATAATTCCAGATTGCTCTCCAGAATGGTTGGATTCTTTCACAACTCCACCAACAATGCATCAGTGTCCCAGTTTTCCCACAGCCCCTCCAACATATATCGTTATTTGTTCCTGTCATCTTAGCCAATTTGACAGGTGTGTAATGATATCTCAGAGTTGTCTTAATTTGCATTTCTCTGATCAATAGTGATTTGAAACACTCTTTCATATGAGTGGAAATAGTTTTAATTTCATCATCTGAAAATTGTCTGTTCATATCCTTTGACCATTTATAATTGGAGAATGGCTTGATTTCTTATAAATTAAAGTCAATTCTCTGAATATTTTGGAGATGAGGCCTTTATCAGAACCTTTAGCTATAAAAATGTTTTCCCAATTTGTTACTTCCCTTCTAATCTTGTTTGCATTAGTTTTGTTTGTGCAGAAACTTTTTAATTTGGTGTAATCAAAATGTTCTATTTTGTGATCAATAATGGTCTCTAGTTCTCCCTTGGACACAAACTCCTTCCTCCTCCACAACTCTGAGAGGTAAACCATCCCATGTTCCTCCAATTTATTTATGATTTCGTTCTTTATGCCTAAATCTTGGACCCATTTTGATCTAATCTTAGTATGTGGTGTTAAATGTGAGTCCATGCCTAGTTTCTGCCATACTAATTTCCAGTTTTCCCAGCAGTTTTTGTCAAATAATGAATTCTTATCCCAAAATTTGGGATCTTTGGGTTTGTCAAACACTAGATTGCTATTTTTATTCACTATCTTGCCCTGTGAACCTAACCTATGCCACTGATCAACTAGTCTATTTCTTAGCCAATACCAAATGGTTTTGGTGACTGTTGCTTTATAATACAGTTCTAGATTAGGTACAGCTAGACCACCTTCACTTAATTTTTTTTTTCATTACTTCCCTTGAAATTCTCGACCTTTTGTGGTTCCATATGAATTCTGTTGTTATTTTTTCTAGGTTATTAAAATAGTTTCTTGGAAGTCTGATTGGTATAGCACTAAATAAATAGATTAGTTTAGGGAGTATTGTCATCTTAATTATATTCGCTCGGCCTATCCAAGAGCACTGAATGTCTTTCCAATTATTTAAATCTGACTTTATTTTTGTGGCAAGTGTTTTGTAATTTTGCTCATATAATTCCTGACTCTCCTTTGGTAGATATATTCCCAAATATTTTATACTATCGACCGTTATTTTGAATGGAATTTCTCTTTGGATCTCTTGCTGTTGGATTGTGCTGGTAATGTATCAAAATGCTGAGGATTTATGTGGATTTATTTTGTATCCTGCAACTTTGCTAAAATTCTGAATTGTTTCTAATAGCTTTTTAGCAGAGTCTTTGGGGTTCTCTAAGTATACCATCATGTCATCTGTGAAAAGTGATAATTTGCTTTGTCATTTCCTACTCTAATTCCTTGAATCTCTTTCTTGGCTCTTATTGCTGAGGCTAGAGTTTCTAGTACTATATTGAATAGTAATGGTGATAGTGGGCAACCTTGTTTCACTCCTGATCTTACAGGGAAAGGTTCTAGTTTATCACCATTACATATGATGTTTACTGAAGGTTTTAAATATATGCTCCTTATTATTTTAAGGAATAGTCCATTTATTCCTATACTCTCAAGCGTTTTTAGTAGGAATGGATGTTGGATTTTATCAAATGCCTTTTCTGCATCTATTGAGATGATCATATGGTTTTTATTAATTTGATTATTAATATGGTCAATTATACTAATAGTTTTCCTAATATTAAACCAGCCCTGCATTCCTGGTATAAATCCCACTTGGTCATAGTGTATTATCCTGGGGATGATTTTCTGAAGTCTATTTGCTAATATCTTATTTAAGATTTTAGCATCAATATTCATTAAAGAAATTGGTTTATAGCTTTCTTTCTCAGTTTTGGATCTACCTGGTTTAGGTATCAGTACCATGTCTGTGTCATAGAAGGAATTTGGTAGGACTCCTTCAATCCCTATTTTTTGAAATAGTTTACATAGCATTGGAGTTAGTTGTTCTTTAAATGTTTGGTAGAATTCACATATAAATCCATCTGGTCCTGGGGACTTTTTCTTAGGATGTTGGTTAATAGCTTGGTCTATTTCTTTTTCTGAGATGGGACTATTTAGACTACTTACTTCTTCCTCTGTTAATCTGGGCAAGCTATATTTTTGAAGGTATTCTTCCATTTCATTTAAGTTATCGAATGCATCAGCATAAAGTTGAGCAAAGTAGCTCCTAACTATTGTTCTAATTTCCTTTTCATTAGTGGTGAGTTCACCCTTTTCATTTTCAAGACTAACAATTTGCTTTTTCTCTTTCCTTTTTTTAATCAGGTTTACTAAGGGTTTGTCTATTTTGTTGGTTTTTTCATAGAACCAACTCTTAGTTTTATTAATTAATTCAATAGTTTTTTTACTTTCAATTTTATTAATCTCACCTTTTATTTTTTGAATTTCAAGTTTTGTGTTTGTCTGGGGGTTTTTAATTTGTTCCTTTTCTAGCAATTTGAGTTGTAAGCCCAATGCGTTGGCCCTCTCTTTCTCTATTTTATGCAAGTAGGCCTGTAGAGATATAAAACTTCCCCTTATTACTGCTTTGGCTGTATCCCACACATTTTGGTATGATGTCTCATTATTGTCATTTTCTTGGGTGAAGTTATTAATTATGTCTATGATTTGCTGTTTTACCAAATCATTCTTTAGTATAAGATTATTTAGTTTCCAATTATTTTTTTGGTCTATTTTCCCCTGGCTTTTTATTAAATGCAATTTTGATTGCATTATGGTCTGAAAAGGATGCATTTACTATTTCTGCCTTACTGCATTTGATTTTGAGGTTTTTATGCCCTAATATATGATCAATTTTTGTATAGGTTCCATGAACTGCTGAAAGAAAGTATACTCCTTTCTGTCTCCATTTAGCTTTCGCCAAAGATCTATCATATCAAACTTTTCTAGTATTCTATTTACCTCTTTGACTTCTTTCTTATTTATTTTGTGGTTTGATTTATCTAATTCTGAGAGTGCAAGGTTGAGATCTCCCACTATTATAGTTTTGCTGTCTATTTCCTCTTGAAGCTCTCTTAATTTCTCTTTTAAGAATTTAAATGCTACACCACTTGGTGCATATATGTTTAATATTGATACTGCTTCATTATTGATGCTGCCCTTTAGCAGGATATAATGCCCTTCCTTATCTCTTTTAATTAGATCAATTTTTGTTTTTGCTTGATCTGAGATGAGGAAGGCTACTCTTGCTTTTTTGGTTTTGCCTGAAGCATAGTAGATTCTGCTCCACCCTTTTACTTTTAGTTTGAATGTCTCACCCTGTTTCAGGTGTGTTTCCTGTAAACAACATATAGTAGGATTCTGACTTTTAATCCAGTCTGCTAACTGCTTCCTCTTTATGAGGCAGTTTGCCCCATTCACATTTATGGTTAGAAGGACTAATTCTATATTGCTTGCCATCCTATTAACCCCTGCTTATGCTTTTCCCCTTTCCTTCCCTCTTACTCCCCCCCCACCCAGAATTAAACTTGTGAACACCACTTGCTTTTTAGGATCCCTCCCCCACCTTAAAATTCCTCCCCTTATTTTACCCCTTTTCCTCGAAATTTCTGTATTCCCTTCCCCTTAGCTTACTCCTTCCCTTTCACTTTTCAATGAAGTGGAAGAAGTTTTACCATAAATCGAATATGTCTATTGATACACACTATGTTCATCCCCCTCCTATATTCCTCTCAGATATAATAGGTTACCTTTGCCTCTTCATGAGATGTAGTACCACCACTTTACACTTTTTTATGATATAATTTCCTTTCCACCTCTACTTTCTAAGACAAATTGTACATATGTTCTTTACATATTTTTTTTTGGCAGAAGTATAGTTCTCAAGATTTCTTTTTACCTTTTTAGAAATCTCTTGAGTTCTGTATTTGAAGATCAAAACTTTTATGTAGGTCTGGTTTTTTCATCAAAAATAGATGGAATTCATTTATTTTGTTAAATGTACATCTTCTTCCCTGGAAAACAATGCTCATTCTTGCTGGGTAAGTTATTCTTGGCTGCATACCAAGTTCCTTAGCCTTTCGGAATATCATGTTCCAGGCCCTTCGTTCTTTTAATGTGGAGGCTGCTAGATCCTGAGTTATCCTTATTGTGGATCCTCCATATCTGAATTGCTTTTTTCTAGCAGCTTCCAATATCTTTTCCTTTGTCTGATGGTTCTTGAACTTGGCCACTATATTTCTTGGCATTTTGATTTTAGGGTCCCTTTCAGTAGGTGATCGATGAATTTTTTCAATGTCTATTTTACCCTCTGTTTCCAGAACATCTGGGCAGTTCTCTTTGATAATTTCCTCGAAAATGGTGTCCAAGCTTTTTTTTTTACTCACATTTTTCAAGGAGTCCAATTATTCTCAAATTGTCTCTCCTGGATCTGTTTTCCAGGTCTGTTGTCTTTCCAATAAGGTACTTGATATTCTTTTCAATTGTTTTATTTCTCTGGTTTTGCTTGACTACCTCTTGGTTTCTCCTTGAGTCATTCATTTCTACTTGTTCCAGTCTAATTTTCAATGATGTATTTTCTTCACTCACTTTTTTTATATCTCTTTGTAATTGTCCAATTGAGTTTTTATCTTCTATGGAATTTTTTTCCATGTTATCCATTTTATTTTTTAGAGAGCTGTTTTCTTTTTCCAGCTCACAAATTCTGTTTTCCTTGGATTTGTTTACCTTTTCCAGCTCACTAATCTTGTTTCTCAATGATTTGATTTCTTTATCCACTCTGTCTTTGAATGCATGGGATGACTTCTCCAGGCTCTCTTGCCAAGCTTCCCTTTCCTTTTCCCATTTCTCTTCCAGCTCTCTTGTGAGAGCCTTTTTGATTTCCTCTATGAGATTCTTTTGTATTGAGGAGCAGTTCATATCCCTCTTAGGGGATTCATCTGGGGACAGTCTGTTTTTAGTCTCCTCAGTGTTTAAAGTCTGCTCTCTCTCCATACAAAAGCTGTCAATCGTTAGAGCCCTTTTGAATTTTTTGTTCATTTTGTCAGAGTAGGAATCAAAGAAAACAAACTGACAAGAGAAACAATTGGTCTGTTTTGCGGGGGATGGGGCTGGATGGTATTAATGGGCTTCCTCTATAGACTGGGGTTAGGGCAGCAGAGAGCCACTAACAGAACTGCAATGACTGTACTGAGTCTGCTCTCAGAGGCTCTGAGAAAGGGCTGAGTCAGTCCAGGTAGGGGTTGGGGGTGGCCGGGTTCTGAGAGAAGCTGGCTTTTCTGGGGTTTTAATCTTCACCTCCGGTGTTTACACCCCCTCTGCTGCTTCTGGCTTGCTGCCAAGATGGAGTATCCACACTGGGGTAAAAGTTTTTTCACAGAAATGGCAGAGATCGTACCCCTCCCCTTCTGGTCTGAGCTGTGTGAGCTGCCTTTCTGGCTCTGGCTTGCCTGCCCTCAGTCTGTGCCCAGTCTGATTGACCTTCCCCCGAGCAAACACAGACCTTTTCTGGCCACTTTCAAGGATGTCTTCTCTTGGTGATTATTTGTGGATTTCTTTCTGGGTCAAGCATTAAGTCTGAGGCTTGTCAAGAAGTAAGTTCTGAGAGAAAACGAGGAGCTCAAGCAGTTGTCTGCCTCCACTCCGCCATCTTGGCCAGAAGTCAGAATTTCTCTTTCTATCTCTTGCTGATGGACTTTGTCAGTAATATATTGAAATATTGATGATTTCTGGGGGTTGATTTTATGTCTTGCAACTTTGTTAAAGCTGTGAATTATTTCAAGCAGATTTTTGGATGCTTTTCTAGAATTCTATAAGTATATCATCATATCATCTGCAAAGAGTGATAGTTTTATTTATTTGTTTCCTATAATAATTTCTTTAATTTTTTTTTCTTTTCTTATGGCTGATGCCAACATTTTTAGCACAATGTTGAATAACAGGAATTATAATGTGCTTTCTTGGTTCACCAGTGACTTTACTGGGAATGCATCCAGCTTCTCTCTTTTATAAATAATGCTTGCTGTTGGTCATAGATAGATACTGCTTATTATTTTGAGGAAAGATCACTTTATCCTTATGCTTTCTAATGTTTTTAAAAGGACTTGGTGCTATGTTTTGTCAAAAACTCTTTCTGCATCTATTGAGATCATCACATGATTTCATTTGGTTTTGTTGCTGATATGGTTGATTATATTAATAGTTTTCCTGATATTGAACCAGCTCTGCATTCCTTTATAAATCCCACTTGATCATAGTATACTATCTTGCCAATAAGTTGCTGTACTCTCTTTGCTAATATTTTATTTAAAAATTTTGCATCAATATTCATTAGGGAGATTGGTCCGTAATTTTGTTTCCCTGTTTTGACTCTTTCTAGTTATACCATATTTGTGTTGTAAGTGGAATTTGACAGGAGTCCTTCTTTACCTATTTTTCCAAATTGTTTACATATTATTGAAATTAATTGTACTTTAAATGTTTGATAGAATTTACTTGTGACACAAGTAAATTCATTGGATTGTGAAGATTTTTTCTTAGGGAGTTCATTAATGGCTTCAATTTTTTTTTTTTTTTTCTAAAATGGGACTATATCAGTAATTTATTTTCTCTTCTGTAAATATAGGCAATTTATATTTTTGCAAATATTCATCCACTTAGGTTAGATTGATGAATTTGCTATCATACCATTGGTCAAAATAGCTCCTAATTATTGCTTTAATTTCTTTTTCATTGGTGGTAAGTTCACTCTCTTCATTTTTAATGTTGATTATTTTGTTTTATTCTTTCCTTTTTTTCAAATCAAATTAACCAAATATTTATTTTGTTTGTTTTTCATAAAACCAATTCTTAGTTTTACTTATTAGTTCAATAATTTTCTTAATTTCAAGTTTATTAATCTCTGAGTTTCAGAACTTCTAATATGATATTTAATTGGAGTTTTAAAATTTGTTCTTTTTTCTAGTTTTTTTTTTTTTTTTTTTTTTTTTTAATAGTTGCATGACCAATTCACTGATCCCTTTTTCTATTTTATTTATGTAGCTATTTAGAGATATAAAATTTCCCCTAGGAACTGTTTTGTCTGTATCATATAAGTTTTGGTTTGTTGTTTCATTATTGTCATTCTTTTGGATAAAATTATGGATTGTTTCTGTGATTTGTTGTTTGACCCATTTATTTTTTAGAATTAGATTATTTAATTTCCAATTGATTTTTAATCAATCTTTCCCTGCTCTTTTATTTAATATAATTTTTCTTCCATTGTGGTCTGAAAAGGAAGCATGTATTATTTCTGCCTTTCTGCATTTGGTTGTGAGGTTATATGCAGTCTACATATAAAATTTATGTAGGTGTCATGTACTGCTGAGAAATGGTGTATCTTCTTTATCCCTATTCATTTTTCTCTAGAGGTAAATCATCTCGTATCTTTTTTTTTTTTATATTTTTAAGATTCTATAAACCTCCCTAGTTACTTTCTTATTTATCTGAGAGGAAAGTTTGAGGTCCCCACTGGTAGAGTTTTACTTTCTATCTCTTCCTGTAAACTGCATTAAATTTTCTATTAAAATTAAAATTAACATTAAATTCTTCTCTATGAACTTGGCTGTTCACTTGGTGCATATTCATTTAGCATTATTACCATTTCATTGTTTAGGGTACCCTTTTTCAAGATGTACTTTCCTTCCTTATCTCTTTTAATAAAATCTGTTTTTACTTTTTGCTATATCTGAGACCCGAATTGGGTTTTTTTTGCTTCAGCTGAAGCATAATAAGTTCTGTTCCAGCCGTTTAATTTTACTCTGTCTGTGTTTCCCTGGGTCAAATTTTTGTTTCTTGCTATCTCCTAGAGTCATTACTTTCCATTTACCCCTTTCTAATTTTTAATGTATAATTTTTCTTCAGTCAGCTTTTCTATTCTGTTGGATACCTTATAACTAGTCTACTGATCTACTGGCTTGCAACCAGGGCAAAGTAGCCAAACTTGCTGTAGATTCCTCCTGATAGATTCTTCAGCATACAGATCCTACACCACCCCAGAACTGTATGCTGCCTCAACTCAGCGTCTGTGCTTGGCCCACCTTCCCCCCAGCCCTGATTGAAACCGACCTTTTCTAGAGATCTTCAAAATTATCTTCTGCTGGTAATTTATTACACTTCCAATATTTGTGGGTTCTGTCACTCCAAAACCAGTTCAGAGACTGGATTTGCAGTTAGTTTGAGGGTCATGGGGACAGCTCAAAAAAAGTCTTGTCTCCTCTCTGCCAACTTGGCTCCACCCCTCACATTGTGATTTTTTAAGGAGTTATTTTCTTCAGACTTCTTCAGACAATTTTTTCCTTCCTTTCCCAAGATATTGACCCTCTCTTGCATACCATACCTCTCATTTCTTTTCTCATTTTTTTTTTTTCTACATCTTTTATTTGCCTTTTGAAGTCTTGTGTGAACACTTCCAAGAACCCTCTTTGGGTTAGAGACCAATTCATTCCACTTTCTGAGATTTTCTCTTTGGACATTTTGTCTTTGAGTAGGTCTTTTGGTCTGCCCTGTCAGCATAGTAGCTTTTTGTGTACAAGATTCTTTTCTTTTTGTTCATTTTTTTTTTTTTTAACTTTTATTGTTGAGCTCTGTTCCTGAGATATAAAGATCACTATACCAAGCTTCCTCTGAAGCTTTGAGCACAGGGGCCTCTTGTGTTTGCAGGGGGTCGTTTTTACTGCTCTTTTTAGGGAAGAGACGGATTTCCTAGAGTCTTCTGAGTTAAGACTGAAAGCTGCCTCATTGATGTGCTCGTCCACTGAGATAGAACTGAGGATCTTAGTTGCATATTTCCTGTGATTTAGACCCTTTCAATGGATTTCTCATGGTCTGTTTTAACTGGGCTAAACACTTTTTTCACCCCAGTAAGATTGATATTTTTTGAAATTTTTCCAGTCTATCTTGAGCTGGAGAGGGGTCCCATTCCATCAGACTGTTCAGAAATTTGGTTTCATATAGATTTTGAGTGAAACTGGGAGAGACTGAACAGCTTCCTGATTTTACTCTGCCATCTTGGCTCCACCCCCCCCCCAAAGTGTTATAACTATCCTTCTTAAAGTTAGTTATAACTTATAACTATTCTTCTTACTACACTCTAGATGTGATATAGTGAGGGGAGAATACTGTGAGAATACTACTTTCTTTTTATTTATTTTTACATTTTTTAAAATTAATTTTATAACTTTTTTTGACAGTACATATGCATGGGTAATTTTTTTTTTTTTTACAACATTATCCCTTGCACTCACATCTATTCTGAATTTTCCCTCCTTCCCTCCACCCCTTCCCCTAGATGGCAGACAGTCCCATACATGTTAAATATGTTATAGTACATCCTAGATACAATATAAGTGTGCAGAACCGAATTTCTTGTTGCACAGGAAGAATTGGATTCAGAAGGCAAAAATAATCTGGGAAGAAAAACAAAAATGCAAACAGTTTACACTCATCTCCCAGTGTTCCTTCTCTGGGTGCAACTGATTCCATCCATCAGTTGGAGCTGAATTAGATTCTCTCTTTGTTGAAGATATCCATTTCCATCAGAATACATCCTCATACAGTATCGTTGTTGAAGTATACAATGATCTCCTTTTCTGCTCATTTCACTCAGCATCAGTTGATGTAAGTTTCTCCAATCCTCTCTGTATTCATCCTCCTGGTCATTTCTTACAGAACAATAATATTCCATAGCAGAGAATACCACTTTCTTAATTCTCCTTTACTCCATTCACTATCATTGCTGCCTTCCTGATTTTAAAACATACTTATCTTTCAATTCACTAAAAGTCTTATATCTCTTTCAAACAAATATCATCGTATCTCTCACATTTTACACTTATTAAACAGATTTTAATTCAATTATGAGCCTTTAAATTTATTCCTATTGAATTTGTAACTTTTATATTTAACCCAGTTTTTGAGTTACATTCTTTTTGATTTTGATTTTGTCATCCCTCTTATCAGCCAATCATTCTAGGAAAATAATTTTCTTTCTGATTTATTTCAAACTATTTAACCTTAGGAACACTTGTTTGACTGATTTCCCTTTTAGGAATGGACAGAATTTAGAACAAATTAAAATGAAGTGAATTGAACCATACCATGAAATTTTATAAACTTTCTGTTGTTCTTTATCAACATGAGGTAATATAATTCCTCTTTTCATCATGTTAGTAATTTAATTCTTTTTATCTACTATTTTACCTTTTTAATCATTCCCACACTTTTACTAAATTTCAACCTCCCCCTAAATATTGATTTTTCTCTTAGTAACTTCAAACATTCCAAAATATCTCTCATTAAAAACAAGAAACAGAAAATAAAAGCCTTTATTATTCCCTATCCCTCAAAATATTTTCCTATATCTTTCCTCCCTTACTCAACTAAACTCTTGAGCCAGGGTGAGGGGAGAGTAATCTATGTTCATTGTCTTTGGAACTTTGAAGAAATATATTTGAAACAAGGTTACTTACAACAAGATGTTAACTCAGTGGAATTGATGAGATGATGGCTCTCTAGTTCACATATACTTAGTACTTAGCATGGTGATGTAATGTTTCTCTAGTTCACACATACTCAGTGTGTTTTAATGATGTAATTGTAATAGGGCATTTAAGGGCTGAGAAGGATTGGAAATGAGACATTCCATTTTTGGCCATCCTTCTTGGTGGCTCTCCTGCCTCCTGCACTTCTCCACTAAGTTCAAGACTAGGCTAGAATAAAGGCTCTAGATTCTATTCCTGACCATTTTCGTGGTGTCTATCAAGGCCCATATGAAGGGCCTCCAGAAAGCTAGCCTGAACATTACAATTGTCTGTACATCCCTAAAATTTTACTCACTTTTCAAACCTTGGCACATCGCTACTAAAGTGATTTCTTTAAATGCAAGTATGAGTATATTACTTCTCTCCTCATAAACTCCAGTGGTTCCCTATTGTCTATAGAATATCTATACATCTTTTAGCTTTTAAAGGCTTTTATAACCTGGAACTATTTTATCTTTTTAGCTTTACAAGATACTACTGCCTTTACTCACTCCATGATGCAATCATACTGGTCTTTCTTCTATTCATAACATGTAACCCTTCATCTCTTATCTCTGTGCTTTTTTTTTTAAACTAATAATTCTCTATAACTAGAGTGTACATCTTCCTGGCCTCAACCCTACATGTAATACTTATTTTTCTACAAGTTATAGTTCAAATATGACCTTTTATGTGAAGCTTTTGCTGAGGACTTAAAATTCTACTTAGCTCTACTACCTCTACTACCTCTATATATATTCAATAAAGCAAATTATTTATTTTATATAATTTTATATCTTTATTAAATATTTAATATTTATTTATTAAATATTTTATATAATTTTATATTTATATAACATATAATACATTTATAAACATATATTTGTTGTTATTCTATATAATATAATATATTTTAAAATTGTATATTATTCTATAGGTATGTACACACATATTTACACATACCAATCTATATGTATATAAAATGTGTATATTTACATATTGTAATGTGTATAGGATAGATATATTGTGTTGTATATATAACATATACTATGCAATAAATATTTGTGCATATATGTATATTAAACTTCTATATGAAATTACAAAGTATAAGTTCTTTGAATAGGAATTGTCTCTTTAGCATAGTTCATGATACATAGTAGATGGCTAAAAATATTCTTTGATTGATTGATCCAAACAATTTGAAGTTCTTTCTGCATTCATAGATCAGGTTTTTTCATTTTCTCAATTTGTAAAGGTCTTATAACAGGTTTCAGCTAGAAAGAGAAATATGTGATGAAGGTAAACTTCAAAGATAGAGACTAATAGTCATATAAAGAAAAAAGACTAAAAAATAAAAATGGAAAGCCAAAACATGATATTGCAAAAATAATGACATTTAGAGTCAGAATATTTTGAGACTATAAAAGTAATGCATTATTTATGATTTTCAGTGTGTTTTCTAGTTGTATCTTAATTCACAATGTCTATTCACTCAACATCAATTTTATTAAGTGCCTTCTATTTGCAATACACATCACCACAAGATAAATGAGACAATTGCTGTTCTTAGAGCATATCCAGTTTTATGCATGTGTATGTGTCCATGTGTATGTTCTGTGTGTAAGAGAAAAAGAGACAGAAACAAAGACACACAGAGAGACAGAGAAACAGAAAGACAGAGACAGAGGCACACACAAAGGAATAAGAGAGAACCACAGAGAGACAGATATAGACAACACACACACCCCTACAGAAAAAGAGACAGAGAGACAAAGACAGAGAAAGACAAGAGACAGAGACAGACAGAAACAGAAAGCACTTTTGAAGAAATCATATTGTTTGGGTACTGATTAACTCAGATTAAATGTAAATAGAAATCATTTCTGCTTTGACCAGAAACACTGAAGGTCTTCCCCTCCCAGATTCATTCATACATTTATTTAGATTTTTTGAGACTAGGTTCAGGAGAAGGTTTTTTGCCTCATAATCACTGAATGATTAGGGTCTTAGTCAAATTGAGATCTTTTGAAGATCTCAGCTTCAAAAGGCCAAAGTCTCCCATTGTATCCAGTGACTAGCCTTCTTAATCTATATCTAGCCACTATGCCTAGATGGCTCTGGAGGGGAAAGTGAGGCAGGAGACTTTGGACAGCCCTCCATTATTTAAATCTGATTCACTTGCAGATCACAGCATCACCTCCCTAATGTTATGATTCTCTTATAGAAGGAACGATCAACAATGACAATGGGAAATAATAGAAAAAAGCTTCCAAAGAGTAAAATTCAGCTGATAATGAAGATGCAACCCTTAGGTTAGAAGAGTGGTTATTTTGTCTTAGGAATTTAGGGAGATTCTAGAAAATTTTGGCTCTGTTCCATTTTAACATTCTATGTCCTCTTATACTGTGTAAATTTAGGCAAATAGTTTTATTAATGAGGAAAAAAAAGCATTTAATTTACTTGCTTTTATTTCTTTCCTTCCTTTCTCTTCCTTCCTTTCCTCATTCTCTTTTTTTTTTTCTTAACCCCCTTCATTGTTTCATTTATTTCTTCCATTAAAATTTTTTTTTTTTTTGTAAATTTTGCTTTGATACTAACAGAACATTTTATATGGATAAAAAAGAATAGTGATTTCCCAATAATAATGGAAAAGTCAGTAGAAATGAAAAAAAAATGTAAGAAAAAGAATATAAACGTTTTTCTGTTTTAAAATCAACATGAAGGCTGAGCTTCAAAGGTAGGCAAATTATGCATATGGCCTTACACACATATATATTATGTTTAAATATATAGTGATGAGTTCATTTCAGTATGGCTATATTTGTTAATAGCTTTATTTGAAAATACAAAACCATGTTCATATTACCATATACAAGGTCTCCTTTGTATAAAAAAGGAAGATGAAAAGAAAGAGACAAACTGATATTGTTGAATTAAATTAAACCGTAATGATTACTGCATATCTTCACAAAAGACATTTTGTAACATTTAAGATTTTTTTTTTTTTTGCTAATTGCACAAGGTACATTATCATGCAAAAGAATGTTAGTGAAGGTTGAAAAGGACAAACCAACTATTCTCGTACATCACCATAATTATACAGCCCCATGTTTGAACAATTACATTTATGTAGACCCACTGTTAAAATCAATGTTACTTGTACAGCTAGTCCTTAATCAATGAAATCAGTCAATTTACCATGGTCACATCCTTCTTCTTAATTAAGACAGTGATATCTCTGGAGCACAGGGTCTCAAAGAGATAAATAAGTACAGAGGTTGGGAAATGTCAAAGAGGTGACTTCCCGATTTTACTCCTGATGAACTTGGGAGGAAATAAGACAGTTTCTTTAGTTCAGGGAAGTAACACAATCTTCTAAAGAGATGGCTTAGCATTCATTAAGAAAAGAGCAGGTAGTAGTATCTGACAGAAATAGCACTAATGAGCAAAGAGTGCTTTCAACACGCATATCCTTCATAGTCATACTCTGAATTATGAAGGTTGTGCCACTTAAGCCAATTTTAATTAAAATGAGCATAGACCTCTTTGGACAGTTAGCCTTTCTTTCCAAAATCTATTTCAATATGGTGTCATTTTGTTGTCATAATCAAAATGGCAAAGTGATGGAATAACCTACTTAAAATGTCTGTGGTGTTAAAGCAGATATGGTAAACATCCTCTAGTGACATATGTAATAAGGTTTTCACCTGGAAGACTAAGACAATGTGCTCTCTGTTGTCAGCATAAAAAATAATGATAGAGATGACAGCAAAGATCTTTAAAAATTCAGTATAAATGTTCCATTCTTCAGGTAAACTATTAAAATCTTAAGGTTTGAAAGAGAGGAAATAGAAGGAGACAAGTTAAGATATAAGCACAGATTTTCTTCAGATTATAAAACAGACTGTTTTTGCATTTTGAAACAAATTAGAAATCTTTTTTTTCTTGTTAATGAGGTGGGAATAGGTGGAGGAAAGGAAAGGGCACAAAGCAGTAAGATAATACATAAGAACATTTTAAAATGTATACATTTTTGCTAACTTTTGTTCTTTTATTGTGAGCCTTTATTTAAAAAGAACTACCTATTTCCAACTTCTAGCCTGAATTTTTTAATGCAACAAATAAAAAAAAATGAGAAGAAATATTCAACATGGTCAAATACATACCTATCATTATGGTCTAAAGGTATCTCAATACTCTGCCATGATTAGGGAGTTGTGTATGAATAATCATTTAGTTTCTCAGTCAGTTTGGATTTCTCTTAGTGCTCTTTGATTTCTATTATTGTTTCCACTGTTTATATCAGTTTTTTATTCTTTATTTAATTCCACATGAATTTATAGGCATTCCCATTTTGTCTGAATTTTCACATTTGTATTTTGTTACTGCATAATAAAATTCACTTTCTTTTATATAATCATATTCAGAGTTTTTTTTCAGTCAATCCCTAATTGATAGACATAGAGTTTTATTGTGAATATTTTGATAATCATTACAACTTTATAGTATTATACCCAATTTTGAGATAGATTAATCAAAAGATACACGAATACTTTATAAAATTGCAAAGGAATTTTACTTAACAAATGAACAACTCCTGCTCTACCAAACATATATTATTGTTCTATTTCACAAACTTTCTAATACTCTATCATTTATTATCATCTTTGCCAATTTAAAGAATATGAAGTGAGTATTCTTTTAATTTACTACATTAGTAACAGTTTGGTCACACCAGCTCAAGCAAACCAGAAGCAGGCCTTGGGAGCCACTGAATCAGTAGTGACAGTAGCTGTTTCCATAGCTCTCAGTTCATAGATAATAAAGGAATCAAACAATTGGTCAGAAAGGAGACTGCAGTGTTGTTTTTGTTAGCATTGAGAAAAGACTCTGCTTTGCACATACTAGGATCCAGCTCACAGGGTGAGGAAGTACATTGGCATAGGAGAGTTTGCAGCACCAGGAAAGGGAGGAAATCTCACACTTGCATGTCAGAAAAGAATGCCTGTGGTCACTCATAGAAAAAAGCACAGACCAAGAGAGTCTAAACAAATTTCTCCTTAAATCATATCATCATAAGAAAAAACTGAAAACTTGCAGGTCCCTAAAAATTAAGATGCTGAAGTTTTTGACAGTTCATCTCTCATCCTGGAAGCATAGGCCTTTAAGAAAACACTTAAAGTCAAGAAATAAGATGGGGATTAAAACATTCAGTAAACATCATATGTAATGGCGATAAACTAGAACTTTTCCCTGTAAGATCAGGAGTGAAACAAGGTTGCCCACTATCACCATTACTATTCAATATAGTACTAGAAACTCTAGCCTCAGCAATAAGAGCCAAGAAAGAGATTCAAGGAATTAGAGTAGGAAATGAGGAAATCAAATTATCACTTTTCTCAGATGACATGATGGTATACTCAGAGAATCCCAAAGACTCTGCTAAAAAGCTACTAGAAATAATTCAGAATTTTAGCAAAGTTGCAGGATACAAAATAAATCCACATAAATACTCAGCATTTTTATACATTACCAACACAATCCAACAGCAAAAGATACAAAGAGAAATTCCATTCACAATAACGGTCGATATTATAAAATATTTGGGAATATATCTACCAAAGGAGAGTCAGGAATTATATGAGCAAAATTACAAAACACTTGCCACAAAAATAAAGTCAGATTTAAGTAATTGGAAAGACATTCAGTGCTCTTGGATAGGCCGAGCGAATATAATTAAGATGACAATACTCCCTAAACTAATCTATTTATTTAGTGCTATACCAATCAGACTTCCAAGAAACTATTTTAATAACCTAGAAAAAATAACAACAGAATTCATATGGAACCACAAAAGGTCGAGAATTTCAAGGGAAGTAATGAAAAAAAAATTAAGTGAAGGTGGTCTAGCTGTACCTGATCTAGAACTGTATTATAAAGCAACAGTCACCAAAACCATTTGGTATTGGCTAAGAAATAGACTAGTTGATCAGTGGCATAGGTTAGGTTCACAGGGCAAGATAGTGAATAAAAATAGCAATCTAGTGTTTGACAAACCCAAAGATCCCAACTTTTGGGATAAGAATTCATTATTTGACAGAAATTGCTGGGAAAACTGGAAATTAGTATTAGGAATTTAGTATGACAGAAACTAGGCATGGACCCACATTTAACACCACATACTAAGATTAGATTAAAATGGGTCCAAGATTTAGGCATAAAGAACGAAATCATAAATAAATTGGAGGAACATGGGATGGTTTACCTCTCAGAGTTGTGGAGGAGGAAGGAGTTTGTGTCCAAGGGAGAACTAGAGACCATTATTGATCACAAAATAGAACATTTTGATTACACCAAATTAAAAAGTTTCTGCACAAACAAAACTAATGCAAATAAGATTAGAAGGGAAGTAACAAATTGGGAAAACATTTTTATAGCTAAAGGTTCTGATAAAGGCCTCATCTCCAAAATATTCAGAGAATTGACTTTAATTTATAAGAAATCAAGCCATTCTCCAATTGATAAATGGTCAAAGGATATGAACAGACAATTTTCAGATGATGAAATTAAAACTATTTCCACTCATATGAAAGAGTGTTCCAAATCACTATTGATCAGAGAAATGCAAATTAAGACAACTCTGAAATATCATTACACACCTGTCAAATTGGCTAAGATGACAGGAACAAATAACGATGAATGTTGGAGGGGCTGTGGGAAAACTGGGACACTGATGCATTGTTGGTGGAGTTGTGAAAGAATCCAACCATTCTGGAGAGCAATCTGGAATTATGCCCAAAAAGTTATCAAAATGTGCATATCCTTTGACCCAAGGGACCTGTATGTGCCAAAATGTTTGTGGCAGGCCTTTTCATAGTGGCTAGAAGCTGGAAGATGAATGGATGTCCATCAATTGGAGAATGGTTGGGTAAATTATGGTATATGAATGTTATGGAATATTATTGTTCTGTAAGAAATGACCAACAGGAGGAATACAGAGAGGCTTGGAGAGACTTACATCAACTGATGCTAAGTGAAATGAGCAGAACCAGAAGATCATTATACACTTCAACAATGATACTGTACGAGGATGTATTCTGATGGAAGTGGATATCTTCAACATAGAGAAGAGCTAATCCAATTCCAATCGATTAATGATGGACAGAATCAGCTACATCCAGAAAAGGAACACTGGGAAATGGGTGTAAACTGTTATTTTTACCTTCTGAATCCAATTCTTCCTGTGCAACAAGAAATTCGATTCTACACACATAAAAAAAAAAATCCTGACCTAAAATATTTTCTACTCTCACTTACCTTCAATTCCTTCCATATGCTGTTGGTCAAATCTCTGCTTGTGTTCTCTGAGACTATTGGGAAAAGATGCCAGAGAAGCAAACACTAAGGAAAAATAAACGTGACTTTATACATTTTTAATGTGTTAAGTTTAATATATTTAATAAAATTTAATTTAATTAAAAAAAAAAGAATAAGATGGGGAAATGAAGAAACAACAGGAAAAAAAAAATTCTGACCATATAAATTTGCTATGGTGACAAGGAAGATCAAAACACAAACTCAGAAGAAGATAATAAAGTAAAAATCTCTATCCCCAAAACTTCCAAGGAAAATATGAATTGATTTCAGGCCATGGAAAAGCTTAAAAAGTATTTGGAAACCAAGAGAGTTAGAGGAAAAATTGGGAAGACAGATGAGAATGATGCAAGAAAATCATGAAAAATGAGTCAACAGTTTGATAAATGAGACACTAAAAAATTATGAAGGAAACAAAACTTTTAAAAAACCTAACTAAATCAAATACTAAAAGAAGTAAAGGAAAATAATGAGAAAAAATATTTTAAAAACTGAATTGCTCAAATGAAAAGAGGGGTACAAAATTCACTGAAGAGAAAAAAAAAACACCTTAAAAAGCACAACTTGCCCAATGGAAAAGGAGGTAGAAAAACTCATTGAAGAAAGTAATTCCTTAAAACAATTAGAATTGAGCAAATTAAAATTAATGATTTATGAGAAATCAAGAAACAATAAAACAAAACCAAAAGAATGAAAAATAGAAGACAATGTGAAATTGGATCCAAGAAAGATAATTCGAAAATTATTGAAAACCATGATTAAAAAAAGAGAGAGATTGTAGACATCATCTCTCAAGAAATTATCATGAAAAACTTCCCTTATACTCTAGAGTTAGAGGATAAAACAGAAAGAAGAATAATCTGTCTATTCCCTCCTCAAAGATATAGCCAAATGAAAACTTTCAGGAACATTAAAACCAAATTCCAGAGCTCCAAGTAAAATATTGCAAACAGCCAGAAAGAAATAATTTAATTATTGCAGAGCTACTGTCAGTTTAACACAAGATTCACCAGCTTTTACATTAAAGGACTGAATGACTTTGAATATGATATTCAAAATTACAAAGGAGTTAGGATTACAACCAAGAATCATCTACTCAACCTAACTGAATATCATCCTTCAGGGGAAAAATTGGACATCCAATGAAATGGATGACTTTTAAGTATTCTGAATGAAAGGACCAGAGCTGAATAGAAAACTTTTTCAAATGTAAGAATCAAAAAAAGCATAAAAAGATTAAGGAAAATCAATTGCTATGAGCAAGATGATGCTTGTAACTCATAAGGACTTTCTGTTATTACAAGTATACACACACGAGTGTGTGTGTGTGTGTGTGTGTGTGTGTGTGTGTGTGTGTGTGTGTGTGTTTGTGTGTGTGTATCTGGACATAGACCAGAGGTATTAGTCAAATATGAAGGAATTATATCTAAAAAACAAAATTAAGGGGTGAGGGAAATGTACTGGATGAAAGGATAAATGAGATAATGGGGCAAAACAACTCATAAAAAAGGAAGAAGAGATTTTACAGTAGAGGGGAAGAGAAGGAAGGTGAGGGGTAGTGGGTCAACCTTACTCTCATAGGAATTGGCTCAAAGAGGGAATAGCATACATACTTAATTGAGTATAGAAATCTATTCCACCCTGTAGCAAAGTAGGAGTGGAGGAGGATAAAAGAGGAGGAAGGTGATAGATAGAAGGGAGTATAAATTGGAGGAGGATATAGTTAGAAAACTTTAAAAATCTTATAGAGAAGTAAGTCAAATTTTGTTTTTTTTACTTAAAAAAAATTAAAAAATTAATTTTATAATTATAATTTTTTCGACAGTACATATGCATGGGTAATTTTTTTTACAATATTATCCCTTATACTCACTTGTGTTCCAAATTTTCCCCTCCTTCCCTCTACCCCATCCCCTAGAAGACAGGCAGTCCCATACATTTTAAATGTGTTATAGTATATCCTAGATACAATATACGTGTGCAGAACCGAATTTCTTGTTGCACAAGAAGAATTGAATTAAGAAGATAAAAATAACCTGGGAAGAAAGACAAAAGTGCAAACAGTTTACACTCATTTCCCAATGTTCCTTCTCTGGGTGTAGCTGATTCTGTCCATTATTGATCAACTGGAACTGAATTAGATCTTCTCTATGTTGAAGATATCCACTTCCATCAGAATATATCTTCATACAGTATCATTGTTGAAGTGTATAATGATCTCATTTCACTCAGCATCAGTTCATGTAAGTCTCTCCAATCTTCTCTGTATTCATCCTGCTGGTCATTTCTTACAGAACAATAATATTCCATAACATTCATATACCACAGTTTACTCAACCATTCTCCAATTGATGGGCATCCATTCATTTTCCAGTTTCTAGCCACTACAAAAAGGGCTGCCACAGACATTTTGGCACATACAAGTCCCTTTCCCTTCTTTAGTATTTCTTTGGGATATAAGCCCAGTAGTAGCACTGCTAGATCAA
This sequence comes from Sminthopsis crassicaudata, assembly GCF_048593235.1. Classification (NCBI taxonomy): domain Eukaryota; kingdom Metazoa; phylum Chordata; class Mammalia; order Dasyuromorphia; family Dasyuridae; genus Sminthopsis; species Sminthopsis crassicaudata. The sequence continues at coordinate 180,904,592 of NC_133621.1, forward strand.
AGTTTGATGACTTTTTGGGCATAATTCCAAATTCCTCTCCAGAATGGTTGGATTCTTTCACAACTCCACCAACAATGTATCAGTGTCCCAGTTTTCCCACATTCATTATTATTTTTTCCTGTCATCTTAGCCAATCTCACAGGTGTGTAGTGGTATCTCAGAGTTGTCTTAATTTGCATTTCTCTGATCAATAGTGATTTGGAACACTCTTCATATGAGTAGAAATAGTTTCAATTTCATCATCTGAAAATTGTCTGTTCATATCCTTTGACCATTTATCAATTGGAGAATGGTTTAATTTCTTATAAATTAGAGTCAGTTCTCTATATATTTTGGAAATGAGGCCTTTATTAGAACCTTTAACTGTAAAAATATTTTCCCAATTTGTTACTTCCCTTCTAATCTTGTTTGCATTAGTTTTGTTTGTACAAAAGCTTTTTAATTTAATGTAATCAAATTTTTCTATTTTGTGATCAATAATAGTCTCTAGTTCTCCCTTGGACACAAACTCCTTCCTCCTCCATAAGTCTGAGAGGTAAACTATCTTATGTTCCTCTAATCTATTTATGATATAATTTTTTATGCCTAAATCATGGACCCATTTTGATCTTATCTTGGTATATGGTGTTAAGTGTGGGTCCATATCTAATTTCTGCCATACTAATTTCCAGTTTTCCCAGCAGTTTCTGTCAAATAATTAATTCTTATCCCCAGAGTTGGGATCTTTGGGCTTGCCAAACACTAGATTTCTATAGTTGTACCCAATTTTGTCCTGTGAACCTAGTAAGTCAAATTTGTAAAAGTTATAGTCATTCCCTAATTGATAAATGATCATAAAATATGAAATCAGTTTTTAGATGAAGTGATCACACCTAATATAAAATGAAAAAATGCTATAAATCGCTATTGATTGTAGAATTGCAAATTAAAACAATTCTGAGCTACTACCTCATAGATATTATATATAGTCTAATAGGATGAAAAATAAAAATGACAAATGGTGGGAGGGATAGGAGAAAATATGACTAATGCACTATTGATGAAAATATGAACTGATTCAATAATGTAGAAAAATTTGGAACTGTGCCCAAAGGTCTATAAAACCAAGAATACTCTTTCACCTAGCAATACCACTACTGAGTCTGTATCCTCAAAGAGATAAAAAAATAAAAAGGAACACAACCTATATATACAAAAGTGATAGCAGCTCTTATCTTGTGGAAAAGATTTGGAAAATTTTGATATGCACATCAACTGGGGAATGGCTGATCAAACACTAGTATATGACTATGATGGAATTCTATTGTGCCATAAGAAATAATAAGCAGATTGTTCTCAGAAAAACCTTCAAAGACTTCTATGAAGTGAAATAATGTGAAACGTATTCTGTACAGAGTAACAGCAATATTATAAGATGATTTAATATATCTAGTCTCAGCAATACAATGACACAAGACAACTCTATAAAACTTATGATGAAAAATGCTATCCATAGCCAGAGAAAAAACTGATGCATATGATTACAGATTTAAACATACTTTAAAAAAAACTGCATTTTTTGTTTTATATTTTCTTTCATAGCATGACTAATAGAATTGTTTTTTAATAACTACATGTATGTAACATATCAAATTGCTTGCTTTTTCAAGGGGGTGATGAGGGGAAAAGGGAGAGAATATAGAACCTAAAGTTTTAAAAATTAATATTAAACATTGTTTTTAAATTTATCTTTTGAAAAAAATCAAATATTAACTTTTTTAAAATAATTTGAAATAACAGAATATCCATCAATTTGGGAATGGCTAAACAAGTTGTGATATATGACTTTGATGGAATAATATTGTATTATAAGAAATGATTAACAGGATGGTATCAGAAAACCTTGGGAAGACTTCCATGAACTGATATTATATGAGTAGGATGAGGAGAACTTTGTACAAAGTAAAACAATACTGTACAATAACCAACTGTAAATGATTTAGTTATTTTCAGCAATAGCATAATCCCAGCAGATGTGAAGGACTTATGATGATTTTTCATTCTATTCACTTCCTGAGAAAGATGTGAAGGATTCTGAATGCAAATTGAAGTATATATTTTTCTTTCTTTTTTTCTTTTTGTTTTTCTTTTTCAACATGGTTAATGTGGAAATATGTTTTGAATGAATTAACATTTATTATCTACATCAAATTCATTGCCATCTCCAGGAAGGGTAAAGAGCAAGGGAGAAAGAATTTGGAACTCAAAAATTAAAAACAAACAAAAAAAACTAATGTTAAAATTGCTTTTATTTACAATTGAAAAAACAAAAACAAATTCCCATTGTTAGTTGTTAAAGATATCTTTGTCCTCTTAATTTTTATGTGACTTTTACATACTTGAAAAATATTTACTTTGATTTTATTGGCATGATTGACATATGGTATTGACTTAATTTATTTCAAGTTATTCTATCATTGCCAAAAAAATTTGATGATTCACACTATAATTTCAGTTCTTGAAATTCTGTCCTTTCATTCATGGTTTTTAATTTTTTCCTTAGAGTCTATACTTTTTATTCTTCTAAATAAAATCTATTTAATTAATGGAATATCAAAAAAGTTATTTTATCTAATTCTATATTGTTAATTTCAGTTGTATAGCTGAAAAATTGTAAATTAATTTATTAATATATAATTTTATTGACATTGTTCAATTATGAATGCCTGCAATTTTATTTATCTTTTTTTCTGTAGTATGTTATTATAAATATGCAATATAAATAATGTATGCTCACACTTAAAAAACAATTGGAATGAATTCAGTGCACAACAATATATTTATTATAGGAGGAAGGGGCTAATTGTCTAGGCTGAATAGCATCTTTACTCAGCGATATTCTATCTAACTATCTATCTATCTATCATCTATCTATTTATCAATTTTCTAGGCTTGATAATTTTTATTATAGCTTTTTATTTATAAGACATACAAATGGGTAATTTTTCAGCATTGACCTTTACAAAAGTTTCTGTTCCAACTTTTCTCCTTCTTCCTCCCATCCCCTTCCCTAGATGGCAGGTAGACAAATACATGTTAAATATATGAAAGTATTTGTTAAATGTAATATATATATATTCATATACATATTCAAGTTATCTTGCAGCACAAGAAAAGTTGGAGTTAGAAATAAGGTAAAAACAACCTGAGAAGGAAAACAAAAATGCAAGTGAACAACAACAGAAGTGGAAATGCTATGTTGTGGTCCACACTCAATTTCCAAAATTCTTTCACTAGGTATAGCTGGTTCTCTTCATTACTGAACAATTGGAAGTGATTTGATTCATCTCATTGTTGAAGAGAGCCACTTCCATCAGAATTAATCATCATGTAGTATTGTTAGGGTTGATAATTCTTAATGGAGATAATAAGGTTCAATGGGAAGTGTTTAATATATAACCTATGTCAGGAGGAACTCAGTGCTGTTTTGGATATTTTTCCTTATATCTCCTCCTAGTTGACTGGTCATAATCTCCTCTCTGAAATTCATGACACACTATTCAGTCTTCCCTGACCTATCTCATTTATCTACCAAATACTTTCTCCTTCCAATGGGTGTTTATGTTTTGATGCATGTTATCTATCCCTCCTCAATTAATGAATGTTTCCATATTTTTTGATTCTTTACCACCAGAAGAAAATTGCTTTAAATATTATATATATATATATATGTGTATATATATATATATCCATTTCCTCTAAAAATTTTTTTTACATTTCTTTGGGATACTCAGTAGTGATATTACTGGGTAAAAGGGCATGCATGGCTTTCTAGTCTTTTGCATATGGTTCCAAATTGTCTCATGTAGTGGTTGAATCAGTTCACAACTTCACCAGCAATGCACAGTATCTCAATTTTCCTATCTCCTTTCCAACCATTTTTTTTTTACTTTTCTGTTCTATTAGCCAATCTAATAGGTCTAGAGTAGTAGCTCAGACTTGTTTTTATTTGCATTTCTCCAATTGATAATAATTTAGAACCTTTTTTTTTTTTCATGTGGGTATAGATAGCTCTCATTACTTCATCTGAAAAGTGACTGCTCATAGCCTTTGATCATTTATGAATTGCAGACGGGCTCTTATTTTGACTCAGTTCTCTATATATTTGAGAAGTGAGGCTTTTATCAAAGAAATGTTTCAATTTTTTTTTTCACAGATATGGTTGTTAACTATATCTCCCTCCATTCTCTTTCTCCTCTGCTCTTTTAATTTGGAAGCTATCAAATTCCATGTTATCCTGTTACTCCATTTCCCTATTTATTATTCTATTATCTCCTTTCACTCTGCCAGAATTTGTTTCTGTTATTTGCTGATTTTTCCCCCAAAATATTTCTTGCTTTTTAACTCTTTGCTAATGTAGAATTCTGCTTCTAGGATAGAGGGTTCACTGTCCTAAAATTTGGGAGTTCTGTGTAGCTGTTTTTAGAACTACTTCTAGGGATCTGCCTGTAAATTTTCAGTTCTTTCAAGGTTATATGATCTAAAGCAAGGTGTGTTCTCTCATGGCCTATGTTCTGGTCTGTGAATGACCACAAACATTCTTTTCTCCATTTCAACTGTAAGGAAGGTCCCTGCTTCAATGTGGCTGTAAACTCAGTTTGTACTAAAGGCTCCCTCACCCTGGGCCTATTATCCAACAGTGTGATACAGACTTGTGTATGGGCAAATTATCAGAATTCTTCCATAGTATTACCAGAGTGATCCCGGACCAGTTGTTTGACATTCTGACCATGAGGTAAGCTGTTGCTGCTGAATCATCAATTAGTCTCCATCTAGACCTGTTCCTGGGGCTGGATCTGCACTGGCAGGATCTGGGATAGATTGAGTTAAAATTCTTACTCCAGTGTAATAAACATGTTCTGCAAAACTAAGTTGTCTTAGGCCAGAAACTTTTTTCATCCTCTCCTTTATTTCTTCACTTCGGGATTTATTTAAGGCATTATTTAAAGTTTTTTAGAGTAGATTTTAGAAGTGCTTGGCTTCTCTCTATCATATTGGCTGTGAATAAAGTTATAGTTTTTGAAATATTAATTTTAATATTTCTATTATTCTAATATTATCCTATTATTTTTATTTTATTATTTTTTCCAGTTAACACTTTACTTTAAAATATATATATATATTTTTTTTTATGGTCAGCTTTTTTTTTTTTTTTTCTGTAACCTAAATACCCATTAGTAGCTTGCCTCTTCTATTCTTCCAAAGAGCCTTCTCATATAACAAAAACAAAAATAAAGAAGACAAGGGGAAAAAAGAAAACAATTCAGAAAAAGCTTATTGATAAATTGAAACAATTCATAAAGCTCTACAATGTTCCATATCAATGGACTTTCTACCTCTTCAAATGGTGCAAGATTTGTCTTATAGCTCTTCTTTGGGAACAAACTTTGTTTAATTTTAATCCATTAATTTTTAATTGCTTTGTGGTTGCTGTTATTTCCATTTATATTTTTATGGTATTTGTGTATATTTTTTCTAGGTTCTGTTTATTTCACCTGGCATCATCATGCCTTTATACTTCCCTCTGTCCTTCTAGACATTACATAGTCATTACTATATGCCAGATGTAACACTTTATTATATAATTTGTTCCTTACAAGAACCCTGGAATATAGATCTCATATTATCCCCATTTTACATATGGGGAATCTGAGGCATAAAAAAAATTAAGTGACTTGTGTCACACAACTAGTAAGTTTCTGAGACCAGATTTGAACTCAGATATTAGTGAATTATTGAATGACTAAATGGCTCAGTGAATAGAGTGCTGGGCGTAGTATCAGGAAAATCTGAGTTCAAATCCAACCTCAGACATTTATTAGCTATGTGACAGTGGGCAAGTCATTTAACTTCTGTTTTCTTGGGAGGCAACTAAGTGTCTCCTTGCATAGAACAATGAGCTTAGACTCAGGAAGACCTGAATTAGTGTCCATCTTCAAACACTTTTAGATGTGTGATTCTGGGCAAGTCATTTATCTCTTTTTTCTTTAATTCTTTCGAGAAGGAAATGACACCATTCTAGTATTTTTCTAAGAAAACCCCATGAACAATATGGTTTATAGGGTCACAAAGGTTCAAACAGGAAAAAATATTTTCACTTCATCCGTGGCATTCTATTCCTTGAAGCACTTGTTTTTTATTTCTTACAATATCATATTATTCCATCCCATTATTGTACCATGGTTTTTTTTAGTCATTTCCCAACTGATGAATATCAGTTTTTCTAGTTGTTTGCTATTACCAAAAATATTACTATGGATATTGTCTTCTTTATTGGTATTAACTTAATAATTAAGTCTCTGGGTCAAAAAAAGTGCATACTTTATTTGTATAATTCAAAATTGCTTTTCAAAATAATTGTACTAAATCAGCTCTACAAAAGTTTATCATTCTACAATCCTTTCAACTCTGGCTATTCCTGTTTTTTCTCATTTGTTCAATTTTTAAAATGTAAAGTGAGACTTCAGGATTATTTTGATTTTCTTCTTTCCCATTACTAGTGTTTTGGAGCATTCAGTCTTATTTTCAATAGTTTACCATTCTTTTAAGATATGATTATTCATATCTTTGACCAACTATCTATTGGGTAATAATTAGTATACATACAGATATAAAAACACACATATGTATATTAATATATGTAAATATAAAGTGTGAATATATATTAGATATGAATACACCTTAACAGAGAATTTTATTACAATAATAATTCCTATTCTACTACTTTCTTTCTCATCTTAGATATGCTAATTTTGTTTGTGCAGATATTTTTCAGCTTTATATAATCAAAATTATCTATTTGATCTTTTGTAATTGCCTCCATGTCTTGTTTCATTAATATTATTCCAATTCATAGCAAAGCCATATCTGATAGCTGTTCTTTTAAAAATTATTTGATAGTTCACTCTAAGGTAAAAGCACTGGGAAATAATTCACTTTGGTATTATGCTTCCTGACAGTACAGAAAAGCAGTGACTTTTATTCTAAAATGATGTTGCCATGATCCCTTTGGGGAGGAAAAAAAATGTATCATTCATCTCATGATATTTCACAAAGAAAATATATATAATTGAGGAGATGAGCTAGGCTGCATCTATCATTATACATAATATTTAAAAGTAAGACCAAGACCTTTTGAAAACACAAAGGACTTTACACAAGACATTCATTAAGTTATATATATATATATATATATATATATATATATATATATATATATATATATATATATATAAAAGGAAAAGAGAAGAGAAAACAAGAGAAGAAAATAGAAGTAGATTCAATAGTAAACAATATTTTTGACAAAATCAGGTAATACAAACAAAGGTGGTTTAGATAAGTAATCCAGTTATGCCATTTTAATAAGAGGATCATAGATTTAAATCTGGAAGTGATCAGTAGAGGTCATTTAATTTAACCTCCTCTTTAAACATAAGGAAACTGATTCCCAATGAGATAAAGTGACTGTCCCAAGAACAAACATGTAGTAAATGTCAGTTATGATTTGAATTGCCATCTAATTTCCAAGCCAGTATTCATTAAACCACACCCCAGTGCCCACATTTATTTCAAAAGTAGCATCAGTAATTAAAGAAGCAAAGGGAACTTAATCTCTCAAGGGCTCAGAAAAAAATATATGATAAAATATGAATACATAATTCATGCATTTTATGTATGATACACACATACATGTATGTGTATATATCTCTATATATATACATATGCTTCTATGCACTCAAGTGTTTCCATGTTTCTTTTTGTTTTTCATTGCCACTAAAGTGGTCTTTTCACCTTCTTAAAAATAAGAAAACCCCCAAGTCTATCTATTTCCATTCCTCTAAGAAACTCTTGGAAGGAACAAACTTTTAAGGAAAATGGAACTTTTTCACAATTTCAGAATGCATTTGTTTGTGATTTAGTCATATCAAGTTGCTCAAAAAATTCTAGGTTTTGTGCGAAACTTGTGACACTTCAAAGTTCTCAGCTCTGATCATTTCTAAACAATTTTCAAAAGCCATCAATTTAACAAGCAATAATTTTTCATGAAGGATTAACATTATTTTTTTTTTTCAGGCCAACTTATTCATATGTGTAGGTTATTTCTATTTTTCTATATGACATTCCGGGGTTTTTTTTTTTTTTTTCATTATCAAATTAACTATGAAGTTCTATGTTGTGGTTTCTTGACATTTGAATTGTCTTGTCACTTTTCAAATTTTTTTTCTCCCATTGATCCTATTGTGAATTTTGGAGACCAAGTTTTTGGGTGTATTAAATTTGAGATTTTTTTTTATATCATTTTTAATTTTTTATTGCATTTTTTTCAAGATGTATACTTCTTTAATAATGTTTTCTTTCTTTCTAAATTGTTTTTTCTTCTTTCAAATTTATCAATAAACATATATTTGACTTTTTCATCTTTTCCTTTGTTTCTCTCATTAAATCTTCTATTTACCCTGGAATATTTTTGTGGTTAATCTGATCTTATATTTGTATTATGTTTTTAGTTGTTACTGAGAGTGTTCTTTTGGTTTTATCTTGATGTTTTCTTAACCTATAGGTTTTTTTTTTTTTTTCCATTGCATTTTCTTTTATTCTATTATTCTGTTCCCTCAATATTTTGCTGGAACTTTTAATTTATCTTGGCTCTGAAGTTACTGAATTTCTATTATATCACAGAGACTCCTCAGCATAGGGTTAGTAGTACTACATGAAATAATGAGACTGGTGTTCTTCCTGCTTTGCATTTTTTCCACAGTGTGGTACAATTGGTAAATAGAACAAGTAACATGGCTACTAGGCCTCTATCCTTCTGAACTAGTTTAGAATGGGTCTCATAGCAATACAGATGTTATTCTAGTAAACTGCTCTATAGTTTTTGTTGTTATTGTTACTATTATTTTTATGACTAACTCATTTTAGGCTACTTTCATTTAGCTTTTTGTTTTTGTGAGATTTTATTTAATCTGCTACATTTTCTTACTTTCCTAGAGGTAGTATTAGAGGGAGATATGGTTATGTGGTATCCTTTATTCATATCCTCTTTCCTTTTTTTTTTTTTTCTTAATTTTTTTCATTATCTTTTCTTTCCCCTCTAAAAACCTCAGAAATTTCAATTAGATAGTTCACCTTTTTTTAAATTTTTTTTTTTTTTTTTTTTTTTTTTTTTTTTGCCAGGGGCGAGGGGAGAAGAAACATTTTTATATTTTGATTCTAAATATTAATGCAACTAGTCTCAAATGATATAATTTAGAGTTTCTCATTGTAACTTCACTAATTAAGACTACCTGGTAGGGGAAGCTTACAAATAATGGAAACCCTAAAATAGAACCTTAAAAATACACTATTATTATTATTAAGAGGACTGATTAGAATAAGTAAAACACAAACAAAACAAAAAAAAAAAAACAAAACACTAGAACTCATACCTAGGTTCAGTTTTTAAATTTTATTTTATTTTTTAACTTATTGATTGAGTGACCTTGGGTAAGCCCCATTTCTAGGCTTAAGTCATCTCATATATAAAATAAGTTGGCTAGAATAGATGCTTTTTAATTCCCCTTTAAGTTCCACATTCTATGATGATCTGTAAAATGCATATAGACCCTAGAGTAACAAAGTAATGTCCAGTAAAAGTATTTTAGCATGTAAATGGATATTTAACAAATAATATATTTTCTTAAGCATCTTTAACATTTCTCCTGAGATCTTGTTTACACTAGAAATTTGCTTAGCAAATCTTTTTACTATTGATTTTATTTTTTGCACTGTATATAGGTTTTATTATTTATTCACATGTGCATATATATTCTACACTTACAAACACAATGAAGAAAATAGAAAGCAGCACAGAAATAGTGTTTTGAGTATAAAAAAGTTGTTGTTAGACATAAATTTATGTTTTTACATTTTCAGCACAGTACTATATAAAATCCATGCCAAAACATAATTTTAAGTGAAACATTGAAATAATGAGAGATAAAAAAGATAGGGGAAAAGATTAAAATAATTTTGAATGCCATTTGAAGGCAGGTCTTCTAGAAGAGCAGTAAATCTTACTACACTCTTTAAAGTGTTTTTTAAAGAAATAAATTTAATTTTCTAGACAAGTGGATCATACTATTCAACTGCTTCTAGACGCATATAATTACAATTACTATTATCTAAAACAAATTTACTGAAAGAGTAAATGAGGCCACTGAAAAGGGAAAAATTACATAGAGAAAAAATTCGGAATAGCAGAACGACATTGTTAGTAAAACTGATGAAGTGCATTCCCTGTTTTTCTTTATTCATTTAGTAACTGCTACAATACAAATAAATACTTAAGTGCTTAAACTATTAATATTTGCTTTATTTTTTTAAAATAGGAATAAATTATTTTACATTTTTGCAAGAATGGATGCCTAGATTAGTAGACACATCTTTGAAACTCCAAAGACAGTATTTTTTTTTCCTATCCTTGAAGGACAAATCTCTTCCTTGATTCCTTGATTCTAGAAGAGGGAAGATAACTGAGGAGGATTAGGGCCACACAACAAAAGATTCATTTTAAATTTCAAGCTACCATGCCTTATTACTCAGTCAGTCCCTCCTCCCAAGCAGCTGGCATTCTTTTTGGGGAAGATAATTAACATTCACCCTTGATTATTCATTGATATTCTTGTGGGTTTCTATTTTTTAATTTGTTTCATTTCTCCAATTTAATTTTCATAAATGTGTAAATCAAATAAACACCTATACATTTCTCATAATTTCCCCTCCTCTCCTTCCTTTCTTCCTTCCTCCCTCCCTTCCTTCCTTCCTTCCTTCCTTCCTTCCTTCCTTCCTTCCTTCCTTCCTTCCTTCCTTCCTTCCTTCCTTCCTTCTTTTATTTTTTCTTTTTAAAAATAATTTGGCTTCACCATCTTTTTCTACCCATTCATATTTGACTAATACTTTTTATATCCCACTTCATAACCATCTATTAACCTCTGCACAAGTTTCCTTGCACAGAATGGATAATTAATCCCTGAATTCTTTGCTAATTCTTCTGATAGGGCTGTACTAGGAAATAAGCTAACTCCAATTGTAACCCATGTTCCTCCTTTTCCTGCTAATAATCTGTCCAGAGCCATTCCATTTTCCCATGACATTCTGCTAATGGCATCTCACTACTCTGCTATTCCTTTCACTCCTCTCTGGTATAATTAACCTAATAATATTTATCTACCAAAATAGGAATGACCCAAATCCAGAGCTAACTAGGTTTCTATTTGCTTTTTTTTTTTTTTTCTTTTTTTTTTTTTTAAAGAGAGAGACACATTTTTAGTTATAGTGATGTAATATGAAACCCTAAAACTTTTGGTTTTAGAATCTGCCTCAGGAAACTCCCAATCTATCTGATTCTGACCACTCCTTAGCCAAATAGCTTCTGGCATCAGGAAACTCCCACAAATCAAACTTCTGAGACAATAGTAAATAAGATTACTTCTCAGTTCATTGCTGATTGATAATCTGGTTAGTGATAATCAAATTTTAGAGATCATCCTCAATTCTTGAGGAGATAACTCCCAAACCCAATTCTAGAGCTATAGAATTAGCATATCTATGCTAGAAGCTAGATAAAATGACTCTCCTTGGTTGTGTTTCTTTATTGAATTCCCTTATAATTCAGTGAGATTAATAATGGCATCATATTACTTTCAATAAACTTTGCCCCTTGAGTAGGACATTCTTTTTAGACACCTTGGCAACATCAGTCTGGGAATTTTTGGGTCCCCTTTCTCAACCTCAACCATAACATCTGAAGTGCTATAATACAGATTTAGGAAAATGAAAACTATGCTTGTAAACTATCATCCATGTATATTCATCTTATTTCCATTTATTTTCTTCAAGAACAAATGTGAGAATAAAATCACTGTGATGACCATTATAGCAAAGGTCTTTCAGAATCATTAATTGCTTGTCAAATATAGCTGTATCATGACCACTTCTACTAATTGGTATTAATATCAAGATAAATCTACTAATCAGTATCTGGGTCATAACTTCTGTGATAAGGCATATAAATGATTCAGACGAGGCCTTTAAGATATAACAGATATTTCCAAATACATAAAGATGACCATTATAAGAAATCATTTTGTGAAATCATTTTGCATAATTCTTTTCATACTTTTCTTCCCCACAGTTAATAAATCATTATATTATTCTTGTTTGGTTTTCCCCAGAAGCAAAAACACACTCTTTTGGAAGTGCAAGATGAAGTAATTCCATCAGTGATAAAGAACTTGTTGCTAAGTGTTGTCTCCTCATATTCACATTTATTTGACTGGATTAGGATTCACACATTTCCATTTGTCTCTGTTAAAGAAAATATCTCATCCCTTGTTCTAGTCATAGCATAGATGCAGCTATCAATAACACCAAGTAAAAATTCTAAATGTGGAACAGTCATATCTTCCATTCTCAGTCAAGATTTTGTGTCATAACTGAATATTTTGGAGGAAGCCAGAAACTCACTATCTGTTCTCAGTTCTGGTTTCAGTTCTTCCCTATCTAACAAGAAGAGAGTTATTCATGATGGCAAGACAGTTTGGTTAAAGAGATACTTAAGATATCTCTACTAGCTGCCAGAAGATCATTTGTGTAATTGAAGAATTTGTCCTATCATTCTGTTGCACACTGCAATCTGAAATAGATGTAGCTGGATTTTATTTCCACAAAAATGTGGAGAAAACTATGAAGGCAATTCAATGTGTCATCAACTTCATGCTGCAATTGCTGAGAGTATCTATGAAATTCTGACCACTTAATCAAATTTCCTCTGCCTTTTTTCAAGTCTTTCTCATTCTCCTAACTTCAGAACACAGCTGCTTTAAAAACCTTCTCAAACACACGGGATGTGGTCATCAAACAAAACCTGACATTCTGAATAATGCATCAGGATGTTCCCAGCATCTTCTATTATTCCACAGTCAAGACTGACAGTTTTGTCTCTGGGAACCTGTTCACATGGTTATTATCTGTATGAAACATAAACTTTTCAAAGCTCAAATAGGACAGTAAGTCAGTTCTTGACATTAGTAGGAAAAAGTTCTCTATCAGAAAAGACTCTAGCTTCTTCCTGACTCCATTGATGTTCACACCAATATCATCCAATAGTCTCATAATTTCTGTACACTTTTCTAAACAAATTTTGGCTAAGAGAAAAAAGCAGCAGGATTTCACCACTTCTATAAATTGACATGTGAACATGACAGCTTACAGGATTTCATGAACAGTATTCATACTCAGTTTTACAGTTCCATTATGTGAATTATAGAATGTGACTGAAACCTGTAGTAATCAGACCTTAAAAATGAATTTTGCTCTGATCTTGCTTCTTCAAGTCATCTGTGAACATTATCCTGAAATAGTTACTCTATATGGCAAGGAGTGCTTCATGGACATAGGATTGGTGATCTTCACTGGCATGTGATATCAAGAAGCCATTCCTCCTTATACTGTGTTCTGAACTCAGCACAGCCACCATTGTTACAGATAGAGGAACTAAATGTTTCTAAATCCTGAATACAAATCACTTGGTGGTCTTGGTCCAGTTATGACTGGATTGGCATCTGCACCAGGAAAAGCACCTTTGTCATTGCTAATAATTTGGCTGAAGGGGGAAGATCCACGGCTACACAGGATACAATCAACTCCTATAAAAATATCATCCTTTTAGTATAAGGGTGGCTGTGGCCCCTGCAGTCCCTATTCTTACTTATGTTCCAGTGGCAGCATTGTAATATTGATTTTAAATCAAAATCACATCTATTTATATTAATAGAAAAATCTCAATCAGAGGAGTCTAAATCAATGAGATCTTATTGGACTTTCCCAACAAGCTGCTAAAAATTGACCCAAATTAAGGACACACACACACACACACACACACACACACACACACACGACATAGGGGAGGGAGGAGAGAGAGAAAAAAAGAGGGGAGAAGAGAGAGACAGAGAGACAGAGAGAAGAGCAAGGGAGAGAGAGAGAGGGAGAGGGAGAAAGGGAGGGAGGGAGACAGAACATTAAAAATGACTAAGTCTAATATGGTTGTTCGACTATATTTTGTTAGAGTTAAGATAGATATGGTATTTAGTTTTTTAAAAGTCATTTATGTCTTCACCAAGAAACATCTCCAAGCCTCAAAAGGAAAAGCAGCAAAGAATGATTTCCGACATAAATGACAAAGTACATCCCATAAACTGAATCAATGTGAAGAATTAAAAAAAAAAAAAAAAAAAAAAAAAAAGTTTTTCAGTCTTATTCAAATCATATTTAACTACTTTAAGTCTCTTTATTCAATAATCAGAGGCTGTTGTATTAAAAACTGAACATGTGAAATAGAAATTATAGAGATTTGATATTTTGGAAAAAATCTAATAGAGTATAAAAATGGCAGAAAAAGCTTCCGGAGTACTTTCTTCAAAGAAAGAAAATTAGGAAACTAAATAAGGCTTCAAGAATTAAGGATATTTTCTAAATTTAAAAAAAAGTGACCATGTGCAATTATCTCTTCCCTTTTTATTCCCTTCAGATGGATCATTTGCCAAACTAATGAAAAACACATTTCTTTGCTTCTATCTATATGTGCTTTTTTTTTTTTTTCTTCTTCTGTATTTGTCCCTCTTTGTCTCTCTCACAGTTTTTTAATCTAATGCACCTTTTTTTTTTTTTTTTTTGGGCAAGGCAATAGAGGTTAAGTGATTTTATCCAATGTCACACAACTAGTTAAGCATTGTCTAAGGCAGGATTTGAACTCAGGCTTTCTTGATTCCAGGGCCAGTGTTCTATTCACTTCAGCATGTAGCTGCCCCACAAATCTAATGGATTTTTGTTCCTTTGAAATGTGATATTTTGAAATACTAATTTTTATTCTAGAGCTATTTATAGATGTTTAAGTTCCGTGATTGGGGTCAGGAACACTTAAGCTCAAGTTCTATGTCTGACAATCATTGGATTTCTCCAGGCCCCAGGAAATTTTCTAGGACTTGAAATTTCAGAATATATATTTATTTATGGAAGTTCCCTCAAAGGTTTTAAAAACAATATATTGTGTGTATATTCTATTTTATTTTGAACATATGGTTTTTAAATCCCTTATAACTATACTACATTGTTCCAAATTGCTATTTGGGAAGAGAGTGAGATATATTAATGTCATAAACCACAGATATAAAGGATTAACTTTAGAAAAGTTGAGCTATGCCTCTTGAATATTGATTATGTTTCCCTATCCAAATGATAATGATTTAAGAAACAAAAGACTTTCTCCATTAAAAATAATAGTACTGGTTGTCTCAAAATTATTTCAACAGTTGCTTTTCTTTTCCTTTTTATAAAAACCAAGTGTTCTTTTTTGCATATTTTGCCAGTATTGAAAGATTAATGATAATGGAGGTGGGGAGAAGAGGTTAAGAGAGGAACACAACACATATGTATTTTGAAATAAATTAGATTCACTTTAATTTTCTAGAATATAAGTATGTCAAGTTTAAATTTATGAAAGATAAAGTTGACTTCTTTCCATGCATAAATTGTTAAATATTATTTTTTGAAATCTAATGATATTAGTTAAATTAGTCACCACATATTTTTCTCCTTAAAATGCATTTAGTGAGGAAAATTTAATTGGAGTTCAAAATATTGCACATAATAGCAAATGTTCCAAAATGAGTGTTTTGTCCTCCTGCTTGCCTAACATGAAATGTCTATATTAGTTTACACTAATTTGTATAACGTGCTCTCCTGGCAGTTACAATTACTAGCTTAATAACCGGTAGCGCGCTCAAGAACAGCCACGTGTAATCTAAGCCACCCAGGCTAGGGAGCCAGGGTCAAGAGCACGAGTTTAAAGAGGGCGGTTGCTGCCTGCAGTGGGCTTACATAGGGCCTGTGAGGTCACACACACAGCCAATCAGCGAGAGAGTCACCCATTACGAAGCTATCTCAATATGGCCAGGATCCCGCCCAAGGGCAGTCCTAATATCCACAGAAATTACTTCTGGGCCTCAATCTCCCGATGCGCTGTGGCACCCATTTAAAGGCCCCTTACAAATTTGACCCAATTCTTCTTTTTCTATGAGTTATCCAATAAGCTAGACTTGATTGGGTTCAGCTACTTTCATGTTTCAGGGGACAGTTTTAGTTTGTAATACTAGTCTTAGATAGGCTTACATGAGCACTAGTCTGCAAGCATTGGGAGGTACTCTCAGTTTTTTTCCTTTCACTTGTTCATTTTTTTTTGACTTTGCTTCAAAGCAGGATTTCCTTATGTGAAATGTGAAATGATTCATCTTAATTTTACAGAAACTCAAATTCACATATCTGTTATAAACACCACAAATATACAGTACATAATTGTAACACATTCAACGAAAAGCTAAAGTGTTTTTCACCTTTTAAACTGAAACTCCATGTGATGGTTATATGTAAATTATCTCCTAAGAAAAAGAACATTTTGACAAACTGTGTATTATTTTTCTCTGATCCTATTTCCTCAGTGGACCTCTCAGAATATTTTGTGTTTCTCTCCACTATTTTTCCTTTCAGCAGTTCTTGCTAAGAGGTTCTTAAAGGACCATTAATATTTCTATTTCTTGTAAAAAATAAATTTTTATCAAAACTGAAAGATGAAATACCTTCCACATATGAAACCATAGTAAGTGTATTAACTCTTGAGTAGTGTTATAAAAATTTAGGAAAATTTCCTTTGTTTTAAATATTATTTTTATTAATTGTAACTCAGTTCATAAAGTTTAACCTTATAACAGTAACTCATGCTCATTTGTATGATAAACATTTAATAATTTCAATCAGTTTCAACAATCAATGGAGTCTAACATGTAAGTTGAAAAACTGCAAAAATATAAATGTCCAAATTCCATTGTAGAAGAACATTTTAATAATTATTAAAATTTTATTTTTTCTCACTAGAAATCAGTTATGGATTTTATGATTTGATGCATCATTTCAGGTAGTTTCTTCAAATGCATCTTCTTGCCTGAACAGCCTTCACACTAAAAAACACTAGGGATTAGTTACACTATATAATATAATATATGCTAAAAATTATTAGTGTAGTTCCCATCTGATAGCATTGATACTTTCTTTTTTATGTTTTTTAAAGCTCTATTTTTAAAATATCATTATCCCTGATTTCTCAAAACATACTTATCTTTTAACAAAATAAGTAGTCAAGCAAAACAAAGTGATCCATTGAACATATCAAAAAATGTGTACTTCTGGATAATGAACTGATCTCTAAGATGAAAGAGGAATGTTTCATTGTAACTTTATCAAAATCATATTGCATTAGTGAGAATTTTGAAGTTTTCAAAAAATTTATACTATTGTGATCACTATGTAAATTGTTCTCCTGGTACTGTTTAGTTTAGTATACACCAGTTACTATAAGTGTTCTTGAATTTCTAAGTATTCTTATTATATTTCAGTTTGTTCTGCATTTCCCAACTTATTTGATACCTATATATTTTTTCCTCATACACTGCTATTACAAATGCTAATGTATATATGCATATATGCATGTATATGTGTTAGAATTCTTACAAGGTCTTAAGTAAGTGGAATTGAGGAGACAGTGGTTAAATCTAGTTTAGCATTGATTTAATCCTACAACAAATAATGGTTTCCTAGTGATATAATGATTGGTGTATACTTAGTGTGAGGCATATAAGGAGAAACTCTCAGGGCCAGATGGACAAGCACACTAGAAGCATTCTGAGGCTGAGACAGATTCATTCCATCAACCACCTTTGTTGTGGTTGGAGGCTCAAGCACAAACCTTTGGATTTGGAGACATTTGGAGGAAGCTAGAGGCAGAAGCTGGCAGAGGCAAAGGACTAGCCTCAGGAGCTCTCAGAACCAAGGAGAGAGATACACCTCTAAGAAAGCTAACAAGGCCCCAGGAAAAAAAGATAAGACTTTGAAGGAAACAATAAAGGATTTGGACTTTAATCCCTGGCTGCATTTGGAGTGATTATTCTGAACTGAAATGAGGGCTGCCTCCAGAAGCCCCCCAAGAAACCTGCTCCCAGAGAATATTATATTTTAGAGAAGAATATTGCATATATGGATACATATAGACACATATATATGCATATATAGACACACACACACACACACACACACACACACACACACACACATATATATATATATATATATATATATATATATATACTATATCTCTCTAGTATCTATTTATAACATGCATATGAATGTTCATATAGATGCATATATATGATTTCTGGAAAGGATTCTGGGAAGGTGGTAGAATAGGTCAAAAAATTCCAAGCTCTCCAGATTTTTCCCACAAACAAGAATAAAATAAAATCTCACAACAAACATAGATCAGAAACAATGAATTAGAGTTGGGGCAGAAGAGTAGTCTTCCTGGGACAAACAGAAAAGCTTTGGAGAAAGATCATAGGACGGAGGTTTGGCCCACATAAAGTATAAATGCCTCAGGCTAGCTCCCCTGAAACAGTAAGCAGCTATCTCTGTGGTTACCTGGATTGGGAAGTAATCTTGAGCCCAGCCACAGGAATTTTCCCCTCCCAGACTGTGTGGGTGGTCAGATGCCTGAGTAAGGGAAGACTGAGAGAATCTCTGTTAATATGGGATGCAATGCTATGGGATGTGTGCTATGGACACCAATGTATGAGAAGGAATCAACACATGTCGGTCAGGTGTGTAAAGAAGCAGTTGAGCAGGCATATTGATTGCTGTGGACACTTAAAGGAGGGCAGAATTCTTGGATCTGGTTCCAGGCCAGAAAGGAGAACTAAAAGAGTACCTGAGACCAGAGGCAGCACCATCATACACCAGGACTAGAGGTGATTATAGTAATAAATTACTATTAAAAAATAATGTGAGCAAGCAAAGAAGAAAGAATTTAACCATGGAAAGATGCTATGGCAATAGAAAACAAAAACAAAACAAAACAAAACAAAACAAAACAAAACAAAACAGGGCTCATTTTTAAAGGAGGATACTGAAACTAAAAAAAAAAAAAAAAAAAGAAAAAAGCCTTTGCTTATGATACTAGGACAGATGAAAGGGGCAAATAGATTTTCGTTCATTTTTTCTCTCAAGGGAATGGGATTTTGGGAAGTTTAATCAGTTCTTCTGGTGGGTAAATATAAATTATTTTGATACCGATAATTTAAAGTTGGAATATACAGAGGATTCCAAATAGGGTGAAGCCGATTTCATACAGTAAAGTTGAAGTGTCTATTTGTGGCATAGGCTTTGAGGAGGTGCTAAGCTCTAATAATACTTAAGTATTACATTAATTTCTCAAAGAAGTCTGTGTCATATGTCATCAGTTTTCAAAATACTTAAGGGTACCTATCCCAAAGAATAAGATTAATGGCCATTTAACCCTAAAGAATTCATAGGACTCAAAAAAAGATTTAAAAAAATAAGAGATTTAGAAAAAATAGAACAAAATAAGAAAAACAAAAAAAATATGAAAAGAAAGTCAATCAACTGGAAAAAGAAGATCCAGAATCCTAAGAAAGAAAACATTGAAAATTAGAATTGGATAAGGGGAAACTAGCAAGTATAAGAGATCAAAAAAAAATAAAACAAAATATAAAGAATGAGAAATATCTCACTAGAAAAATAATCTAGAGAATGGATCAAGTAGAGAAAACAAGAATAATCAGACTACCTTAAAAATTCAATTAGTAAAATGTTTTGGATACAATTTGGATACAATTGGATACAATACAAGAAATAGTGAAAGAAAATTATCCTGAAGTATGAGAACAAGATGGAAAAAATAAAAATAGAAAAACAAATCCACTGATAACCAACCAAAAGAGACCCTACAAGGAAAACCTACAGAGATATCATAACCAAAATTTGAAACCCACAGGTCAAGAAGAAAAATATGAACAACAAGAAAAAAATTAAAATGAAAGAAGCCATAATTAGAATCACAGAAGACCTAGCAATGGTCACATAAAAAAGACCATAGATCTTGGAATACTGTATATTGCAGAAGAAATAAAAAATGGTGTTGTGGGTGAAAATATAGCAACCAAAATTAAGCACAATCCCAAATGAGGAAAAAAGGACATTCAATGAATTGTGAGATTTTCAGGATTTTATTGAAAAAAGATCTGAACTTAATTGAAAATTTGACGAGGATCCACGAAAAATGTAATGAAAATGATGACTAATTGTATGGGAGTCAATAAGGACAGATTGTTTATTTGTTGTATGTGGAAATATATATTTCCTTTAAGTCTAAGATTTGTCAAAAATCTAAGAACTTTAAGTCTAAGATTGTCAATAGTAATTGGATAGTTTGAAAAAGAGATTGGAGTAAAGCTCAGTGTGATGTTATTCTAAAAAACAAAATCATGTAGGAAAAGGTTAAAAAATGAGTGATTATCTTATACAAATTAGATGTGAGAGGAAGAACTGATACAGAGGAATTAGATGGGAAAAACAGCTGATAGTACTGGATATCATCAGAAATGGGTTAAAGAGGGAACAATACAAATATATCTAGAAGGGCATAAAAATCTTTTAAATTAAGAAGGAAATAAGAGACCAAGAGGATAGTTGTAGTACAAGGTAAGAGAGGGGATATAAGAGGATATCAGATCTGTGTTAAAGAGATAACATATATTTAGAAGGGAGTAAAAGTCTTCTATATTCAGATAAAAACAAGAAGTGAAGGAGAAAGGGTGAGGGGAAAGGATATGGGAGGGATCATTGGAAGGGGATGATGTTAAGCAATAGGAGGACAAGGTAGCAGGTAAAAGTGAAGCAAAGCTAGTAAGAATAGGAAATAATGATGTACATATAAAATGAAGATCAAGAATAGAAGGTATTAGATAAAAAACAGGGCTAGTAATCATGATCTCAGACAGTTAAAGCTAAAATAAATTCAATTTAAAAAGAAAATAACACTGCATGTCATCTATATTAATCAATTTTGTTTTAGACTATTTTAAATAACTAGATAGTATAAGCTTGGAATATTGCTGTTTATAGGAAAGGATGAGTTGGTAGAGTTAGAAAAATGTGGAAAGACTTAAATTTGTGAAAGATGATGTTATCCACCCTCAGAAAAACAAAGGACAAACAAGCATGCAAACATCATACATAGATGCATATGAATATACATGTGTATGATTTTATATATATATATATATGCATATATTCAAACATGTATATATGTATGTGTACATGTGCATATATCACACATGAATATATACATACATCTGTATGTTTATCCATGCTTAATTGTAACCTTTTTGAGGAAAAGAGAAAGAATGGAGGAAGAATAAAATAAAAAGGGCACAGTAGAGAACAAAAGAAAATCTACAAGTAAGGAAAGATGGACAACTCTGAACACAATGAGTAATATTAATTACATAGGCCTTCTTGAAGTGAAAATTTATTTCTTTATATTTTGGATCATCTCATGTTCTGCTGTGCACTTGACAATTTTTTTCTTTTTCTAGTTTGTATTTAAGTTTTAAAAGAATAAATAAATAAAATTTCAATTTCCATATTTCCTTACTCCCATTCTTCCCCCAGCCACTGAAATAAAATTATGATATCAATTATACATTTGAAATCATGCAAAACATTTCCATGTTAGCCACATCACACAAAAGGATGAAAAGCAAAGAAATAAAGAAAAATATACTTTAATTCATATTGAGAGTTCATCAGTTTTCTTTAAAAGTGGATAGCATTTTTTTCATCAAATCCTTTGGAATTATCTTGGATTGTTATGTTGATCAGAGTAGCTTAATCTTTCAAAGTTCTCTATCATTACAATAATACTCATTTTAAATAAAAGGATTCTAGTTTTACTAATTTCTCTTTGTATTAGTTCATACAGGCTTTTCATGTATTTCTGAAATCTTTTCATTTTTAAAAAGCACAATATTACTCCATCACATTGATTTGCTTCAATTTGTATAGTCATTCCCCAAATGATGAGATCCTTTAAATGTTCAATTATTTTCCAAAAGAAAAAGTAGAACTATAAAATCTTTGTACATATATATCCTTTTCATTTGATCTCTTTCAAGCAAGTAAACAACAAAAAAGATGAAAATACTATATTGTGATCCACATTCAGTCTCCTTAGTTTTCTTTCTGGATGCAGATGGCTCTCTCCATCATAAGTCTATTGGAATTGACTATTCCAATAATTCTGATGCCTAAGAGTTACTTGTTTCATCTGCCCATGGAGGAATGTAAAAAATTAAGTTTAGTAAAGTTTATTATGTTTCTCTTTTTTGATTTTTCTTCAGCCTCTAAAAAGGGGCAAGGGAAAAGGCTATCTTGTAACAATCTCTGGAGATAGTCTCTTTCTCTCTTTTAGTCATTGCTGGCAAGATTCTTGCTGAATATTCCTTAATAGACTGATATTTCATCTGGAAGATGATCATCTACCCCAGAATCACTGCAGCTTCAGAAAAGTCTGAAGAATAATCAACCTGTTGTCCATTGCCTATCAACTTGAGGAGAAATGCCAGAAACAAAACATTGATATGATTAAAGTCTTTCATAATGTCAATCATGAGAGTTTGTGGAAAGGCAAGATTTGGTTGCTTGGAGAAGTTCATCAGTATTGTATACCAGTTTCACAATGGCATGCATGAATCCTGAATAATGGATTATAATATGCTTTCCCAGTCACCAGTGAAATGAAGTAGGACTGTGTGCCTGCTTCAATGCTTTTTTAACATGATGTTTTCAGCAATGTTTTCAGATGCCTTCAACAAGGACAGAAATAATATCAAGATCAGCTACTATGCTTACAGTAAATATTTTAATTTGAAAAGATTACAAGCTAAGATTAAAGTGGAGAAAGTGTTAGTGCACAATTTCTTTTTTTTTTTTTATTATAGATTATTGGGCACTCAATGAAGACTGACACTGAGAAACAACAAAGTATGGGTTCTCTCCAGTTGTGTTGATTTTGGACTCTCAATACTAAGAAAACAGAGGTTTTCCATCAGTCAGCACACCATTCATCCATAGAACCACTGGCTACAGAAATGGAGAAATTTTGAACTGTGTATAAATTCACTTTACTTGGCAGTATACTTTCTAAGGATTTATGCATAAATGAGGTTGACACACACGTTGTTAGAGCTAGTTTAATATAAAAGGTTCCAAAAAAAAAAAGTATGGGAAAGAAAAAGTATTAGGTAGCTTGACAAACTGAGGATTTACAGAGTCATAATGCTGACCTCATTAAGATTATGAAACTTGGACAATATAGCAGTATTATGCCAGGAAACTTAGTCATTTCCATTTGAATTGTCTTAAGAAGTCCCTAGACAAATAAAGTACCAGTGTGGTCTTTTCTTGTGCTGACCTGTCAAGCATTCAAACTACTTAAGATAGTCCAATTCTGATGGATTGGCCACATTGTCTGAATGTCAAAGATGTCTTTGTACAAAAGACTATTTTATGAAGAACACAAACACAACACAAGGCAAATTCTCATACCAGATCAGAAGAAGCAGTGCAAGAACACTCAATGTCTCTGCAAAGGACTTTGGAATCATTTGTGAGACTCCAGAAATGCTACACAAAACTGCCCAGCATAACATGCCCACATCAAAGGAAGTATGGTACTTCATGAGTACAGCAGAATTGCAATAGCTCAGTAGAAATATGAAATGTACACATTTATTTTTTTGAAATGTACAAATTTAAAGATACCTCCATTCACAAGTGTTTATGCCTAGAATATATAAACCCATCTTATCATAGAGCTTCCAATTTAATATTGATCTAATAAATCACAGTTGTACACACTGAACCTTGATCCTCATTTTGGCCCTCTTCAAAGACAAATGACAATTTTAGGAATATATGGAGAAAATCTATTTAAAATTGTAAACAACATAAAAGGCTTAGTATTCTACCTGCCAAAAATATACCAGTAAGTATATGAACTTCTTACACAAATAAACTTCTTACATAAATAAAATCAGATCCAAACAATTGTTTATAGTTCGGTTGAGCCAAAGTGACAAAATAATAATAATTCTATAAAATTAATTTGCTTATTTTGTGATAAAGCAATGAAAGTACTAAAATTATTTTATAAAACTAGAAAACAGTAACAAATTTTACTTAGATGTACAGAAGTTCAAGAATATAAGTAAAAATATAAGTAAAATAAATATACATATAAATAAAATAAATTATAACTTATTATTGTATTTATCATATAACTAAATGCATTTCTCATTCTGCATTATGTGTTGATCATTTATTTATCACAAGGTAAGCAGCATAATTCTTTAGTTCTGTGCACTCCTTTGGTCTTTCTTCTTTATCATATCCTGGAGTTAGTAACCTTCCTTCCAATGTCACTTCTCTCTTGGATCAATTTTCAGCTACTTTTTATGAGTTGTTTTTTCTCTTTAAATTGTAAGCTCCTGGGAGGCAGACATTCTCTTTTCTTTTTTTAATAATTGTATTTCCAGGACTTAATATAGTTCCTAGCATGTAATATATGTTTAATAAATGTTTATTGACTGACTGAAATAAAGATTATCATTTGGTGATCATAATTTTTGTCTTTCAAATCTTTTGTTTTCTATTATCAAAACTATTATATAAATTCCCTTGGTTCTCACTTCACTTTATATCAGAACATAAATGTCTTTTCATATGTTTTATATGTCTTCAAAATCAAGCTTTTTTTCTCTTTCTTTCTTTCTTTCTTTCTTTCTTTCTTTCTTTCTTTCTTTCTTTCTTTCTTTCTCTCTCTCTTTTTTTTTTTTTTTTTTTTGAGACTAGGTCTCCTGGGTTGCCTAGCCTAGCCTAGGAGTGCAGTGTCAACTCAAGGTGTTGATTGATATGGAAGCTTTATCTTGCACTTTTTTCCTACCTAAATAGGTTTGCCTCTTCTTAGATAGCCTGGAAGTCTTCCTTTCATGGGAACTCACTCATCATATTAGTACCAGACTTAGTCTGTATACATGATTGACTCTAGCCCTTCTCTAATTCAGAGCTCTCAAACTCAAGTTATCCATTAGTTTCAGACTCACTAGGGATTACAGCATTCATCAAAATATTCAGATTTTTCCACACAATTTATACCACAGTAATATCCCATTTCATTTATGTAGTAATATTTCTTTAGTTATTTCCCAAAGGAAAGCACACTTAATTTCTAATGTCAGTACAAAAACAAACAAACCAGAAAATTAAATAAATAAAATATTTAGGAACAATAGTTTAATATGTAAATATTATAAATATCTACAATCTCTGAGCTACATGGAATGAAAAGCTTTCTACTTGGTGAGACTTGGCTAGGGAGAAGATCACTGTTTACCTGTTTGCTATTCGAGTTATTTTTATAAATTTTAAAATCAGTCTTCAGAGGATGTGCTTACATTCCAGTGCCTTCATTCAACTATAAACAACAACAACATTTATTTTATTTGATTATAAAATACTCTGTAGACTATTGAAAATGAAACACTAATTAAAAGAGTAGCACTGTATCCCAACCCTAATTTTTTTAAATTTCCATTACAAAAAGTAAGGATGAGTCACTGTTATTGCTTCTGCTACTGCTGCTGTTGCTGCTACTACTATTACTACTACTACTACTACTACTACTACTACTACTACTACTACTACTACTACTACTACTACTATTACTACTTTTTCTTCTATTACTACTACATCACAAGTTTGCATATGCATTCTTTTATTCAGTTGCAGATAATGGCTATTTTATTTTATCTTTATGAATTAAATATGAATGAATTCTAGCAGCATATATTAAAATTGATTATCTAAGATAAAAAGGGATCTGAAGACAAAGTAAAGGAGCCATCTATGATTTAATATGAAAAGCTAGTATTTGCATATCAAACCAAATCACCTGACTGCTCAGAGGTCAGAGACAAGGACTGATTTACAGAGATAATACAATAAAAAAGAGGGATTGGAAAAATTATTGTAACTTGTTTTGAACATAGTTCAATTGGACAAAGCAGCTCACCTGACTAGTTAGCTTCTCCCAGACTATATACATATATATATATATATATTTGCCCCCCCCCCCCCCAAGTTGCAGATAAAAACAGCAACTTTTTTTTGGTTATACATGTACATTTATGTTTTTAAAAACGTATTTCCTCATGAATCATATCCAAGAGAAAAGTCAGAACAAAATGGAAAAACAAAATGAGAGAAAAAGAAAAACAGAAGAAAAACAAAACAGAAGTGAACATAGCATGTGTTGATTTATATTTAGTCTTCATACTTCTCTCTCTGGATTCTGATGGCATTTTCTATCCAAAGTTTATTGGGATTGTCTTGGATCACTGAACCCTTGAGAAGAACCAAGTATCTCAGACTTTATTAATTCTATGCAAAACATCCTTTCCTTCAAATGACACTTTTTATAAATAGAAAGTATACTGGGAAAGAGGAATTAATAATCATTAGGCGGTAGTCAAAAGGTTCCCTCTCTCCCATGTTTTTTTTTTTAGCAAAACAATGTCCATGATTTGATTTAGACTTCAAATAAAGGAAAAGAAAAGGAGACCTTAATTTAACTTCTGGCTAACCTTTCCTCAGCTAACTGTAAGGGGAACTTGGCCTCAGACCAACTATGATTTTGGATTAGTCTTTGCTCAATTTATCTTGTTCTGATAGAGGGATTTAGCCTTTGAAAAACCTTTGAAGAATTATATAATAATTTTCTGATTATTTTATTTTTCTAAATTATCTGCTACTAAATGACAATGTTTTCTCAACCTATCCCTAAGTTTAAGAGACTATGTTAGTCTGGCTTAGTTTAAGATTTACTATTCCTATAATTATGTACTATGATATGGAACAGCTTGTTTTATTTTATGAGAGATCATTTTATAATTTTGTTTCTCTGGTTTTGGTTTTCCTGGTTTAGGTAACATAACCATATTTATGTCATGAAAATTTCATGAAATTTGGCAGGACTTCTTACTTATCTATTATTTTCCAAACAATTTATATAGTATTGAAATTATTTGGCAGGGAAGATTCTGGACAGAATAAACCAGAAAATTCCAAGCTCTCCAGATTTTCCTGAGAAACAAAATAAAACAGTGCCCAGGGCAAATGTAGAGCAATTAAATATAAACAAGAGTTGGAGCAGGACAGTGATTCTTATGGGACAATCAGAGAAAATCCAAAGAAATATACCAAAATGAATGCTTGGCCCATTTATAGTATAAACATTGGTAGTCTAGCTCCTCTGAAACATTCAGCAATGAGTCCAGAATTGATGAACTAATTCACAGTGATATCAAGGGTGCATGTATTCCTGTCTTTCTATAACCTTTTTAAACTTGACTCTTAGTATTTTTTGTTATCTTTTCACTTTTGGAAGTATTGAATAAAAACAGAGTCCTTTTTTTTGGATTTGGCTTATTTATGATCTGGAAAATATTTACATTATTATAATGATTTAGCAGTTTTTCTTTTAGGAATTGTTATATTCATTTCTTTTGATTGCTTTTCCATTAAAAGATAGTTTTTAGTATAATATATTTGTATTTTCATATTTTAAATATGTAATATTAATGCCTTAACAAAATATTGACTTGAAGTTTTTTTCTAAATGAATAATTTTATTTTAATTACTCTAATTTTGTTCATATAAAACTTTTTCAATTTCATGAAACTTAAGTTTTCCATTTTAACTTTTGATATTTTGTAATCACTTTTATTTTTGCCTGATTATTAATAGTCATAACTGTGAAAGGTACTTGATTTAATTTTCTTCTTTCTAATAACTTTTAATATAAAGGTGATATTTTATTGTATTTATTTTTATTTTAAATTTATTGTAATAGCTGCTGTAAAGGAATGATTTAAACTTAATTTCTGCCCAACTGGTTTTCTCAGCTATTTTTATAAAATAGGGAGTTTTTTCCAAGAAATTTATGTTCTGGGGGACAGAGCCAAGATGGGATAAAGTAGACAGGTCTTGGGGCTCTGAACAGTTTTTGTAATGACAACACCCACAAAAATTTGCAGTGTAACAAACTTCTAGCATAGGATATTTTGGAATAACTTCAGAAAAGGTCTGTCTAAATCGAGCAGGTGGGGGTGGGTGGGTTACAGGCTAGCAAAGGCATGGTGCAATGCAGTGCAGAGAAACTGAGGGCAAGAGGCTTCTGAGCACTGGGGGAATCTGGAGGGAGGCTCAGAGCCAAAATACAGCAGTGTTAGCTACTCTCTCTTGGTTCAGAAGCCAGTGTATCAGCAGACTAACTGTAAGACCATCAACACAACTATAGAAGGCAAATAAACACTAGTATAACACAGAACGGGGCCATGCTCACTCACCATGAAAAGGGAGCTAGCAGCATCAAAAAATTTCAAAATGAAAACTCTAAAGAATATTGTAACTAAATTCCAGAATTATCAGATCAAGGAGAAAATACTACAAGAAGCCAGAAAGAAATAATTGAAATATCAAGGAGCCACAATTAAGATTACCCAGCACCTAGCAGCTTCCACTTTGAAAGGATTTGGGACATGATATGCTGGAGGACAAAGGAACTTGGACTGTAATAAAAAATGAACTATCTAGCAAAATTAAGCATTATCTTTCAGGATAAAAGATGGATAATTAAGGAAATAGGGAATTTTCACTTATTTTTGATGAAAGGACCAGAGCTGTCTAGAAAATTTAATCTTCAAATACAGAACTCAATAAAAGCATAAAAAAGTAAAAAAGAGAAGGAAAAAACTATGCTTTTTAAAGATTAAAATGTTTGCATTCATATACAGGAAGATAGCCTGTTTAATTCTTTTTTTTTGTTTGTTTTTGTTTTTGTTTTTTTCTAGAAAAACTTTTATTTATTTATTTTTTTAAATTTATATAAATATATATATATATATTTATATACATATATATATATATATATATGTATGTATTTTTTATTATATATTTTTATCCCTTGTATTCATTTTTCCAAATTATCCCCCCATCTCCCTCTACTCCCTCCCCCCAATGACAGGCAATCGCATACATTTTACATGGGTTTTAATATAACCCAGATACAATACATGTGTGTAAATATCATTTTCTTGTTGCACAATAAGCATTAGATTCCGAAGGTACATGTAACCTGGCCAGACAGACATTAGTGCTAACAATTTACATTCACTTCCCAGTGTTCCTTCTCTGGGTGTAGCTACCTCTGTCCATCATGGATCAACTGGAAGTGAGTTGGATCTTCTTTATGTTGAAGATTTCCACTTCCATCAGAATACATACTCATACAGTATTGTTGTTGAAGTGTATAGTGATCTTCTGGTTCTGCTCATTTCACTCAGCATCAGTTGATGTAAGTCTCTCCAAGCCTCTCTGTATTCCTCCTGCTGGTCATTTCTTACAGAACAATAATATTCCATAATCTTCATATACCATAATTTACCCAACCATTCTCCAACTGATGGACATCCATTTATCTTCCAGTTTCTAGCTACAACAAAAAGAGCTGCCACAAACATTTTGGCACATACAGGTCCCTTTCTGCTCTTTAGTATTTCTTTGGGATATAAGCCCACTAGTAGTACTGCTGGGTCAAAGGGTATGCACAGTTTGATAACTTTTTGGGCATAATTCCAGATTGCTCTCCAGAATGGCTGGATTCTTTCACAACTCCACTAGCAATGTATTAGTGTCCCATTTTTCCCACATCCCCTCCAATATTCATCATTATTTGTTCCTGTAATCTTAGCCAATCTGACAGGTGTATAGTGTATCTCAGAGTTGTCTTAATTTGCACTTCTCTGATTAGTAGTGATTTGGAACATTCTTTCATATGAGTGGATATAGTTTCAATTTCATCATCTGAGAATTGTCTGTTCATATCCTTTGACCATTTATCAATTGGAGAATGGTTTGGTTTCTTATAAATTAGGGTCAGTTCTCTATATATTTTGGAAATGAGACCTTTGTCAGAACCTTTATTTTAAAAAAATATTTTCCCAATTTGTTACTTCCCTTCTAATCTTGTTTGTATTAGTATTGTTTGTACAGAAACTTTTTAGTTTGATGTAATCAAAATCTTCTATTTTGTGATCAATAATGATCTCTAGTTCTCCTCTGGTCATAAATTCCATCCTCCTCCACACGTCTGAGAGGTAAACTATCCTCTGTTCCTCTAATCTATTTATTATCTCATTCTTTATGCCTAAATCATGGACCCATTTTGATCTTATTTTGGTATATGGTGTTAAGTGTGGATCCATATCTAATTTCTGCCATACTAATTTCCAGTTTTCCCAACAGTTTTTTCCAAATAATGAATTTTTATCCCTAATGTTGGTATCTTTGGGTTTGTCAAAGATTAGATTGTTATAGATGTACCCTTTTTTGTCCTTTGTATCTAATCTGTTCCACTGATCTACCAGTCTATTTCTTAGCCAATACCAAATGGTTTTGGTGACTGCTGCTATATAATATAGCTTTAGATCAGGTACACTTAGACCACCTTCCTCTGAGTTTTTTTTTTTTTTTTTTTCATTAGTTCCCATGCAATTCTCAACCTTTTATTCTTCCATATGAATTTTGTTGTTATTTTTTCTAGGTCATTAAAATAGTTTCTTGGGAGTCTGATTGGTATAGCACTAAATAAATAGATTAGTTTGGGGAGTATTGTCATCTTCATTATATTCGCTAGGCCTATCCAAGAACACTCAATGTCTTTCCAATTATTTAAATCTGACTTTATTTTTGTGGCAAGTGTTTTGTAATTTTGCTCATATAATTCCTGACTCTCTTTTGGTAGATATATTCCCAAATATTTTATACTATCGACTGTTATTTTGAATGGAATTTCTCTTTGTATCTATTGCTGTTGCATTTTGTTGGTGATATATAAAAATGCTGAGGATTTGTGTGGATTTATTTTGTATCCTGCCACTTTGCTGAAATTCTGAAATATTTCTAATAGCTTTTTAGCAGAGTCTTTGGGGTTCTCTAAGTATATCATCATGTCATCTGCAAAGAGTGATAGTTTGATTTCCTCATTTCCTACTCTAATTCCTTGAATCTCTTTCTTGGCTCTTATTGCCAAGGCTAGCATTTCTAGTACTATATTGAATAGTAATGGTGATAGTGGGCAACATTGTTTCACTCCTGATCTTACTGGGAAAGGTTGCAGTTTATTTCTATTGCATATCATGCTTACTGACAGTCTTAAATATATGCTCCTGATTATTCTAAGGAATAGTCCATTTATTCCTATATTTTCAAGAGTTTTTAGTAGGAATGGATGTTGGGTTTTGTCAAATGCTTTTTCTGCATCTATTGAGATGATCATATGGTTCTTATTAATTTTATTATTAATATGGTCAATTATATTAATAGTTTTCCTAATATTAAACCAGCCCTGTATTCCTGGAATAAATTCTACTTGATCATAATGTATTATCCTGGAGATGATTTTCTGAAGTCTTTTTGCTAATATCTTATTTAAGATTTTAGCATCAATATTCATTAAGGAGATTGGTCTATAATTTTCTTTCTCAGTTTTCGATCGACCTAGTTTAGGTATCAGTACCATGTCTGTGTCATAAAAGGAGTTTGGTAGGACTCCTTCATCCCCTATTTTTTCAAATAATTTATATAACATTGGGGCTAATTGTTCTTTAAATGTTTGGTAGAATTCACATGTGAATCCATGTGGTCCTGGGGATTTTTTCCTGGGGAGTTGATTAATAGCTTGTTCTATTTCTTTTTCTGAAATGGGACTATTTAAGCAATTTATCTCCTCCTCTGTTAATCTAGGGAGCCTATATTTT
Organism: Sminthopsis crassicaudata; assembly: GCF_048593235.1. Taxonomy (NCBI): domain Eukaryota; kingdom Metazoa; phylum Chordata; class Mammalia; order Dasyuromorphia; family Dasyuridae; genus Sminthopsis; species Sminthopsis crassicaudata. The sequence continues at coordinate 180,936,512 of NC_133621.1, forward strand.
TGGAGGAAGTCATCCATTTCACTTAAGTTATCAAATTTATTGGCATGAAGTTGGGCAAAGTAACTCATTATTTCTCTAATTTCCTCTTCATTGATGGAAAAATCCCCCTTTTCATTTGTAAGACTAACGATTTGTTTTTCCTCTTTCTTTTTTCTGATCAGATTTACCAAAGGTTTTTCTATTTTATTGGCTTTTTCATAAAACCAACTCTTGGTTTTATTTATTAATTCAATAGTTTTTTTTACCTTCAATATTATTGATTTCTTCTTTTAATTTTTGTATTTCAAGTTTAATTTTTGGTTGGGGGTTTTTAATTTGGCCTTTTTCTAGCTTTTTAAGTTGCAGGCCCAATTTGTTAATTTTCTCTTTCTCTATTTTCTTCAAATAAGCCTCTAAAGATATAAAATTTCCCCTTATTGGGGGCGGAGCCAAGATGGCGGAGAAGATACACGCAACTGTGTAAGCTCCTTTCTTCCCTCACAACCAACTAGATTTAATCAGCCTCAGAAATAGCGTTGGACTGATAGAAACCACAAGGACTGGAAGCACGACTTACCAGCTGAAGAGAATCTGGAGTTTCAGCAGGAAAGGTCAGCTCCCAGGGGAGGAAGAAGAGAGGCCAGCACAGATGGTGGGGTAGTGGCACACTGCGCCCGTCGCGCTGAGGAGAGCTCTGGGATCAGAGAATCCACTGAGATAAAAGAATCTGGCACAGGCTGTTAGCTCTTCTCTGCTTATAAAAGAGTGATTCAGAAGAGAAATCTAGGCCACTTTAAAATTTAAAGCCAGATTGGATCTTCCCGGATCCCAGGGGTGGCTCAGCAGATCTCAGCACTGGGGGTGTGGCCAACATAGGCAATCCAGTCTTTTACCTCGGGGTAGTTAAGAGATTGAAGAGTGGGCGGGGCGGTAACTCATAGTGCCTGGCTCTGCTGGAGGAGGTGGAATGGAAGTCCCAGAGAAGCGGAACCTTTGAACTAGGGACCGTGGTTTCTGGCAGACACTTCCAGTTTGAGCGCAGGGGCTTTTCACATCACCTGTTGCAGACATCCACGTTCCTTCCTTATCTTTTTTTACTAGATCAACTTCTGCTTTTGCTTGATCTGAGATAGGGATAGCTACCCCTGCTTTTTTGGCTTTACCTGAAGCATAATAGGTTCTGCTCCAACCTTTTACCTTTACTCTGTATGTATCTCCCTGCTTTAAGTGTGTTTCCTGTAGACAACATATTGTAGGGTTCTGATTTTTGATCCAGTCTACTATCCGTCTCCATTTGATGGGAGCGTTCATCCCATTCACATTTACAGTTAAAATTACTAATTCTGTATTTCCTGTCATCATATTATCCCCAGATTATACTTTTTCCCTTGACCCCCCTGATCCCCTTCCCTGATATTTAATTTATAGACGCCCCTTGTGACACGCAGCCCTCCCTTTTTTTTGTATCCCTCCCCCCTCCCTCCAAGTCTCTTCACTTATTCTCCTTTTCCTCTTCCCTTTTCCTCTCCCCCCTTTTAATGAGGTGAGAGAAATTCTCTGAAAAACAAATATGTCAATTATTTACTCTTTGAGCCTCTTCTGATAAGAGAAAGATTCACATAATGATTCTCCCCCTCACTAAATTCCCTCAGATATGGTGTATTTTCTATGCCTCTTCCTGGGATGTAGTTTCCCTCTTTTTATCATTCCTTCCCCTTTTTCTGAAACGACCCCCTTCCCTTTACTACATCCCCCTTTTTTTCTTTTATATCAGTAAAATCAAATTATCCATGAGTACTTTTTATATACCCACAACAGAGTTACAGTTCTCAAGGGTTCTGTTTCTCTTTTTCTAGTTCTTTCTATAGTTCTTTCTATAGTTCTTTTTCTGTTTCTCTTCAGTCTTGTGGATGTAGATCAAATTTTATGTTTAAGTCTGTTTTTTTTTTTTTTCTTAGAAACATATAGAATTCCTCTATTTCATTGAATGAACATCTTTTTCCATGGAAAAAGATGCTAAACTTAGCTGGGTAGTTCATTCTTGGTTGCAATCCTTGATCTTTTGCCTTACGGAATATCAGGTTCCAGGCCCTTCTATCTTTTAATGTGGAGGCAGCCAGATCTTGGGTGACCCTTATTGTGGCACCTTGGTATTTAAATTGTTTTTTTCTAGCTGCTTGCAAGATTTTCTCCTTTGTGTGGTAATTCTGCAGCTTAGCCACAATATTCCGTGGTGTTCTTTTTTTAGGGTCTATTTCTGAAGGAGTTCGATGAATTCTTTCGACATCTACTTTCCCTTCTGTTTCTATTATCTCTGGACAGTTCTCTTTGATAATTTCCTGTAAAATAGAATCTAGGCTCTTTTTTTGGTAGTAGTTTTCGGGAAGTCCAATGATCTGCAGATTATCTCTCCTAGATCTATTTTCCAGGCCTATAGATTTTCCCAGTAAGTATTTGACGTTATTCTCCAGCTTTTCAGTTTTTTTTTTTTTTTTTTTTTTTTTGTTTTGTTTTGTTTGACTGATTCTTGGGTTCTCTGTGAATCATTCATTTCTATTTGTTCCATCCTGACTTTTAAGGAGTTATTTTCTTCTTTCACAGTTTTTAGTTCTTTTTGTAAATGCCCAATTTCATTTTTAAATGAATTATTTTGCTCTACTGAATTTTTTTCCATTTCCCTAAATTTTTTTTTTAGAATTATTTTCTTTTTCCCATTCAGAAGTTCTATTTTCTTGAGACTTTTTTATCTTTTCCAATTCAGAAATCCTACTTTCCTGTAATTTTTTTAACCTTTTCTAATTCACAAATTTTGTTTCCCTGCATCTCCTGTGAATTCTTTTTTTTTTCCAACTCCAATTTCAGAATGTTGTTATTCTCTATCATAGCTTCCCTTTCCTTTCCCCATTTTTCTTCAAACTCTCTTAGCTTTTTAATAGTCTCTTCGAGGAGAGAGTTATGTGATGGGTGGCAGGTATCATTCCCTTTAGGTTGTTATCTGCTGACTCTCTGCTGTTAACTTCCTCGGGGTTGGATATCTGCTCTTTCTCTGTGTAGAATGAGTCAATACTTCTTTTTGGCTTCTTACTCATGATTAAAAAATCTTTTGGGGTGTGTCCCTGGGGTAGGAAATTATTTATTTATTTCTTTACCAGCTTCCTCCCAGACTGGATGGATGCAGCGGCTCCTGTGCCTGAGCTAAGAGAGTGCTCTGGGAGAGAGTTCCCCACCCCCTCTCTGGAAGTGCCTCACAGGTGATTAGCAGGATTGTCCTGTGTGGGCGCTGTGTCCTAGAGGCTTCCCTGAGGTTTGTCAGCAGCAGGTGACATGAAAAGCCCCTTCGCTCAAACTGGAAGTGTCTGCCAGAAACCATTGTCCCTAGTGAAAAGGTTCCGCTTCTCTGGGACTTCCTGGGGCTGAGTTCCACAGCCTCCAGCTGAGCCAGGCACTATGTGTTACCTTGGGCCGTATCTGCCCACTTCTCAATCTCTTAACTACTCCCAGGTGAAAGCTAGTACAGCCTATGTCGGCTGCACCCACAGTGCTGAGATCTGCTGAGTCACCTCCAGGATTCGGGGAAGATCTAATCTGGCTTTAAATTTTAAGTTGGCTTGATTTCTCTTCTGAATTGGTGTTTTATAAGCAGAGAAGAGCCAACAGCCTGTGCCAGATTCTTCTATCTCAGTGGACGTTGTTATTCTCTATCATAGCTTCTCTTTCCTTTCCCCATTTTTCTTCAAACTCTCTTAATTTTTTAAATAGTTTCTTCTAGTAGAGTAGATAATTATGTGATGGGCAGGTATCATTCCCCTTTAGGGTGTTATCTGGAGACTCTCTGCTGTTAGCCTCCTTGGGGTTGGATACCTGCTCTTTCTCTGTATAGAAGGTATCAATCGTTCTCTTCAGCTTCTTACTCATTGTTAAAGCTCTGTATGTGGTCTGCCCTTGGGGTAAGACATTTATTTATCAGCTTCCTCCCAGATGGTGATAGTGATAGATTGGCTCCTGTGTCTAGACTAAGAGAGAGCTCTGGGAGAGAGTTTCCCTCCCCCCTCCCTGGAAATGCCTCAGAGGTGGTTAGCATGGCTGTGCTGCGAGGAGTGCCCAGTGAGGAGCCCCACTGTGTGGCCTTGGGACTGCCCTGAGGTTTAAGGCTAAACAGTGAAAGTGTCAGAAACCCCAGCCACAGCCTCACATGAGGCCGTGGATATTAGCAGCTGAAGCAAAAAGCCCCTGCATTCAAACTGGAAATGTCTGCCCAGAGAGCACAGTTCCTGCTTTGAAGTTTTGCTGCAGGGAGAATTCCACTGCCTCAGGCTGAGCCCTGCACTATGTGGATTAGAGGCTGACATGAGCTATGTCCCCCTCTGTTCAGGTTCTTAACTGCCCCAAGGAAAAGTGCCGGACAGCAGCAGGCGGCTACACAGCCGTGCCCAAGATCTGTTAGGTCGCTTCTGGTTTGGGGTGATTATATTATCTGGCTATTGCTTTAAAGTGGCTTTGATTTCTCTTCTGATCTGTTATTTTAAAAAGCAGAGTAGAGATATCAGCCTATGCCAGATTCTTCTATCTCAGTGGCTTCTCTGATCCCATAGTTCTCCCCAGCCCATTTGGCACAGTGTGCTAGCCCCAATCCAACACTCTCTGTGCTGATCTCTTTTTTTTTCCTCCCCTTGGAACCTACCTTTTCTGTCTAAATTCCAGAATCTCTTCTTCTGGTAAGTTGTGTTTCTAATCCTAGTGGTTTTTATCACTCCAGCATTATTTTTGAGGCTGATTCAATTAGTTGGTATTGAGGGAAGAAGGGAGCTTACAAATTCTAGTGTATCTTCTCTGCCATCTTGTCTCTGCCCTAGAGATCATTATATATCACAAAATAGAAGATTTTGATTACATCAAATTAAAAAGCTTGGGTACAAAGAAAACTAATGCAATCAAGATTAGAAGGGAAGTAACAAATTGGGAAAAAATATTTTTACAGTTAAAGGTTCTGATAAAGGCCTCATTTCCAAAATATATAGAGAAATGACCCTAATTTATAAGAAATCAAACCATTCTCCCATTGATAAATGGTCAAAGGATATGAACAGACAATTTTCAGATGATGAAATTGAAACTATATCCACTCATATGAAAGAGTGTTCCAAATCTCCACTGATCAGAGAAATGCAAATTAAGACAACTCTGAGATACCACTACACACCTGTCAGATTGGCTAAGATGACAGGAACAAATAACGATGAATGTTGGAGGGGCTGTGGGAAAACTGGGGCACTGATGCATTGTTGGTGGAGTTGTGAAAGAATCCAACCATTCTGGAGAGCAATCTGGAATTATGCCCAAAAAGTTATCAAATTGTGCATACCCTTTGATCCAGCAGTGCTACTACTGGGCTTATATCCTAAGGAAATACTAAAGTTGAGAAAGGGACCTGCATGTGCCAAGATGCTTGTGGTAGCCCTTTTTGTAGTGGCTAGAAACTGGAAAATGAATGGATGTCCATCAATTGGAGAATGGCTGGGTAAATTATGGTATATGAATGTTATGGAATATTATTGCTCTATAAGAAATGACCAGCAAGTTGAATACAGAGAGGTTTGGAGAGACTTTCATGAACTGATGCTGAGTGAAATGAGCAGAACCAGAAGATCACATACACTTCAACAACAATACTGTATGAAGATATATTCTGATGGAAGTGGATATCTTCAACATAAAGAAGATTCAATTCACTTCTAGTTGATCAATGATGGACAGAAGCAGCTATACCAGAGAAGGAACACTGGGAATTGAATGTAAACTATTTGCTACTGTCTTTCTACCCAGGTTACTTATACCTTTGGAATTCAATTCTTAACATGCAACAAGAAAATTGGATTTACACACATATATTGTATCTAGGTTATACTGTAATACATTTAATGTATTACAGTATAACCTGTAATATAACCTGGAATTGCCTGTCATCTAGGGGAATGAGTAGAGGGAGGGAGGGGAAAATTTGCAAAAATGAATACAAGGGATAATGTTATAAAAAAATTACTTATGCATATGTACTGTCAAAATTTTTTTATAATTATAAAATTAATAAAAAAGTATTATTTATTATATTTAGGCCACCTTCTTTCTTGTAAAATACCTAATACTTAATGTTTAATAAATGCTTATTGGTTAATTTAAAGAACAATGGATTCAACTATTTCACTTTTTTTTTTTGCTTGATTCTTCTGTTTAATTTATCCAATTTTCAGAAAGAAATTTTAAGTCTTCTTATATCTAATTATTTTAATAGTTATACCTTTTTTTCAACTTTGATACCTTCACTTTTCTTATGATATTTCATTATTCTAAGACTGAAATTCAGTCTATGATTAATTTTCTTTACATTATTTTTCTACAAGTTTCCTGTCTTCTTCTATCTTTCTTTCTCTTTTCTCTCTTCTCTGTTTCTGTCTCTGTCTGTCTCTAATTAGATAAGAACATGGGCAAAGACTACACAAAGAGAGACATAGACAAACACTCATTTGCATGGGAAAACAGCAAACAGAGGAATTTTGTGAAAAAGTAAAACAATTGTTCTTATTCCAACAATCCCACAGGTTTCAGGCAAAAAAAGAAAAAAAAAGACAAGTTAATCAATAGCTCTAAAAAAATTTGTTCCTTTTAGTCCTTTTAGTGCTAAAAATCCTGACTTATTACAGCCTCTGCAAATTTGGTAATGGCCATATCTATAAAAGTTACAAGTATTTTCCCACTTATTTTAGTGTTGGTTCAGTCTTTCTGGTAGGGTTTATCTTGGATTT